>NC_054414.1:7960833-8276111 GCF_017976425.1 Toxotes jaculatrix
GCTGCACCACAAAAAAAAAAGAAAAAAACAGCAGCGCAACATCAGAGATCAGGTAATGTGAACACATGGTTTGAAAATGGAAAGCATACTGTACCTTTGCAGAGATTGCAGAGGCTGCAGCTGTCCTCATGCCCGTGATGACCTCTCCATCCATGACCTGCAGGTTGGAAACATGCTATGACCGGTCTGAGGGCGGAGCTGTTCAGACTGTGGGGACCTGAATGTTTAGATTGGTTCTTCGGTGGAGTCGTTCATGCGTGCATTGGTGTTTACTCACAGCCTTGACGTTCCCGTACTCTGGATCCAGCAGCACCACTGTGGCCTGAGTAGCTGGCAAAGTGGAACCATCCTCCCTCTTATAGAAGCACACGAACTTTGTGCTCAGGACTCCGTCATTCTCCATGTAAGTGGGCATCAACCCCAGGAAGCTGTAAAGGTAAATCCGTGTCAGCAACAGCGACAGACTGTTAATGTTTCATTTGTTATATCTAACTACAGGTGAAGTGCAGCACAGGCCTACCCGTTGTGTTTCTGCAGGGGCACCGTGGTGCGCACAGGCTGGATCACCTCAGCGCTGTCTCGTCTGGAGAATTTCCCCAGAGCCTCTTCCAGACGTGGGATCAGGTCTCTGTAATGCAGCAGCCGCTCAACTTCTCGTTCCCATATGATAACTGGGGGGTCAGCCATGCCTTCTATCCTCTGCGATTCAGGTCAGTAAGTGGAGGGTAAGTTCGTCCCAAGTTCCAGCCTCTGAATGAGCTGCGTTCAAGAGCTGCAGTAAGGCTGTTAAAAAACTGAGAGGAGAGGCGGGGCGCAGACACGGTATTACCACAGAACAGGTATAACCATTACTGAAATGAAAGTATTCATATCTACCTCCCCTTGCACAGATATGACTGACAAATCGTCTTTGTGCTACAGAGGAGGAAACACTGTATGTTTTATTTCACTACATTTATTTAACAACCATAGTAACTGCTTAAGATATTTTATTGAAGATGAGCTCATGAATTTTTTTAATTTAATTTTTTTTTGCGAGTTTTCGAACAAATAAATAACAAGCTCAGAGATGCGAATAAAATGTGCAAAATAGATAGACAGATAGATAGATAGATAAAATAAAATAGAAATAGCATTAAAGGGGTTCCAGTTGTACAGATAGATTAAAAGTTGATATTCAATATATATTTATTCATTTATTAAAGGTTAAACTGAAACCCGTGGTTCCCAGTATTGTTGCTTTGTGACCCCTTACAAAAAAAAAAGTTTCTAATTGGGGCACCTTGTCTGTGAGTTCTCCAAAGTTCGTTTAAATAAGTCTGAGGTAAAGTGTGTAATGCTCCACAAACAGGCTATGAGGTAGCTTCAGTACTAAAATGTTATTGAAGAATTGATGACTCTTATGAAATTTGAATTATATTTCTAATTAAGTACTTTTACTGATCTAAGTACTTCTACAGGCATAGGCCTGTCACTTTATTAACAATGATGCAGTGTTGTATTTTAACATTAATGAAATTACCTCAAGTCCAGTATTTGCTAAAAAAAAAAAGGAGGTGACTAAAATCAAATACTTTACAATAAGACCTTGTGTTAAACAATATGTGGCTTTTTGCTAATAGCTTTATTACATTTCATCTAAGGACCAAGATCTTTTACCATAATTCAAGTAACTTTGGATATCAAATGTTTGTTAGCCTTATGTTATATGGCCACAACTCAGAGTGGAATTACAATGATACATTTGTGTAATGACACAAATGTATCAGTCCTAATATTAATTACAAATGACTCTGGACACCTCTTATATTGTTAAAAGTTTACTACAGAACATGAATGAAAATGAATACAACATGAAAGACTAAATGAACAAAACACCAGGTTTAATTAAAAAATGATTTCTTCTGAATCAGCTGATGCCATTGCAAACCGATACACTGAAGCGGACTCAATGTCCTAAATAATAAAAAAATAAGACAACAGCAATTTTTCCTTTCCATGTATAACAACTGTCTTTTTTCATCTAACAGAAAACAGGATTTCTTTCAAATTGGAATTCATCTTCCCCTTCCTTCAGGAGACTTTGTCACGACAGTGCAACAAAATTCACACGAGCAGTCTCTCAATAGCCATCTGAACAGACTGAATCTGCGGCTTGAGCTGAGACCCCTCCTTTATGGTGACCGAGGTAGCAATGACGGGGCGCGACACCCCACAGGCCCGACCCAGGGCCTGCTTGGAGCGGACAAACACGTATGGCACGTTCTTGTCCTCGCAGAGCAGTGGCAGGTGGAGGATGATCTCCAGTGGTTCAGCATCAGCAGCCATCACAATGAACTCAGCGATGCCTCTGTTCAGGGTTTTAGTGGCTGGAGAAGAAGTAGAGCAACATAAGTATAAAATGTTTACATTTCCTCAACAAGAAGAAATGATTTCAAATATATATATTGGTAGCTCTGTACTGGTTGTCCACTTTAAAAACAAGAGTTTCACTAAAGTAGTATGTTGATGTACTGCACTGTATTATATTGTGCTTTTGATCCAAATTAACTATTTTTTCCTCACCCTCGTTTGCCCCCTTCCTCAGCTGCTTGTAGTTAGAAGCTTGCTGCACCAGGTCCAGGATGGTTTTGGTAAGCGTGGCGTCGGCAAGCGGGTAGGCCTTTGGGTTCACTTGGGCTTCAGTCTGGTCGTGACACGTAAAACAAAATAATTAAAATAAAACCACATTAACCACAAAGAAACACTTCATAAAGTGAACACACACACAAGGACGTTGCTTTGAGTTTCAGGTCAGTTTGCTGTGCAGTCTAGTTTACTCTGCTTTCATAGAGTTAGCTACTCTGTTAGCTTGTTTGTTCATTCAGAACTCAGCACTCACCATTTTGAGTTGTTTTTCTGGTATTCCGGCCCTCTCGGCGAAATGCTTCACGGAGGACTATTTCTTTCACCCGGGTTTGAAAAGGAAACGAAACGCAAGATATGTTTTTATAACTAATATTTTGTGGCGCTATGAACTCTGAGCTGTGTTACATGCGACGAGTCCAAACGTTTACAGCACGTGTGAAAAGACCGCACATGCGCACTGGGCACACCAGTTGAAAACGACAGGAAATACATTTTTTTGTGATATAATGACAAAAACAGATTTGCTATCAGAAAGTTTGCGTTTAAATACTTAGCTGGTGATGCAGTAAATCTTATTTTAAAAATACATTAAATATTAAATATTGATTTTAACAATAAAAAAATGGAAAGAATACACATATTTTCGTTCTGGAACTCATATACTGTAACAACAATATGACAATAATATAAAACAATAAAAATAAGAAAAGCTGTAACAATAACAAAAATCCTGAAAATAGAATTACGATTTGAAACACGTAACTGTGAATATGTGGCTGCTCATGCTGTTTCACCTCCATGGCAACAGGGGGCGCGTTCTCATTGACTCCCCGGTACTTTTGCTAGCAGGGTACGCGCGGGGCATTCTGGGTAGGGCACTTTGAAGCCGGCCATATTGCTTCATCGTCCTGATTGAAGGAGAGAGAGATGAAGGGGATTCGGGGAATCAGTCAGCTATCGGTAAGAGCTTAGCAAATCTGTCTTATTATTTGTGTGTCGGGACAGTTTTAGACGCACCAGTCGTCCGTTTCACTCTGCGTGATTGTGGGACGGTTTAAAAACTCAGGGTCGTGTCCGGGCAAGCTGCGATCAGGAGCACAGGAGGAAGCTGAAGCCTGACATAACCGTGTTTCACCAACACTGAACCGACTGATAGCGGTACACTATTAAAAGTCCAGTCGCAGTAATCGTAAACCAATGCTAAACTCAATTTACTCAACCCAAGGCATACAAAACTGTTTAGCTTAACCTGCTCAACATTTAAGAGAAGTGGGAGCTATCTTCTTGCTTCTGTAGACTTGATTTGGCATCCTCCCTTCCACAGCTAATGCGGCTCTCTTACCTCACATTTCTATTTTAAGTCTGATTGCACTGATAGCCAACTTAATTATCTATCCGTCTCTCTATTGTGCAGTAGTTGATGCTTTTATTTTCAATGTACAACTAAATCAAACCAAAAAATAAACAGTTCTTTCTTTTTTAACAGAGCGAACCTCGTGCAGGGAGAAAGACATAATTTCATTTCAAAATCTAGAGCTCTCTATGATTATTATTATTATTTTCAAATATATTTTGATCAAATTCTTGATGAGTTACTTATTTGATCGAAATCTGTAGGACAATCTTAATGACTTTTAATGTGCTGACTGAAATACTTCTATAGAGCTAAAACAAATTTCAACTTGTTTTGCATTTGTAAAAGGCCTTAGACAGGAGGTAATATTGTCAGATATCATGTAGTGTAAAAGACTGCAAGGTCCATTTAGTAGCTAAGCTGGAAGCTTTTGATCATGTCACATGATTTTTATCAGCAGATGGAGTTTGCCCAGTTGTCGATCAAATTTTCATTTTTTTTTCCAAAGTGCTTAATGGACGTCTTATCCAGGGAAATCATGTAGACCACATGATCTAACTGAAAGCTCCAGAACAGATAACAGTCCCAGTCCTCATTATTTGGCAGCTGTTTAAATGAGTTCAAGACCAGTTTCTAGACTTTCTATGAGATGTTTGTGTGGTCTACTATAATAACTGTAACAAAATGAAGAGTTGGTTTTGTTTTGTAAATAATTTGTTTTTTCATGTCCAGAAGATCTAAAGCCACAGATTGCATCATTTCACAGCCACAGTCATACCTCAGATTTACTTTTATTTTCCTTTCACACTGCCCTTGCATCAGTCAGCAAGCCAGCAACACATTAGTTGTAATGTTCTGCCTTCCCATGTTTTCTGTTTTTCCAGACGAGGCTTTATGCGGCCCAGGCTGCCCGTAAGGTGGAGTTCACTGGGGCCGCCGAACATGTTAAGTTTCAGCCGCAGGATGTGCAGGTCAGTGGTTGTTGACTTCTCTTTCTTCTCCACAGAGACGATTCTATGTGGCTGCCAGAGCAGACCAGTCCCTTGCCCAGCCCCTGGCTGGCATCAAGCTCTCTCCAGGGGCTGCCCACACCTACCAGGATGTTCATGTATGTTGGGGAGTGATGAGGGTCGCTGTGTTGGAGACCTGTCTTGGGTTGGATTGTCCAGACAGTGTGGTTTGGGGCCTGAGAATGAAGATACAACTTGGCTATTGACAACACATTTTGTTTATGCTTTGTCTCGTCTCATGTTATGTTGAGTATAAAATGTCGAATCTCCAAACTGAATGCCCAAATGGTCTTAGATGACACTTTAAAATATAAACTAAGGTTTATTCTGGATTGAACTTAGTTGGTATGTTGTACCTAAATATCTGTCAGTACTTGGACATGGACATCTATGTATCTGTTCATCTGTTCAGGTGACCAGACTGCCCAGTGGACTGGTGATCGCCTCACTTGAGAACTATTCTCCAGCCTCCAAGATCGGAGTATTTGTCAAGGCGGGCTGCCGTTATGAGACCCCTGACAACCAAGGGGTCACCCATCTCCTCCGGCTGGCCTCCAACCTGGTATGATTGTTCACTTCACAGCTGTCTTTTATGTGTCTATACTTAGTCTGTGCATGTAGGAGTTCAGATCTGTTTTTAGTGCCAATTTAATATGGTATTTTAGCTATATAGCGCAAGAGCGATGATGTACCTAATTTATACCTGGAGCGTGAATACTGAGTTTGGTGCTGATGGGCATTTTTGTACTTTCCAGACAACCAAAGGAGCTTCAGCTTTCAAGATATGCCGTGGTATTGAGGCAGTTGGAGGCAGCCTGAGGTCAGTAACCCAGAAAGAAAGGTTACAGCAAACCACTGTACACAGGTTTCTGCATTCTTACCTCCATCTTTGTGTTTCTCTGCAGTGTGACTTCAACCAGAGAGAACATGATCTACACCGTCGACTGCTTGAGAAATGACATGTAAGTCTTTTAATAATACCAATGGTGTGATTATATTGCATGTACATCAGTTATAAATTAACACAGATTTGTGATAAAAATGTTTCATATTTGTAGTACAGGAAGAAGGCATGTTTGAGTATCAGTACTCTCGTAGAATGGAAAACACCTGTGATTTGCTTATTCACAAAGAACGGTAGCAGAGGTCAGCTGGAACTGACATCAGTTTCTACAGGCAGATTTTGACGAGACAATGACAGCTTAGTGAAGACTGTGCATACACTCTGAAGATATGCTTTGATTTTCTGTTAATGTAGTGCAGGATATCACTAACGTTTTTCTTTCTCCTTTTTATTGGTCTGCAGCGACACAGTGATGGAGTATTTGATCAATGTGACCACAGCCCCAGAGTTCCGGCCGTGGGAGGTGTCAGACCTCACACCCAGAGTGAAGATGGACAAAGCCCAGGCTGCACAGAACACTCAGATAGGTAGGGTCTTTATTTGGACCTCATTCCAATTCCTTTTTTAGATTTGTATGTCCACATTGGTTGATTAGAGCTTTCTTTTGATTCCCACCTCCACGCTGCAGAGCATACCGTAAAAATGTTGTTGTAAAATGTTGTGAAAAAGCTCATAGTCATTGTTTGAGTCATAGACTGTACATGTCAGAAAAGTCCTTCACTGGTGGATTGGTTGATTAGAGCTTTCTTTTGATTCCCACCTCCACGCTGCAGAGCATACCGTAAAAATGTTGTTGTAAAATGTTGTGAAAAAGCTCATAGTCATTGTTTGAGTCATAGACTGTACATGTCAGAAAAGTCCTTCACTGGTGGATTAAAACTGGAATACCCCACAGGTTTTAATTCCGTTATTCTTCTTCAGCTAAGCCAGTCAGGCATCTAGTTTGTGAAGTGGCATCATCTAACTTCATCAGAAGTCTAATTCCCACAAAAATCACTCATTTACTTAAACTGATGAAAATAGATGGCATTATAGAAGTGCACCACATCTGATCACTGTTTTGTGGGAGTCTCCACCAATCAGACAGATATCATGGTCTATCAGTTAAAAAGACATCACACATTGTCAGTAAATCATCATGCCTCCTTCTGTCCTTTTGCAGCTGTGGTTGAAGGTCTGCATGAAGCAGCCTACAAGAACGCCCTCTGTAACTCTCTGTACTGCCCAGACCACATGGTTGGTAACATCCAGGCTGAACATGTGAGTGCTTTTCCAGCATTTGTTCTTTTAAGACTGATAATGTTAACATCCATTTAAACCCTTTTTTCTAACGTTTGCGTTTTCCTCCAGCTGCACCAGTTTGTCCAGAACAATTTCACAAGTGCAAGAATGGCTCTTGTGGGACTTGGTAAGGGAATTCCTAATGGAGGTGGACATTAAAGTAACATACTCAGTGTTAGAAGATAATGAAGTTGATGGTGTTTATCTTTCCTCCAGGCATTGACCATGCTGTGCTGAAGCAAGTTGGAGAGCAGTTCCTCAACATCCGCAGTGGAGCAGGCACCACAGGGGCCAAAGCTCAGTACCGTGGAGGTGAGCTGAAACACACACTAGTGAATTACAGTTTTAGAACTTCCAACAGAAGGAAATTACTCAGAGAACATTACTCTTCCGTGTCTTGACTCCTCTTGCCCCTCTACAGGTGAGATCCGTCTGGCCAGCATCAGCAGTCTGGTGCACTCAGCGGTGGTGAGCCAGTCAGCAGCAGCGGGCACCAACGAGGCTCTGGCCTTCAGTGTGCTGCAGCACTTACTGGGAGCTGGTCCACATGTCAAGAGGGGATCCAATGCCTCCAACAAGCTGGTCCAGGGTGTTGCGAAGGCAACTGCTGACCCCTTTGATGTGAGTGGCTGTCAGTTCTTAATAGAAACTTGTGAAACAGTTTCACATCAGAGAATTTTCTGGCTCAAAATGCAAATATGACAGTACCGACAGAGGAGTATATGCATGTTTATCATGAAAACTCCACATACAGTACATCCTCTCTACAGATTTGTTCATCATAACTGCAACTTTGTTCTTTCTGCACAGGTCAGTGCTTTCAATGCAAGCTACTCTGACTCTGGTCTGTTTGGGGTTTACACCATTTCCCAGGTTGCAGCTGCTGGTGATGTGAGTATCTGATAGTTGTGACAGGAGACTGTTTATCACCACTAAAAAACAGGAAGATGTCTTGATGTGACCTCTGTCCTCTCTCCAGGTGATTAAGGCTGCTCTTGCCCAGGTGAAGGCTGTTGCTGATGGCGGAGTCACAGCTGCTGACCTCACCCGGGCCAAGTAAGACTCACTGACTACCTGATAAAACGTTATATTTCTATTTCCATTGAAAATAAACCCTAAAATTGGGTTAGCAGTTGGAATAAAATTATGTGGGTGAGATGAGGTCATGCTACCACTACTGTATTGACATATGGATTTACTATCTCCATAACACCTGACTGAGAATGTGAGTGTGAAGTATGAAGCCAATAAGCAGTCAGGTATACAGTGAGAAGATCTACAGCACTCTCATATCAGTACAGTAAATGTGTAGTTGGAGCCAGTAGCTGCGTAGCTTATCTTAGCATAAAGATTGGAAACGGGAAAACAATTAAAAAAAAAAAACACAAAAAACTAACTAAGCCACAGATTATACCATGGCCGTGTCATGATAAGGATAAGATGTCCTTTTTTTACCCTTGTGTTTTACACTCAGAAGAAAAAAATGCTAAAATGGTTTCCTCTCCTACTTCGCACTGTTGTGGCTTATGGCGGGTTCATCTTTGTTTACTCTTCAGGGCCCAACTGAAGGGGCAGTTCCTGATGTCTCTGGAGACCTCAGAGGGTTTTCTGGAGGCCATGGGCACTCAGGCTCTGGCCGACGGTTCCTACCGCTCCCCTGAGGAAATCTCCAAAAACATTGACAATGTCTCCTTGTCTGATGTGGCCAACGTAAGACATTTAGCTCTTGTCAGTTATTGTTTTGATGGTTAAGAAGGAATGTAGTCTTGCATTAGCAATTGAATCAGTTGAATTTTTCTTGTAATGACAGATGTGCTTTGTAATTATTAATAGTGTTATATTTTCTGTTTTCTGTTTCCAGGCTGCCAAGAAATTTGTGTCAGGAAAGAAAACCATGGCCTCCAGCGGCAACCTCATAAAAACACCTTTTGTGGATGAGATCTAAAGCCTTCCTTGTCACCTCGTACTGTATCTCACTCTTGACGGCAAAGCAAAATTTGTTCCTTCCACATTTTGACAAAAACAGAAAGTAATAATTAGAGGTCATCATCACATTTTTCAATGCTGTTGTTCTAAGAGATATAATGTCATAACACCACTGGGTATTTATAGGTGTTGTAACACTATATTTTCAGGTGATGCTGCCCTGGTGCATCACAATGTCGTGCTCCACTCATCTGTCCACATTAACTGTATAGCTGATGTAAAATAATGAATAAATTCTATCTACCTTATAGAATTTTAAGGGTTTTTTTTGTTGTGTGTGTCTTAATGCTATAAAATGTTTTAGCTCCAGTTCATTTACAACCTTGGAAACAAGAAGCTGACAAAAGCAGGGCTCTCAAGTTTTGAATCAAGGGGGGAATTGTAGGTTTCAGCAGTGAGGATCACTAAAGTATGACTTTTTGGCCGATTTTGATGCCTTACTATACTACGACGTTTTTTGGCACTTTTTGAGGCCATACCAAATTATGACTTTTTTTGGCCGATTTTGACGCCTTACTATACTATGACGTTTTTTATGACTTTTTAAGGCCATACTAAAGTATGTCTTTTTTTGGCCGATTTTGACGCCTTAGTATACTATGACATTTTTTATGACATTTTGAGGTCAAAAATTTTTTTGTCTTTTTTTGGCCGATTTTGACGCCTTACTATACTATGACGTTTTTTATGACTTTTTGAGGCCATACTAAAGTATGTCTTTTTTTGGCCGATTTTGACGCCTTACTATACTATGACGTTTTTTATGACTTTTTGAGGCCATACTAAAGTATGACTTTTTTTGGCCGATTTTGACGCCTTAGTATACTATGACGTTTATTGGCACATTTTGAGGCCATACTAAAGAATGACTTTTTTTGGCCGATTTTGACGCCTTACTATACTATGACGTTTTTTATGACTTTTTGAGGCCATACTAAAGTATGACTTTTTTTGGCTGATTTTGACGTCTTAGTATACTATGACGTTTTTTGGCACATTTTGAGGCCATACTAAAGTATGACTTTTTTTGGCTGATTTTGACGCCTTAGTATACTATGACGTTTTTTGGCACATTTTGAGGCCATACCAAAGTATGACTTTTTTTGGCCGATTTTGACGCTTTACTATACTATGACGTTTTTTGGCACATTTTGAGGCCATACTAAAGTATGACTTTTTTTGGCCGATTTTGACGCCTTATTATACTATGACGTTTTTTATGACTTTTTGAGGCCATACTAAAGTATGCCTTTTTTTGGCCGATTTTGACGCCTTACTATACTATGACGTTTTTTATGACTTTTTGAGGCCATACCAAATTATGACTTTTTTTGGCCGATTTTGACGCCTTAGTATACTATGACGTTTTTTGGCACATTTTGAGGCCATACTAAAGTATGTCTTTTTTTGGCCGATTTTGACGCCTTACTATACTATGACGTTTTTTATGACTTTTTGAGGCCATACTAAAGTATGACTTTTTTTGGCCGATTTTGACGCCTTAGTATACTATGACGTTTTTTGGCACATTTTGAGGCCATACTAAAGTATGACTTTTTTTGGCCAATTTTGACGCCTTACTATACTATGACGTTTTTTATGACTTTTTGAGGCCATACTAAAGTATGACTTTTTTTGGCAGATTTTGACGCCTTAGTATACTATGACGTTTTTTGGCACATTTTGAGGCCATACTAAAGTATGACTTTTTTTGGCCGATTTTGACGCCTTAGTATACTATGACGTTTTTTGGCACATTTTGAGGCCATACCAAAGTATGACTTTTTTTGGCCGATTTTGACGCTTTACTATACTATGACGTTTTTTGGCACATTTTGAGGCCATACTAAAGTATGACTTTTTTTGGCCGATTTTGACGCCTTACTATACTATGACGTTTTTTATGACTTTTTGAGGCCATACTAAAGTATGACTTTTTTTGGCTGATTTTGACGTCTTAGTATACTGTGACGTTTTTTGGCACATTTTGAGGCCATACTAAAGTATGACTTTTTTTGGCTGATTTTGACACCTTAGTATACTATGACGTTTTTTGGCACATTTTGAGGCCATACCAAAGTATGACTTTTTTTGGCCGATTTTGACGCTTTACTATACTATGACGTTTTTTGGCACATTTTGAGGCCATACCAAAGTATGACTTTTTTTGGCCGATTTTGACGCTTTACTATACTATGACGTTTTTTGGCACATTTTGAGGCCATACTAAAGTATGACTTTTTTTGGCCGATTTTGACGCCTTACTATACTATGACGTTTTTTATGACTTTTTGAGGCCATACTAAAGTATGCCTTTTTTTGGCCGATTTTGACGCCTTACTATACTATGACGTTTTTTATGACTTTTTGAGGCCATACCAAATTATGACTTTTTTTGGCCGATTTTGACACCTTAGTATACTATGACGTTTTTTGGCACATTTTGAGGCCATACTAAAGTATGTCTTTTTTTGGCTGATTTTGACGCCTTACTATACTATGACGTTTTTTATGACTTTTTGAGGCCATACTAAAGTATGACTTTTTTTGGCCGATTTTGACGCCTTAGTATACTATGACGTTTTTTGGCACATTTTGAGGCCATACTAAAGTATGACTTTTTTTGGCCAATTTTGACGCCTTACTATACAATGACGTTTTTTATGACTTTTGGAGGCCATACCAAAGTATGACTTTTTTTGGCAGATTTTGACGCCTTAGTATACTATGACGTTTTTTGGCACATTTTGAGGCCATACTAAAGTATGACTTTTTTTGGCCGATTTTGACGCCTTAGTATACTATGACGTTTTTTGGCACATTTTGAGGCCATACCAAAGTATAACTTTTTTTGGCCGATTTTGACGCTTTACTATACTATGACGTTTTTTGGCACATTTTGAGGCCATACTAAAGTATGACTTTTTTTGGCCGATTTTGATGCCTTACTATACTATGACGTTTTTTATGACATTTTGAGGTCAAAAATTTTTTTGACTTTTTTTGGCCGATTTTGACGCCTTACTATACTATGACGTTTTTTATGACTTTTTGAGGTCAAAATTTTTTTTCAGGTGATGCTGCCCTGGTGCATCACAGTGTCGTGCTCCACTCATCTGTCCACATTAACTGTATAGCTGATGTAAAATAATGAATAAATTCTATCTACCTTATAGAATTTTAAGGTTTTTTTTTGTTGTGTGTGTTTTAGCTCCAGTTCATTTACAACCTTGGAAAAAAGAAGCTGACAAAAGCAGGGCTCTCAAGTTTTGAATCAAGGGGGGAATTGTAGGTTTCAGCAGTGAGGATCACTATAGTATGACTTTTTGGCCGATTTTGACGCCTTACTATACTACGAGGTTTTTTGGCACTTTTTGAGGCCATACCAAATTATGACATTTTTTGGCCGATTTGGACGCCTTACTAGATTATGACGTTTTTTATGACATTTTGAGGACATACCAAATTATGACTTTTTTTGGCCGATTTTGACGCCTTAGTATACTATGATGTTTTCTGATGACATTTTGAGGCCACGCCAAAGTATGACTTTTTTTGGCCGATTTTGATGCCGTACTATACTATGACGTTTTTTATGACTTCATAAGGCCATACTAAAGTATAACTTTTTTTGGCTGATTTTGACGCCTTACCATACTATGATGTTTTTTATGACTTTTTGAGGCCATACTAAAGTATGACTTTTTTTGGCCGATTTTGACGCCTTACTATACTATGACATTTTTTATGACATTTTGAGGCCAAAAAAATTGTGACTTTTTTTGCCCGAAAAAAACGCCATACTATACTATGACTTTTTTTGCCCGAAAAAAACGCCATACTATACTATGACTTTTTTTGCCCGAAAAAAACGGCATACTATACTATGACGTTTTTTATGACATTTTGAGGCCCAAAAAAATTGTCTTTTTTTGCCCGAAAAAAACGCCTTACTATACTATGACGTTTTTTATGACATTTTGAGGCCCAAAAAAATTTTGACTTTTTTTGCCCGAAAAAAACGCCATACTATACTATGACGTTTTTTATGACATTTTGAGGCCCAAAAAAATTTTGACTTTTTTTGCCCGAAAAAAACGCCATACTATACTATGACTTTTTTTGCCCGAAAAAAACGCCATACTATACTATGACGTTTTTTATGACATTTTGAGGCCCAAAAAAATTTTGACTTTTTTTGCCCGAAAAAAATGCCATACTATACTATGACGTTTTTTATGACATTTTGAGGCCCAAAAAAATTTTGACTTTTTTTGCCCGAAAAAAACGCCATACTATACTATGACTTTTTTTGCCCGAAAAAAACGCCATACTATACTATGACGTTTTTTATGACATTTTGAGGCCCAAAAAAATTTTGACTTTTTTTGCCCGAAAAAAACGCCATACTATACTATGACTTTTTTTGCCCGAAAAAAACGCCATACTATACTATGACGTTTTTTATGACATTTTGAGGCCCAAAAAAATTTGGACTTTTTTTGCCCGAAAAAAACGCCATACTATACTATGACGTTTTTTATGACATTTTGAGGCCCAAAAAAATTGTGACTTTTTTTGCCCGAAAAAAACGCCATACTATACTATGACGTTTTTTATGACATTTTGAGGCCCAAAAAAATTGTGACTTTTTTTGCCCGAAAAAAACGGCATACTATACTATGACGTTTTTTATGACATTTTGAGGCCCAAAAAAATTTTGACTTTTTTTGCCCGAAAAAAACGCCATACTATACTATGACGTTTTTTATGACATTTTGAGGCCCAAAAAAATTGTGACTTTTTTTGCCCGAAAAAAACGCCATACTATACTATGACTTTTTTTGCCCGAAAAAAAACGCCATACTATACTATGACGTTTTTTATGACATTTTGAGGCCATACTATACTGTGACTTTTTTTATGACTTTTTGAGGCCAAAAAAAATTTGGACTTTTTTTGCCCGAAAAAAACGCCATACTATACTATGACTTTTTTTGCCCGAAAAAAACGGCATACTATACTATGACGTTTTTTATGACATTTTGAGGCCCAAAAAAATTGTGACTTTTTTTGCCCGAAAAAAACGGCATACTATACTATGACGTTTTTTATGACATTGTGAGGCCCAAAAAAATTTTGACTTTTTGAGCCCGAAAAAAACGCCATACTATACTATGACTTTTTTTGCCCGAAAAAAACGCCATACTATACTATGACGTTTTTTATGACATTTTGAAGTCCAAAGAAAATTGTGACTTTTTTTGCCCGAAAAAAACGCCATACTATACTATGACGTTTTTTATGACATTTTGAGGCCCAAAAAAATTTTGACTTTTTTTGCCCGAAAAAAACGCCATACTATACTATGACGTTTTTTATGACATTTTGAGGCCCAAAAAAATTTTGACTTTTTTTGCCCGAAAAAAACGCCATACTATACTATGACCTTTTTTATGACATTTTGAGGCCCAAAAAAATTTTAACTTTTTTTGCCCGAAAAAAACGCCATACTATACTATGACGTTTTTTATGACTTTTTGAGGCCCAAAAAAATTGTGACTTTTTTTGCCCGAAAAAAACGCCATACTATACTATGACGTTTTTTATGACATTTTGAGGCCCAAAAAAATTGTCTTTTTTTGCCCGAAAAAAACGGCATACTATACTATGACGTTTTTTATGACATTTTGAGGCCCAAAAAAATTGTCTTTTTTTGCCCGAAAAAAACGCCTTACTATACTATGACGTTTTTTATGACATTTTGAGGCCCAAAAAAATTTGGACTTTTTTTGCCCGAAAAAAACGCCATACTATACTATGACGTTTTTTATGACATTTTGAGGCCCAAAAAAATTTTGACTTTTTTTGCCCGAAAAAAACGCCATACTATACTATGACTTTTTTTGCCCGAAAAAAACGCCATACTATACTATGACGTTTTTTATGACATTTTGAGGCCCAAAAAAATTTTGACTTTTTTTGCCCGAAAAAAATGCCATACTATACTATGACGTTTTTTATGACATTTTGAGGCCCAAAAAAATTTTGACTTTTTTTGCCCGAAAAAAACGCCATACTATACTATGACTTTTTTTGCCCGAAAAAAACGCCATACTATACTATGACGTTTTTTATGACATTTTGAGGCCCAAAAAAATTTTGACTTTTTTTGCCCGAAAAAAACGCCATACTATACTATGACTTTTTTTGCCCGAAAAAAACGCCATACTATACTATGACGTTTTTTATGACATTTTGAGGCCCAAAAAAATTGTGACTTTTTTTGCCCGAAAAAAACGCCATACTATACTATGACGTTTTTTATGACATTTTGAGGCCCAAAAAAATTGTGACTTTTTTTGCCCGAAAAAAACGCCATACTATACTATGACGTTTTTTATGACATTTTGAGGCCCAAAAAAATTGTGACTTTTTTTGCCCGAAAAAAACGGCATACTATACTATGACGTTTTTTATGACATTTTGAGGCCCAAAAAAATTTGGACTTTTTTTGCCCGAAAAAAACGCCATACTATACTATGACGTTTTTTATGACATTTTGAGGCCCAAAAAAATTGTGACTTTTTTTGCCCGAAAAAAACGCCATACTATACTATGACTTTTTTTGCCCGAAAAAAAACGCCATACTATACTATGACGTTTTTTATGACATTTTGAGGCCATACTATACTGTGACTTTTTTTATGACTTTTTGAGGCCAAAAAAAATTTGGACTTTTTTTGCCCGAAAAAAACGCCATACTATACTATGACTTTTTTTGCCCGAAAAAAACGGCATACTATACTATGACGTTTTTTATGACATTTTGAGGCCCAAAAAAATTGTGACTTTTTTTGCCCGAAAAAAACGGCATACTATACTATGACGTTTTTTATGACATTGTGAGGCCCAAAAAAATTTTGACTTTTTGAGCCCGAAAAAAACGCCATACTATACTATGACTTTTTTTGCCCGAAAAAAACGCCATACTATACTATGACGTTTTTTATGACATTTTGAAGTCCAAAGAAAATTGTGACTTTTTTTGCCCGAAAAAAACGCCATACTATACTATGACGTTTTTTATGACATTTTGAGGCCCAAAAAAATTTTGACTTTTTTTGCCCGAAAAAAACGCCATACTATACTATGACGTTTTTTATGACATTTTGAGGCCCAAAAAAATTTTGACTTTTTTTGCCCGAAAAAAACGCCATACTATACTATGACCTTTTTTATGACATTTTGAGGCCCAAAAAAATTTTAACTTTTTTTGCCCGAAAAAAACGCCATACTATACTATGACGTTTTTTATGACTTTTTGAGGCCCAAAAAAATTGTGACTTTTTTTGCCCGAAAAAAACGCCATACTATACTATGACGTTTTTTATGACATTTTGAGGCCCAAAAAAATTGTCTTTTTTTGCCCGAAAAAAACGCCATACTATACTATGACGTTTTTTATGACTTTTTGAGGCCCAAAAAAATTGTGACTTTTTTTGCCCGAAAAAAAACGCCATACTATACTATGGCGTTTTTTATGACATTTTGAGGCCCAAAAAAATTTGGACTTTTTTTGCCCGAAAAAAACGGCATACTATACTATGACGTTTTTTATGACATTTTGAGGCCCAAAAAAATTTGGACTTTTTTTGCCCGAAAAAAAACGGCATACTATACTATGACGTTTTTTATGACATTTTGAGGCCCAAAAAAATTGTGACTTTTTTTGCCCGAAAAAAACGCCATACTATATTATGACGTTTTTTATGACATTTTGAGGCCCAAAAAAATTGTGACTTTTTTTGCCCGAAAAAAACGGCATACTATACTATGACGTTTTTTATGACATTTTGAGGCCCAAAAAAATTTTGACTTTTTGAGCCCGAAAAAAACGCCATACTATACTATGACTTTTTTTGCCCGAAAAAAACGCCATACTATACTATGACGTTTTTTATGACATTTTGAAGCCCAAAGAAAATTGTGACTTTTTTTGCCCGAAAAAAAAGCCATACTATACTATGGCGTTTTTTATGACATTTTGAGGCCCAAAAAAATTTTGACTTTTTTTGCCCGAAAAAAAACGCCATACTATACTATGACGTTTTTTATGACATTTTGAGGCCCAAAAAAATTTGGACTTTTTTTGCCCGAAAAAAACGGCATACTATACTATGACGTTTTTTATGACATTTTGAGGCCCAAAAAAATTTGGACTTTTTTTGCCCGAAAAAAACGGCATACTATACTATGACGTTTTTTATTACATTTTGAGGCCCAAAAAAATTTTGACTTTTTGAGCCCGAAAAAAACGCCATACTATACTATGACTTTTTTTGCCCGAAAAAAAACGCCATACTATACTATGACGTTTTTTATGACATTTTGAAGCCCAAAGAAAATTGTGACTTTTTTTGCCCGAAAAAAAAGCCATACTATACTATGGCGTTTTTTATGACATTTTGAGGCCCAAAAAAATTTTGACTTTTTTTGCCCGAAAAAAAAACGCCATACTATACTATGACGTTTTTTATGACATTTTGAGGCCCAAAAAAATTGTGACTTTTTTTGCACGAAAAAAACGGCATACTATACTATGACGTTTTTTATGACATTTTGAGGCCAAAAAAATTTGGACTTTTTTTGCCCGAAAAAAACGGCATACTATACTATGACCTTTTTTATGACATTTTGAGGCCCAAAAAAATTTTAACTTTTTTTGCCCGAAAAAAACGCCATACTATACTATGACGTTTTTTATGACATTTTGAGGCCCAAAAAAATTGTGACTTTTTTTGCCCGAAAAAAACGCCATACTATACTATGACTTTTTTTGCCCGAAAAAAACGGCATACTATACTATGACATTTTTTATGACTTTTTGAGGCCAAAAAAAATTTGGACTTTTTTTGCCCGAAAAAAACGCCATACTATACTATGACGTTTTTTATGACTTTTTGAGGCCAAAAAAAATTTGGACTTTTTTTGCCCGAAAAAAACGCCATACTATACTATGACGTTTTTTATGACTTTTTGAGGCCAAAAAAAATTGTGACTTTTTTTGCCCGAAAAAAACGCCATACTATACTATGGCGTTTTTTATGACATTTTGAGGCCCAAAAAAATTTTGACTTTTTTTGCCCGAAAAAAACGGCATACTATACTATGACGTTTTTTATGACATTTTGAGGCCCAAAAAAACTTTGACTTTTTTTGCCCGAAAAAAACGGCATACTATACTATGACGTTTTTTATGACATTTTGAGGCCCAAAAAAATTGTGACTTTTTTTGCCCGAAAAAAACG
Source organism: Toxotes jaculatrix (assembly GCF_017976425.1). NCBI lineage: Eukaryota > Metazoa > Chordata > Actinopteri > Toxotidae > Toxotes > Toxotes jaculatrix. The sequence goes on from NC_054414.1 coordinate 7,979,308, forward strand.
CCATACTATACTATGACGTTTTTTATGACATTTTGAGGCCCAAAAAAATTGTGACTTTTTTTGCCCGAAAAAAACGCCATACTATACTATGACGTTTTTTATGACATTTTGAGGCCCCAAAAAATTGTGACTTTTTTTGCCCGAAAAAAACGCCATACTATACTATGGCGTTTTTTATGACATTTTGAGGCCCAAAAAAATTGTGACTTTTTTTGCCCGAAAAAAACGGCATACTATACTATGACGTTTTTTATGACATTTTGAGGCCCAAAAAAATTTTGACTTTTTTTGCCCGAAAAAAACGGCATACTATACTATGACGTTTTTTATGACATTTTGAGGCCCAAAAAATTTTTGACTTTTTTTGCCCGAAAAAAACGCCATACTATACTATGACGTTTTTTATGACATTTTGAGGCCCCAAAAAATTGTGACTTTTTTTGCCCGAAAAAAACGCCATACTATACTATGGCGTTTTTTATGACATTTTGAGGCCCAAAAAAATTGTGACTTTTTTTGCCCGAAAAAAACGGCATACTATACTATGACGTTTTTTATGACATTTTGAGGCCCAAAAAAATTTTGACTTTTTTTGCCCGAAAAAAACGGCATACTATACTATGACGTTTTTTATGACATTTTGAGGCCCAAAAAAATTTTGACTTTTTTTGCCCGAAAAAAACGCCATACTATACTATGACGTTTTTTATGACATTGTGAGGCCATACTATACTATGACGTTTTTTATGACTTTTTGAGGCCAAAAAATTTTTTGACTTTTTTTGCCCGAAAAAAACGCCATACTATACTATGACGTTTTTTATGACTTTTTGAGGCCATACTATACTGTGACGTTTTTTATGACTTTTTGAGGCCAAAAAAAATTTGGACTTTTTTTGCCCGAAAAAAACGCCATACTATACTATGACATTTTTTATGACTTTTTGAGGCCAAAAAAAATTTGGACTTTTTTTGCCCGAAAAAAACGCCATACTATACTATGACGTTTTTTATGACTTTTTGAGGCCCAAAAAAATTGTGACTTTTTTTGCCCGAAAAAAACGCCATACTATACTATGACGTTTTTTATGACTTTTTGAGGCCAAAAAAAATTGTGACTTTTTTTGCCCGAAAAAAACGCCATACTATACTATGACTTTTTTTGCCCGAAAAAAACGGCATACTATACTATGACGTTTTTTATGACATTTTGAGGCCCAAAAAAATTGTGACTTTTTTTGCCCGAAAAAAACGGCATACTATACTATGACGTTTTTTATGACATTGTGAGGCCCAAAAAAATTTTGACTTTTTGAGCCCGAAAAAAACGCCATACTATACTATGACTTTTTTTGCCCGAAAAAAACGCCATACTATACTATGACGTTTTTTATGACTTTTTGAGGCCCAAAAAAATTGTGACTTTTTTTGCCCGAAAAAAAACGCCATACTATACTATGACTTTTTTTGCCCGAAAAAAACGGCATACTATACTATGACATTTTTTATGACATTTTGAGGCCCAAAAAAATTTGGACTTTTTTTGCCCGAAAAAAACGCCATACTATACTATGACGTTTTTTATGACTTTTTGAGGCCCAAAAAAATTTGGACTTTTTTTGCCCGAAAAAAACGCCATACTATACTATGACTTTTTTTGCCCGAAAAAAACGGCATACTATACTATGACGTTTTTTATGACATTTTGAGGCCCAAAAAAATTTTGACTTTTTTTGCCCGAAAAAAACGCCATACTATACTATGACGTTTTTTATGACATTTTGAGGCCCAAAAAAATTTTGACTTTTTTTGCCCGAAAAAAACGCCATACTATACTATGACGTTTTTTATGACATTTTGAGGCCCAAAAAAATTTTGACTTTTTTTGCCCGAAAAAAACGCCATACTATACTATGACGTTTTTTATGACTTTTTGAGGCCAAAAAAAATTGTGACTTTTTTTGCCCGAAAAAAACGCCATACTATACTATGACGTTTTTTATGACTTTTTGAGGCCCAAAAAAATTTTGCCTTTTTTTGCCCGAAAAAAACGCCATACTATACTATGACGTTTTTTATGACTTTTTGAGGCCAAAAAAAATTTGGACTTTTTTTGCCCGAAAAAAACGCCATACTATACTATGACGTTTTTTATGACTTTTTGAGGCCCAAAAAAATTTGGACTTTTTTTGCCCGAAAAAAACGCCATACTATACTATGACGTTTTTTATGACTTTTTGAGGCCAAAAAAAATTGTGACTTTTTTTGCCCGAAAAAAACGCCATACTATACTATGACGTTTTTTATGACTTTTTGAGGCCAAAAAAAATTTGGACTTTTTTTGCCCGAAAAAAACGCCATACTATACTATGACGTTTTTTATGACTTTTTGAGGCCAAAAAAAATTTGGACTTTTTTTGCCCGAAAAAAACGCCATACTATACTATGACTTTTTTTGCCCGAAAAAAACGGCATACTATACTATGACGTTTTTTATGACATTTTGAGGCCCAAAAAAATTTTGACTTTTTTTGCCCGAAAAAAACGGCATACTATACTATGACGTTTTTTATGACATTTTGAGGCCCAAAAAAATTTTGACTTTTTTTGCCCGAAAAAAACGGCATACTATACTATGACGTTTTTTATGACATTTTGAGGCCCAAAAAAATTGTGACTTTTTTTGCCCGAAAAAAACGCCATACTATACTATGACGTTTTTTATGACATTTTGAGGCCCAAAAAAATTGTGACTTTTTTTGCCCGAAAAAAACGCCATACTATACTATGACTTTTTTTGCCCGAAAAAAACGCCATACTATACTATGACGTTTTTTATGACTTTTTGAGGCCCAAAAAAATTTTGACTTTTTTTGCCCGAAAAAAACGCCATACTCTACTATGACTTTTTTTGCCCGAAAAAAACGGCATACTATACTATGACGTTTTTTATGACATTTTGAGGCCCAAAAAAATTGTGACTTTTTTTGCCCGAAAAAAACGCCATACTATACTATGACGTTTTTTATGACATTTTGAGGCCCAAAAAAATTTTGACTTTTTTTGCCCGAAAAAAACGCCATACTATACTATGACGTTTTTTATGACATTTTGAGGCCCAAAAAAATTTGGACTTTTTTTGCCCGAAAAAAACGCCATACTATACTATGACGTTTTTTATGACTTTTTGAGGCCAAAAAAAATTGTGACTTTTTTTGCCCGAAAAAAACGCCATACTATACTATGGCGTTTTTTATGACATTTTGAGGCCCAAAAAAACTTTGACTTTTTTTGCCCGAAAAAAACGGCATACTATACTATGACGTTTTTTATGACATTTTGAGGCCCAAAAAAACTTTGACTTTTTTTGCCCGAAAAAAACGGCATACTATACTATGACGTTTTTTATGACATTTTGAGGCCCAAAAAAATTGTGACTTTTTTTGCCCGAAAAAAACGCCATACTATACTATGACGTTTTTTATGACATTTTGAGGCCCAAAAAAATTGTGACTTTTTTTGCCCGAAAAAAACGCCATACTATACTATGACTTTTTTTGCCCGAAAAAAAACGCCATACTATACTATGACGTTTTTTATGACATTTTGAGGCCCAAAAAAACTTTGACTTTTTTTGCCCGAAAAAAACGGCATACTATACTATGACGTTTTTTATGACATTTTGAGGCCCAAAAAAATTGTGACTTTTTTTGCCCGAAAAAAACGCCATACTATACTATGACGTTTTTTATGACATTTTGAGGCCCAAAAAAATTGTGACTTTTTTTGCCCGAAAAAAACGCCATACTATACTATGACGTTTTTTATGACATTTTGAGGCCCCAAAAAATTGTGACTTTTTTTGCCCGAAAAAAACGCCATACTATACTATGGCGTTTTTTATGACATTTTGAGGCCCAAAAAAATTGTGACTTTTTTTGCCCGAAAAAAACGGCATACTATACTATGACGTTTTTTATGACATTTTGAGGCCCAAAAAAATTTTGACTTTTTTTGCCCGAAAAAAACGGCATACTATACTATGACGTTTTTTATGACATTTTGAGGCCCAAAAAATTTTTGACTTTTTTTGCCCGAAAAAAACGCCATACTATACTATGACGTTTTTTATGACATTTTGAGGCCCCAAAAAATTGTGACTTTTTTTGCCCGAAAAAAACGCCATACTATACTATGGCGTTTTTTATGACATTTTGAGGCCCAAAAAAATTGTGACTTTTTTTGCCCGAAAAAAACGGCATACTATACTATGACGTTTTTTATGACATTTTGAGGCCCAAAAAAATTTTGACTTTTTTTGCCCGAAAAAAACGGCATACTATACTATGACGTTTTTTATGACATTTTGAGGCCCAAAAAAATTTTGACTTTTTTTGCCCGAAAAAAACGCCATACTATACTATGACGTTTTTTATGACATTGTGAGGCCATACTATACTATGACGTTTTTTATGACTTTTTGAGGCCAAAAAATTTTTTGACTTTTTTTGCCCGAAAAAAACGCCATACTATACTATGACGTTTTTTATGACTTTTTGAGGCCATACTATACTGTGACGTTTTTTATGACTTTTTGAGGCCAAAAAAAATTTGGACTTTTTTTGCCCGAAAAAAACGCCATACTATACTATGACATTTTTTATGACTTTTTGAGGCCAAAAAAAATTTGGACTTTTTTTGCCCGAAAAAAACGCCATACTATACTATGACGTTTTTTATGACTTTTTGAGGCCCAAAAAAATTGTGACTTTTTTTGCCCGAAAAAAACGCCATACTATACTATGACGTTTTTTATGACTTTTTGAGGCCAAAAAAAATTGTGACTTTTTTTGCCCGAAAAAAACGCCATACTATACTATGACTTTTTTTGCCCGAAAAAAACGGCATACTATACTATGACGTTTTTTATGACATTTTGAGGCCCAAAAAAATTGTGACTTTTTTTGCCCGAAAAAAACGGCATACTATACTATGACGTTTTTTATGACATTGTGAGGCCCAAAAAAATTTTGACTTTTTGAGCCCGAAAAAAACGCCATACTATACTATGACTTTTTTTGCCCGAAAAAAACGCCATACTATACTATGACGTTTTTTATGACTTTTTGAGGCCCAAAAAAATTGTGACTTTTTTTGCCCGAAAAAAAACGCCATACTATACTATGACTTTTTTTGCCCGAAAAAAACGGCATACTATACTATGACATTTTTTATGACATTTTGAGGCCCAAAAAAATTTGGACTTTTTTTGCCCGAAAAAAACGCCATACTATACTATGACGTTTTTTATGACTTTTTGAGGCCCAAAAAAATTTGGACTTTTTTTGCCCGAAAAAAACGCCATACTATACTATGACTTTTTTTGCCCGAAAAAAACGGCATACTATACTATGACGTTTTTTATGACATTTTGAGGCCCAAAAAAATTTTGACTTTTTTTGCCCGAAAAAAACGCCATACTATACTATGACGTTTTTTATGACATTTTGAGGCCCAAAAAAATTTTGACTTTTTTTGCCCGAAAAAAACGCCATACTATACTATGACGTTTTTTATGACATTTTGAGGCCCAAAAAAATTTTGACTTTTTTTGCCCGAAAAAAACGCCATACTATACTATGACGTTTTTTATGACTTTTTGAGGCCAAAAAAAATTTGGACTTTTTTTGCCCGAAAAAAACGCCATACTATACTATGACGTTTTTTATGACTTTTTGAGGCCCAAAAAAATTTTGCCTTTTTTTGCCCGAAAAAAACGCCATACTATACTATGACGTTTTTTATGACTTTTTGAGGCCAAAAAAAATTTGGACTTTTTTTGCCCGAAAAAAACGCCATACTATACTATGACGTTTTTTATGACTTTTTGAGGCCCAAAAAAATTTGGACTTTTTTTGCCCGAAAAAAACGCCATACTATACTATGACGTTTTTTATGACTTTTTGAGGCCAAAAAAAATTGTGACTTTTTTTGCCCGAAAAAAACGCCATACTATACTATGACGTTTTTTATGACTTTTTGAGGCCAAAAAAAATTTGGACTTTTTTTGCCCGAAAAAAACGCCATACTATACTATGACGTTTTTTATGACTTTTTGAGGCCAAAAAAAATTTGGACTTTTTTTGCCCGAAAAAAACGCCATACTATACTATGACTTTTTTTGCCCGAAAAAAACGGCATACTATACTATGACGTTTTTTATGACATTTTGAGGCCCAAAAAAATTTTGACTTTTTTTGCCCGAAAAAAACGGCATACTATACTATGACGTTTTTTATGACATTTTGAGGCCCAAAAAAATTTTGACTTTTTTTGCCCGAAAAAAACGGCATACTATACTATGACGTTTTTTATGACATTTTGAGGCCCAAAAAAATTTTGACTTTTTTTGCCCGAAAAAAACGCCATACTATACTATGACGTTTTTTATGACATTTTGAGGCCCAAAAAAATTGTGACTTTTTTTGCCCGAAAAAAACGCCATACTATACTATGACTTTTTTTGCCCGAAAAAAACGCCATACTATACTATGACGTTTTTTATGACTTTTTGAGGCCCAAAAAAATTTTGACTTTTTTTGCCCGAAAAAAACGCCATACTCTACTATGACTTTTTTTGCCCGAAAAAAACGGCATACTATACTATGACGTTTTTTATGACATTTTGAGGCCCAAAAAAATTGTGACTTTTTTTGCCCGAAAAAAACGCCATACTATACTATGACGTTTTTTATGACATTTTGAGGCCCAAAAAAATTTTGACTTTTTTTGCCCGAAAAAAACGCCATACTATACTATGACGTTTTTTATGACATTTTGAGGCCCAAAAAAATTTGGACTTTTTTTGCCCGAAAAAAACGCCATACTATACTATGACGTTTTTTATGACTTTTTGAGGCCAAAAAAAATTGTGACTTTTTTTGCCCGAAAAAAACGCCATACTATACTATGGCGTTTTTTATGACATTTTGAGGCCCAAAAAAACTTTGACTTTTTTTGCCCGAAAAAAACGGCATACTATACTATGACGTTTTTTATGACATTTTGAGGCCCAAAAAAACTTTGACTTTTTTTGCCCGAAAAAAACGGCATACTATACTATGACGTTTTTTATGACATTTTGAGGCCCAAAAAAATTGTGACTTTTTTTGCCCGAAAAAAACGCCATACTATACTATGACGTTTTTTATGACATTTTGAGGCCCAAAAAAATTGTGACTTTTTTTGCCCGAAAAAAACGCCATACTATACTATGACGTTTTTTATGACATTTTGAGGCCCCAAAAAATTGTGACTTTTTTTGCCCGAAAAAAACGCCATACTATACTATGGCGTTTTTTATGACATTTTGAGGCCCAAAAAAATTGTGACTTTTTTTGCCCGAAAAAAACGGCATACTATACTATGACGTTTTTTATGACATTTTGAGGCCCAAAAAAATTTTGACTTTTTTTGCCCGAAAAAAACGGCATACTATACTATGACGTTTTTTATGACATTTTGAGGCCCAAAAAAATTTTGACTTTTTTTGCCCGAAAAAAACGCCATACTATACTATGACGTTTTTTATGACATTTTGAGGCCCAAAAGAATTTTGACTTTTTTTGCCCGAAAAAAACGCCATACTATACTATGACTTTTTTTGCCCGAAAAAAACGCCATACTATACTATGACGTTTTTTATGACATTTTGAGGCCCAAAAAAATTTTGACTTTTTTTGCCCGAAAAAAACGCCATACTATACTATGACGTTTTTTATGACATTTTGAGGCCCAAAAAAAATGTGACTTTTTTTGCCCGAAAAAAACGCCATACTATACTATGGCGTTTTTTATGACATTTTGAGGCCCAAAAAAATTTTGACTTTTTTTGCCCGAAAAAAACGGCATACTATACTATGACGTTTTTTATGACATTTTGAGGCCCAAAAAAATTGTGACTTTTTTTGCCCGAAAAAAACGCCATACTATACTATGACTTTTTTAGCCCGAAAAAAACGCCATACTATACTATGACGTTTTTTATGACTTTTTGAGGCCCAAAAAAATTTTGACTTTTTTTGCCCGAAAAAAACGCCATACTATACTATGACTTTTTTTGCCCGAAAAAAACGGCATACTATACTATGACGTTTTTTATGACATTTTGAGGCCCAAAAAAATTTTGACTTTTTTTTGCCCGAAAAAAACGCCATACTATACTATGACGTTTTTTATGACATTTTGAGGCCCAAAAAAATTGTGACTTTTTTTGCCCGAAAAAAACGCCATACTATACTATGGCGTTTTTTATGACATTTTGAGGCCCAAAAAAATTTTGACTTTTTTTGCCCGAAAAAAACGGCATACTATACTATGACGTTTTTTATGACATTTTGAGGCCCAAAAAAATTTGGACTTTTTTTGCCCGAAAAAAACGCCATACTATACTATGACCTTTTTTATGACATTTTGAGGCCCAAAAAAATTTTGACTTTTTTTGCCCGAAAAAAACGCCATACTATACTATGACGTGTTTTATGACATTTTGAGGCCCAAAAAAATTGTGACTTTTTTTGCCCGAAAAAAACGGCATACTATACTATTACTTTTTTTGCCCGAAAAAAACGGCATACTATACTATGACGTTTTTTATGACATTTTGAGGCCCAAAAAAATTTTGACTTTTTTTGCCCGAAAAAAACGCCATACTATACTATGACTTTTTTTGCCCGAAAAAAATGCCATACTATACTATGACTTTTTTTGCCCGAAAAAAACGCCATACTATACTATGACGTTTTTTATGACTTTTTGAGGCCATACTATACTATGACGTTTTTTATGACTTTTTGAGGCCAAAAAAATTTTTGACTTTTTTTGCCCGAAAAAAACGCCATACTATACTATGACGTTTTTTATGACTTTTTGAGGCCATACTATACTATGACGTTTTTTATGACTTTTTGAGGCCAAAAAAAATTTGGACTTTTTTTGCCCGAAAAAAACGCCATACTATACTATGACGTTTTTTATGACTTTTTGAGGCCAAAAAAAATTTGGACTTTTTTTGCCCGAAAAAAACGGCATACTATACTATGACGTTTTTTATGACTTTTTGAGGCCCAAAAAAATTTGGACTTTTTTTGCCCGAAAAAAACGCCATATTATACTATGACGTTTTTTATGACTTTTTGAGGCCAAAAAAAATTTGGACTTTTTTTGCCCGAAAAAAACGCCATACTATACTATGACGTTTTTTATGAATTTTTGAGGCCAAAAAAAATTGTGACTTTTTTTGCCCGAAAAAAACGCCATACTATACTATGACTTTTTTTGCCAGAAAAAAACGCCATACTATACTATGACGTTTTTTATGACTTTTTGAGGCCAAAAAAAATTTGGACTTTTTTTGCCCGAAAAAAACGCCATACTATACTATGACGTTTTTTATGACTTTTTGAGGCCCAAAAAAATTTTGCCTTTTTTTGCCCGAAAAAAACGCCATACTATACTATGACGTTTTTTATGACTTTTTGAGGCCCAAAAAAATTTTGCCTTTTTTTGCCCGAAAAAAACGGCATACTATACTATGACGTTTTTTATGACTTTTTGAGGCCAAAAAAAATTTGGACTTTTTTTGCCCGAAAAAAACGCCATACTATACTATGACGTTTTTTATGAATTTTTGAGGCCAAAAAAAATTTGGACTTTTTTTGCCCGAAAAAAACGCCATACTATACTATGACGTTTTTTATGACTTTTTGAGGCCATACTATACTATGACGTTTTTTATGACTTTTTGAGGCCAAAAAAAATTTGGACTTTTTTTGCCCGAAAAAAACGCCATACTATACTATGACGTTTTTTATGACTTTTTGAGGCCAAAAAAAATTTGGACTTTTTTTGCCCGAAAAAAACGCCATACTATACTATGACGTTTTTTATGACTTTTTGAGGCCAAAAAAAATTTGGACTTTTTTTGCCCGAAAAAAACGCCATACTATACTATGACGTTTTTTATGACTTTTTGAGGCCATACTATACTATGACGTTTTTTATGACTTTTTGAGGCCAAAAAAATTTTTGACTTTTTTTGCCCGAAAAAAACGCCATACTATACTATGACGTTTTTTATGACTTTTTGAGGCCATACTATACTATGACGTTTTTTATGACTTTTTGAGGCCAAAAAAAATTTGGACTTTTTTTGCCCGAAAAAAACGCCATACTATACTATGACGTTTTTTATGACTTTTTGAGGCCCAAAAAAATTTTGCCTTTTTTTGCCCGAAAAAAACGGCATACTATACTATGACGTTTTTTATGACTTTTTGAGGCCAAAAAAAATTTGGACTTTTTTTGCCCGAAAAAAACGCCATATTATACTATGACGTTTTTTATGACTTTTTGAGGCCAAAAAAAATTTGGACTTTTTTTGCCCGAAAAAAACGCCATACTATACTATGACGTTTTTCATGAATTTTTGAGGCCAAAAAAAATTGTGACTTTTTTTGCCCGAAAAAAACGCCATACTATACTATGACTTTTTTTGCCAGAAAAAAACGCCATACTATACTATGACGTTTTTTATGACTTTTTGAGGCCAAAAAAAATTTGGACTTTTTTTGCCCGAAAAAAACGCCATACTATACTATGACGTTTTTTATGACTTTTTGAGGCCCAAAAAAATTTTGCCTTTTTTTGCCCGAAAAAAACGCCATACTATACTATGACGTTTTTTATGACTTTTTGAGGCCAAAAAAAATTTTGCCTTTTTTTGCCCGAAAAAAACGGCATACTATACTATGACGTTTTTTATGACTTTTTGAGGCCAAAAAAAATTTGGACTTTTTTTGCCCGAAAAAAACGCCATACTATACTATGACGTTTTTTATGAATTTTTGAGGCCAAAAAAAATTTTGACTTTTTTTGCCCGAAAAAAACGCCATACTATACTATGACGTTTTTTATGACTTTTTGAGGCCATACTATACTATGACGTTTTTTATGACTTTTTGAGGCCAAAAAAAATTTGGACTTTTTTTGCCCGAAAAAAACGCCATACTATACTATGACGTTTTTTATGACTTTTTGAGGCCAAAAAAAATTTGGACTTTTTTTGCCCGAAAAAAACGCCATACTATACTATGACGTTTTTTATGACTTTTTGAGGCCAAAAAAAATTTGGACTTTTTTTGCCCGAAAAAAACGCCATACTATACTATGACGTTTTTTATGACTTTTTGAGGCCAAAAAAAATTTGGACTTTTTTTGCCCGAAAAAAACGCCATACTATACTATGACGTTTTTTATGACTTTTTGAGGCCAAAAAAAATTTGGACTTTTTTTGCCCGAAAAAAACGCCATACTATACTATGACGTTTTTTATGACTTTTTGAGGCCAAAAAAAATTTGGACTTTTTTTGCCCGAAAAAAACGCCATACTATACTATGACTTTTTTTGCCCGAAAAAAACGGCATACTATACTATGACGTTTTTTATGACATTTTGAGGCCCAAAAAAATTTTGACTTTTTTTGCCCGAAAAAAACGGCATACTATACTATGACGTTTTTTATGACATTTTGAGGCCCAAAAAAATTTTGACTTTTTTTGCCCGAAAAAAACGGCATACTATACTATGACGTTTTTTATGACATTTTGAGGCCCAAAAAAATTTGGACTTTTTTTGCCCGAAAAAAACGCCATACTATACTATGACCTTTTTTATGACATTTTGAGGCCCAAAAAAATTTTGACTTTTTTTGCCCGAAAAAAACGCCATACTATACTATGACGTGTTTTATGACATTTTGAGGCCCAAAAAAATTGTGACTTTTTTTGCCCGAAAAAAACGGCATACTATACTATTACTTTTTTTGCCCGAAAAAAACGCCATACTATACTATGACGTTTTTTATGACTTTTTGAGGCCAAAAAAAATTTGGACTTTTTTTGCCCGAAAAAAACGCCATACTATACTATGACGTTTTTTATGACTTTTTGAGGCCCAAAAAAATTTTGCCTTTTTTTGCCAGAAAAAAACGCCATACTATACTATGACGTTTTTTATGACTTTTTGAGGCCAAAAAAAATTTGGACTTTTTTTGCCCGAAAAAAACGCCATACTATACTATGACGTTTTTTATGACTTTTTGAGGCCCAAAAAAATTTTGCCTTTTTTTGCCCGAAAAAAACGCCATACTATACTATGACGTTTTTTATGACTTTTTGAGGCCAAAAAAAATTTTGCCTTTTTTTGCCCGAAAAAAACGCCATACTATACTATGACGTTTTTTATGACTTTTTGAGGCCAAAAAAAATTTGGACTTTTTTTGCCCGAAAAAAACGCCATACTATACTATGACGTTTTTTATGACTTTTTGAGGCCAAAAAAAATTTGGACTTTTTTTGCCCGAAAAAAACGCCATACTATACTATGACTTTTTTTGCCCGAAAAAAACGGCATACTATACTATGACGTTTTTTATGACATTTTGAGGCCCAAAAAAATTTTGACTTTTTTTGCCCGAAAAAAACGCCATACTATACTATGACGTTTTTTATGACATTTTGAGGCCCAAAAAAATTTTGACTTTTTTTGCCCGAAAAAAACGCCATACTATACTATGACGTTTTTTATGACATTTTGAGGCCCAAAAAAATTTGGACTTTTTTTGCCCGAAAAAAACGCCATACTATACTATGACTTTTTTTGCCCGAAAAAAACGCCATACTATACTATGACGTTTTTTATGACATTTTGAGGCCCAAAAAAATTTTGACTTTTTTTGCCCGAAAAAAACGCCATACTATACTATGACGTTTTTTATGACATTTTGAGGCCCAAAAAAATTGTGACTTTTTTTGCCCGAAAAAAACGCCATACTATACTATGGCGTTTTTTATGACATTTTGAGGCCCAAAAAAATTTTGACTTTTTTTGCCCGAAAAAAACGGCATACTATACTATGACGTTTTTTATGACATTTTGAGGCCCAAAAAAATTTGGACTTTTTTTGCCCGAAAAAAACGCCATACTATACTATGACCTTTTTTATGACATTTTGAGGCCCAAAAAAATTTTGACTTTTTTTGCCCGAAAAAAACGCCATACTATACTATGACGTGTTTTATGACATTTTGAGGCCCAAAAAAATTGTGACTTTTTTTGCCCGAAAAAAACGGCATACTATACTATTACTTTTTTTGCCCGAAAAAAACGGCATACTATACTATGACGTTTTTTATGACATTTTGAGGCCCAAAAAAATTTTGACTTTTTTTGCCCGAAAAAAACGCCATACTATACTATGACTTTTTTTGCCCGAAAAAAACGCCATACTATACTATGACGTTTTTTATGACTTTTTGAGGCCATACTATACTATGACGTTTTTTATGACTTTTTGAGGCCAAAAAAATTTTTGACTTTTTTTGCCCGAAAAAAAACGCCATACTATACTATGACGTTTTTTATGACTTTTTGAGGCCATACTATACTATGACGTTTTTTATGACTTTTTGAGGCCAAAAAAAATTTGGACTTTTTTTGCCCGAAAAAAACGCCATACTATACTATGACGTTTTTTATGACTTTTTGAGGCCCAAAAAAATTTTGCCTTTTTTTGCCCGAAAAAAACGGCATACTATACTATGACGTTTTTTATGACTTTTTGAGGCCAAAAAAAATTTGGACTTTTTTTGCCCGAAAAAAACGCCATACTATACTATGACGTTTTTTATGAATTTTTGAGGCCAAAAGAAATTGTGACTTTTTTTGCCCGAAAAAAACGCCATACTATACTATGACTTTTTTTGCCAGAAAAAAACGCCATACTATACTATGACGTTTTTTATGACTTTTTGAGGCCAAAAAAAATTTGGACTTTTTTTGCCCGAAAAAAACGCCATACTATACTATGACGTTTTTTATGACTTTTTGAGGCCCAAAAAAATTTTGCCTTTTTTTGCCCGAAAAAAACGCCATACTATACTATGACGTTTTTTATGACTTTTTGAGGCCCAAAAAAATTTTGCCTTTTTTTGCCCGAAAAAAACGGCATACTATACTATGACGTTTTTTATGACTTTTTGAGGCCAAAAAAAATTTGGACTTTTTTTGCCCGAAAAAAACGCCATACTATACTATGACGTTTTTTATGAATTTTTGAGGCCAAAAAAAATTTGGACTTTTTTTGCCCGAAAAAAACGCCATACTATACTATGACGTTTTTTATGACTTTTTGAGGCCAAAAAAAATTTGGACTTTTTTTGCCCGAAAAAAACGCCATACTATACTATGACGTTTTTTATGACTTTTTGAGGCCATACTATACTATGACGTTTTTTATGACTTTTTGAGGCCAAAAAAATTTTTGACTTTTTTTGCCCGAAAAAAACGCCATACTATACTATGACGTTTTTTATGACTTTTTGAGGCCATACTATACTATGACGTTTTTTATGACTTTTTGAGGCCAAAAAAAATTTGGACTTTTTTTGCCCGAAAAAAACGCCATACTATACTATGACGTTTTTTATGACTTTTTGAGGCCCAAAAAAATTTTGCCTTTTTTTGCCCGAAAAAAACGGCATACTATACTATGACGTTTTTTATGACTTTTTGAGGCCAAAAAAAATTTGGACTTTTTTTGCCCGAAAAAAACGCCATACTATACTATGACTTTTTTTGCCCGAAAAAAACGCCATACTATACTATGACGTTTTTTATGACATTTTGAGGCCCAAAAAAATTTTGACTTTTTTTGCCCGAAAAAAAACGCCATACTATACTATGACGTTTTTTATGACATTTTGAGGCCCAAAAAAATTGTGACTTTTTTTGCCCGAAAAAAACGCCATACTATACTATGGCGTTTTTTATGACATTTTGAGGCCCAAAAAAATTTGGACTTTTTTTGCCCGAAAAAAACGGCATACTATACTATGACGTTTTTTATGACATTTTGAGGCCCAAAAAAATTTGGACTTTTTTTGCCCGAAAAAAACGCCATACTATACTATGACGTTTTTTATGACTTTTTGAGGCCAAAAAAAATTTGGACTTTTTTTGCCCGAAAAAAACGCCATACTATACTATGACGTTTTTTATGACTTTTTGAGGCCAAAAAAAATTTTGCCTTTTTTTGCCCGAAAAAAACGCCATACTATACTATGACGTTTTTTATGACTTTTTGAGGCCCAAAAAAATTTGGACTTTTTTTGCCCGAAAAAAACGCCATACTATACTATGACGTTTTTTATGACTTTTTGAGGCCAAAAAAAATTTGGACTTTTTTTGCCCGAAAAAAACGCCATACTATACTATGACGTTTTTTATGACTTTTTGAGGCCAAAAAAAATTTGGACTTTTTTTGCCCGAAAAAAACGGCATACTATACTATGACTTTTTTTGCCCGAAAAAAACGGCATACTATACTATGACGTTTTTTATGACATTTTGAGGCCCAAAAAAATTTGGACTTTTTTTGCCCGAAAAAAACGCCATACTATACTATGACGTTTTTTATGACATTTTGAGGCCCAAAAAAATTTTGACTTTTTTTGCCCGAAAAAAACGCCATACTATACTATGACTTTTTTTGCCCGAAAAAAACGCCATACTATACTATGACGTTTTTTATGACTTTTTGAGGCCATACTATACTATGACGTTTTTTATGACTTTTTGAGGCCAAAAAAAATTTGGACTTTTTTTGCCCGAAAAAAACGCCATACTATACTATGACGTTTTTTATGACTTTTTGAGGCCAAAAAAAATTTGGACTTTTTTTGCCCGAAAAAAACGCCATACTATACTATGACGTTTTTTATGACTTTTTGAGGCCAAAAAAAATTTGGACTTTTTTTGCCCGAAAAAAACGCCATACTATACTATGACGTTTTTTATGACTTTTTGAGGCCAAAAAAAATTTGGACTTTTTTTGCCCGAAAAAAACGCCATACTATACTATGACGTTTTTTATGACTTTTTGAGGCCATACTATACTATGACGTTTTTTATGACTTTTTGAGGCCAAAAAAATTTTTGACTTTTTTTGCCCGAAAAAAACGCCATACTATACTATAACGTTTTTTATGACTTTTTGAGGCCATACTATACTATGACGTTTTTTATGACTTTTTGAGGCCAAAAAAAATTTGGACTTTTTTTGCCCGAAAAAAACGCCATACTATACTATGACGTTTTTTATGACTTTTTGAGGCCCAAAAAAATTTTGCCTTTTTTTGCCCGAAAAAAACGGCATACTATACTATGACGTTTTTTATGACTTTTTGAGGCCAAAAAAAATTTTGACTTTTTTTGCCCGAAAAAAACGCCATACTATACTATGACGTTTTGTATGACTTTTTGAGGCCAAAAAAAATTTGGACTTTTTTTGCCCGAAAAAAACGCCATACTATACTATGACGTTTTTTATGACTTTTTGAGGCCAAAAAAAATTTGGACTTTTTTTGCCCGAAAAAAACGCCATACTATACTATGACTTTTTTTGCCCGAAAAAAACGGCATACTATACTATGACGTTTTTTATGACATTTTGAGGCCCAAAAAAATTTTGACTTTTTTTGCCCGAAAAAAACGCCATACTATACTATGACGTTTTTTATGACATTTTGAGGCCCAAAAAAATTTTGACTTTTTTTGCCCGAAAAAAACGCCATACTATACTATGACGTTTTTTATGACATTTTGAGGCCCAAAAAAATTTGGACTTTTTTTGCCCGAAAAAAACGCCATACTATACTATGACGTTTTTTATGACTTTTTGAGGCCAAAAAAAATTTGGACTTTTTTTGCCCGAAAAAAACGCCATACTATACTATGACGTTTTTTATGACTTTTTGAGGCCATACTATACTATGACGTTTTTTATGACTTTTTGAGGCCAAAAAAATTTTTGACTTTTTTTGCCCGAAAAAAACGCCATACTATACTATAACGTTTTTTATGACTTTTTGAGGCCATACTATACTATGACGTTTTTTATGACTTTTTGAGGCCAAAAAAAATTTGGACTTTTTTTGCCCGAAAAAAAACGCCATACTATACTATGACGTTTTTTATGACTTTTTGAGGCCCAAAAAAATTTTGCCTTTTTTTGCCCGAAAAAAACGGCATACTATACTATGACGTTTTTTATGACTTTTTGAGGCCAAAAAAAATTTTGACTTTTTTTGCCCGAAAAAAACGCCATACTATACTATGACGTTTTGTATGACTTTTTGAGGCCAAAAAAAATTTGGACTTTTTTTGCCCGAAAAAAACGCCATACTATACTATGACGTTTTTTATGACTTTTTGAGGCCAAAAAAAATTTGGACTTTTTTTGCCCGAAAAAAACGCCATACTATACTATGACTTTTTTTGCCCGAAAAAAACGGCATACTATACTATGACGTTTTTTATGACATTTTGAGGCCCAAAAAAATTTTGACTTTTTTTGCCCGAAAAAAACGCCATACTATACTATGACGTTTTTTATGACATTTTGAGGCCCAAAAAAATTTTGACTTTTTTTGCCCGAAAAAAACGCCATACTATACTATGACGTTTTTTATGACATTTTGAGGCCCAAAAAAATTTGGACTTTTTTTGCCCGAAAAAAACGCCATACTATACTATGACGTTTTTTATGACTTTTTGAGGCCAAAAAAAATTTGGACTTTTTTTGCCCGAAAAAAACGCCATACTATACTATGACGTTTTTTATGACTTTTTGAGGCCCAAAAAAATTTGGACTTTTTTTGCCCGAAAAAAACGCCATACTATACTATGACGTTTTTTATGACATTTTGAGGCCCAAAAAAATTTTGACTTTTTTTGCCCGAAAAAAACGCCATACTATACTATGACGTTTTTTATGACATTTTGAGGCCCAAAAAAATTTTGACTTTTTTTGCCCGAAAAAAACGCCATACTATACTATGACGTTTTTTATGACATTTCTAGGCCCAAAAAAATTTTGACTTTTTTTGCCCGAAAAAAACGCCATACTATACTATGACGTTTTTTATGACATTTTGAGGCCCAAAAAAATTTTGACTTTTTTTGCCCGAAAAAAACGCCATACTATACTATGACTTTTTTTGCCCGAAAAAAACGCCATACTATACTATGACGTTTTTTATGACATTTTGAGGCCCAAAAAAATTTTGACTTTTTTTGCCCGAAAAAAACGCCATACTATACTATGACTTTTTTTGCCCGAAAAAAACGCCATACTATACTATGACGTTTTTTATGACATTTTGAGGCCCAAAAAAATTGTGATTTTTTTTGCCCGAAAAAAACGCCATACTATACTATGACGTTTTTTATGACATTTTGAGGCCCAAAAAAATTGTGACTTTTTTTGCCCGAAAAAAACGCCATACTATACTATGACGTTTTTTATGACATTTTGAGGCCCAAAAAAATTGTGACTTTTTTTGCCCGAAAAAAACGGCATACTATACTATGACTTTTTTTGCCCGAAAAAAACGGCATACTATACTATGACGTTTTTTATGACATTTTGAGGCCCAAAAAAATTGTGACTTTTTTTGCCCGAAAAAAACGCCATACTATACTATGACGTTTTTTATGACATTTTGAGGCCAAAAAATTTTTTGACTTTTTTTGCCCGAAAAAAACGCCATACTATACTATGACGTTTTTTATGACTTTTTGAGGCCAAAAAAAATGTGGACTTTTTTTGCCCGAAAAAAACGCCATACTATACTATGACTTTTTTTGCCCGAAAAAAACGCCATACTATACTATGACGTTTTTTATGACATTTTGAGGCCCAAAGAAAATTGTGACTTTTTTTGCCCGAAAAAAACGCCATACTATACTATGACGTTTTTTATGACATTTTGAGGCCCAAAAAAATTTTGACTTTTTTTGCCCGAAAAAAACGGCATACTATACTATGACGTTTTTTATGACATTTTGAGGCCCAAAAAAATTTTGACTTTTTTTGCCCGAAAAAAACGGCATACTATACTATGACGTTTTTTATGACATTTTGAGGCCAAAAAAAATTTTGACTTTTTTTGCCCGAAAAAAACGCCATACTATACTATGACGTTTTTTATGAATTTTTGAGGCCAAAAAAAATTTGGACTTTTTTTGCCCGAAAAAAACGCCATACTATACTATGACGTTTTTTATGACTTTTTGAGGCCATACTATACTATGACGTTTTTTATGACTTTTTGAGGCCAAAAAATTTTTTGACTTTTTTTGCCCGAAAAAAACGCCATACTATACTATGACGTTTTTTATGACTTTTTGAGGCCATACTATACTATGACGTTTTTTATGACTTTTTGAGGCCCAAAAAAATTTGGACTTTTTTTGCCCGAAAAAAACGCCATACTATACTATGACGTTTTTTATGACTTTTTGAGGCCCAAAAAAATTTGGACTTTTTTTGCCCGAAAAAAACGCCATACTATACTATGACGTTTTTTATGACTTTTTGAGGCCCAAAAAAATTTGGACTTTTTTTGCCCGAAAAAAACGCCATACTATACTATGACGTTTTTTATGACTTTTTGAGGCCAAAAAAAATTTTGACTTTTTTTGCCCGAAAAAAACGCCATACTATACTATGACGTTTTTTATGACATTTTGAGGCCCAAAAAAATTGTGACTTTTTTTGCCCGAAAAAAACGCCATACTATACTATGACGTTTTTTATGACATTTTGAGGCCCAAAAAAATTGTGACTTTTTTTGCCCGAAAAAAACGCCATACTATACTATGACGTTTTTTATGACATTTTGAGGCCCAAAAAAATTGTGACTTTTTTTGCCCGAAAAAAACGGCATACTATACTATGACTTTTTTTGCCCGAAAAAAACGGCATACTATACTATGACGTTTTTTATGACATTTTGAGGCCCAAAAAAATTGTGACTTTTTTTGCCCGAAAAAAACGCCATACTATACTATGACGTTTTTTATGACATTTTGAGGCCAAAAAATTTTTTGACTTTTTTTGCCCGAAAAAAACGCCATACTATACTATGACGTTGTTTATGACTTTTTGAGGCCAAAAAAAATGTGGACTTTTTTTGCCCGAAAAAAACGCCATACTATACTATGACTTTTTTTGCCCGAAAAAAACGCCATACTATACTATGACGTTTTTTATGACATTTTGAGGCCCAAAGAAAATTGTGACTTTTTTTGCCCGAAAAAAACGCCATACTATACTATGGCGTTTTTTATGACATTTTGAGGCCCAAAAAAATTTGGACTTTTTTTGCCCGAAAAAAACGCCATACTATACTATGACGTTTTTTATGACATTTTGAGGCCCAAAAAAATTTTGACTTTTTTTGCCCGAAAAAAACGGCATACTATACTATGACGTTTTTTATGACATTTTGAGGCCCAAAAAAATTTGGACTTTTTTTGCCCGAAAAAAACGCCATACTATACTATGACCTTTTTTATGACATTTTGAGGCCCAAAAAAATTGTGACTTTTTTTGCCCGAAAAAAACGCCATACTATATTATGACTTTTTTTGCCCGAAAAAAACGGCATACTATACTATGATGTTTTTTATGACTTTTTGAGGCCAAAAAAAATTGTGACTTTTTTTGCCCGAAAAAAACGCCATACTATACTATGACGTTTTTTATGACTTTTTGAGGCCCAAAAAAATTTTGCCTTTTTTTGCCCGAAAAAAACGCCATACTATACTATGACGTTTTTTATGACTTTTTGAGGCCAAAAAAAATTTGGACTTTTTTTGCCCGAAAAAAACGGCATACTATACTATGACGTTTTTTATGACTTTTTGAGGCCAAAAAAATTTTTGACTTTTTTTGCCCGAAAAAAACGCCATACTATACTATGACTTTTTTTGCCCGAAAAAAACGGCATACTATACTATGACGTTTTTTATGACATTTTGAGGCCCAAAAAAATTGTGACTTTTTTTGCCCGAAAAAAACGCCATACTATACTATGACGTTTTTTATGACATTTTGAGGCCCAAAAAAATTGTGACTTTTTTTGCCCGAAAAAAACGGCATACTATACTATGACGTTTTTTATGACATTTTGAGGCCCAAAAAAATTTTGACTTTTTGAGCCCGAAAAAAACGCCATACTATACTATGACTTTTTTTGCCCGAAAAAAACGCCATACTATACTATGACGTTTTTTATGACATTTTGAAGCCCAAAGAAAATTGTGACTTTTTTTGCCCGAAAAAAACGCCATACTATACTATGACTTTTTTTGCCCGAAAAAAACGGCATACTATACTATGACATTTTTTATGACATTTTGAGGCCCAAAAAAATTTGGACTTTTTTTGCCCGAAAAAAACGCCATACTATACTATGACGTTTTTTATGACTTTTTGAGGCCAAAAAAAATTTGGACTTTTTTTGCCCGAAAAAAACGCCATACTATACTATGACGTTTTTTATGACTTTTTGAGGCCAAAAAAAATTTGGACTTTTTTTGCCCGAAAAAAACGCCATACTATACTATGACGTTTTTTATGACTTTTTGAGGCCATACTATACTATGACGTTTTTTATGACTTTTTGAGGCCAAAAAAAATTTGGACTTTTTTTGCCCGAAAAAAACGCCATACTATACTATGACGTTTTTTATGACTTTTTGAGGCCAAAAAATTTTTTGACTTTTTTTGCCCGAAAAATACGCCATACTATACTATGACGTTTTTTATGACTTTTTGAGGCCATACTATACTATGACGTTTTTTATGACTTTTTGAGGCCAAAAAAATTTTTGACTTTTTTTGCCCGAAAAAAACGCCATACTATACTATGACGTTTTTTATGACTTTTTGAGGCCATACTATACTATGACGTTTTTTATGACTTTTTGAGGCCCAAAAAAATTTGGACTTTTTTTGCCCGAAAAAAACGCCATACTATACTATGACGTTTTTTATGACTTTTTGAGGCCCAAAAAAATTTGGACTTTTTTTGCCCGAAAAAAACGCCATACTATACTATGACGTTTTTTATGACTTTTTGAGGCCCAAAAAAATTTGGACTTTTTTTGCCCGAAAAAAACGCCATACTATACTATGACGTTTTTTATGACTTTTTGAGGCCAAAAAAAATTTTGACTTTTTTTGCCCGAAAAAAACGCCATACTATACTATGACTTTTTTTGCCCGAAAAAAACGCCATACTATACTATGACGTTTTTTATGACATTTTGAGGCCCAAAAAAATTGTGACTTTTTTTGCCCGAAAAAAACGCCATACTATACTATGACGTTTTTTATGACATTTTGAGGCCCAAAAAAATTGTGACTTTTTTTGCCCGAAAAAAACGCCATACTATACTATGACGTTTTTTATGACATTTTGAGGCCCAAAAAAATTGTGACTTTTTTTGCCCGAAAAAAACGCCATACTATACTATGACGTTTTTTATGACATTTTGAGGCCCAAAAAAATTGTGACTTTTTTTGCCCGAAAAAAACGCCATACTATACTATGACGTTTTTTATGACATTTTGAGGCCCAAAAAAATTGTGACTTTTTTTGCCCGAAAAAAACGCCATACTATACTATGACGTTTTTTATGACATTTTGAGGCCCAAAAAAATTGTGACTTTTTTTGCCCGAAAAAAAAGGGCATACTATACTATGACTTTTTTTGCCCGAAAAAAACGGCATACTATACTATGACGTTTTTTATGACATTTTGAGGCCCAAAAAAATTGTGACTTTTTTTGCCCGAAAAAAACGCCATACTATACTATGACGTTTTTTATGACATTTTGAGGCCAAAAAATTTTTTGACTTTTTTTGCCCGAAAAAAACGCCATACTATACTATGACGTTTTTTATGACTTTTTGAGGCCAAAAAAAATGTGGACTTTTTTTGCCCGAAAAAAACGCCATACTATACTATGACTTTTTTTGCCCGAAAAAAACGCCATACTATACTATGACGTTTTTTATGACATTTTGAGGCCCAAAGAAAATTGTGACTTTTTTTGCCCGAAAAAAACGCCATACTATACTATGGCGTTTTTTATGACATTTTGAGGCCCAAAAAAATTTGGACTTTTTTTGCCCGAAAAAAACGCCATACTATACTATGACGTTTTTTATGACATTTTGAGGCCCAAAAAAATTTTGACTTTTTTTGCCCGAAAAAAACGGCATACTATACTATGACGTTTTTTATGACATTTTGAGGCCCAAAAAAATTTTGACTTTTTTTGCCCGAAAAAAACGGCATACTATACTATGACGTTTTTTATGACATTTTGAGGCCAAAAAAAATTTGGACTTTTTTTGCCCGAAAAAAACGCCATACTATACTATGACGTTTTTTATGAATTTTTGAGGCCAAAAAAAATTTGGACTTTTTTTGCCCGAAAAAAACGCCATACTATACTATGACGTTTTTTATGACTTTTTGAGGCCATACTATACTATGACGTTTTTTATGACTTTTTGAGGCCAAAAAATTTTTTGACTTTTTTTGCCCGAAAAAAACGCCATACTATACTATGACGTTTTTTATGACTTTTTGAGGCCATACTATACTATGACGTTTTTTATGACTTTTTGAGGCCCAAAAAAATTTGGACTTTTTTTGCCCGAAAAAAACGCCATACTATACTATGACGTTTTTTATGACTTTTTGAGGCCCAAAAAAATTTGGACTTTTTTTGCCCGAAAAAAACGCCATACTATACTATGACGTTTTTTATGACTTTTTGAGGCCCAAAAAAATTTGGACTTTTTTTGCCCGAAAAAAACGCCATACTATACTATGACGTTTTTTATGACTTTTTGAGGCCAAAAAAAATTTTGACTTTTTTTGCCCGAAAAAAACGCCATACTATACTATGACGTTTTTTATGACATTTTGAGGCCCAAAAAAATTGTGACTTTTTTTGCCCGAAAAAAACGCCATACTATACTATGACGTTTTTTATGACATTTTGAGGCCCAAAAAAATTGTGACTTTTTTTGCCCGAAAAAAACGCCATACTATACTATGACGTTTTTTATGACATTTTGAGGCCCAAAAAAATTGTGACTTTTTTTGCCCGAAAAAAACGGCATACTATACTATGACTTTTTTTGCCCGAAAAAAACGGCATACTATACTATGACGTTTTTTATGACATTTTGAGGCCCAAAAAAATTGTGACTTTTTTTGCCCGAAAAAAACGCCATACTATACTATGACGTTTTTTATGACATTTTGAGGCCAAAAAATTTTTTGACTTTTTTTGCCCGAAAAAAACGCCATACTATACTATGACGTTTTTTATGACTTTTTGAGGCCAAAAAAAATGTGGACTTTTTTTGCCCGAAAAAAACGCCATACTATACTATGACTTTTTTTGCCCGAAAAAAACGCCATACTATACTATGACGTTTTTTATGACATTTTGAGGCCCAAAGAAAATTGTGACTTTTTTTGCCCGAAAAAAACGCCATACTATACTATGGCGTTTTTTATGACATTTTGAGGCCCAAAAAAATTTGGACTTTTTTTGCCCGAAAAAAACGCCATACTATACTATGACGTTTTTTATGACATTTTGAGGCCCAAAAAAATTTTGACTTTTTTTGCCCGAAAAAAACGGCATACTATACTATGACGTTTTTTATGACATTTTGAGGCCCAAAAAAATTTGGACTTTTTTTGCCCGAAAAAAACGCCATACTATACTATGACCTTTTTTATGACATTTTGAGGCCCAAAAAAATTGTGACTTTTTTTGCCCGAAAAAAACGCCATACTATATTATGACTTTTTTTGCCCGAAAAAAACGGCATACTATACTATGATGTTTTTTATGACTTTTTGAGGCCAAAAAAAATTGTGACTTTTTTTGCCCGAAAAAAACGCCATACTATACTATGACGTTTTTTATGACTTTTTGAGGCCCAAAAAAATTTTGCCTTTTTTTGCCCGAAAAAAAACGCCATACTATACTATGACGTTTTTTATGACTTTTTGAGGCCAAAAAAAATTTGGACTTTTTTTGCCCGAAAAAAACGGCATACTATACTATGACGTTTTTTATGACTTTTTGAGGCCAAAAAAATTTTTGACTTTTTTTGCCCGAAAAAAACGCCATACTATACTATGACTTTTTTTGCCCGAAAAAAACGGCATACTATACTATGACGTTTTTTATGACATTTTGAGGCCCAAAAAAATTGTGACTTTTTTTGCCCGAAAAAAACGCCATACTATACTATGACGTTTTTTATGACATTTTGAGGCCCAAAAAAATTGTGACTTTTTTTGCCCGAAAAAAACGGCATACTATACTATGACGTTTTTTATGACATTTTGAGGCCCAAAAAAATTTTGACTTTTTGAGCCCGAAAAAAACGCCATACTATACTATGACTTTTTTTGCCCGAAAAAAACGCCATACTATACTATGACGTTTTTTATGACATTTTGAAGCCCAAAGAAAATTGTGACTTTTTTTGCCCGAAAAAAACGCCATACTATACTATGACTTTTTTTGCCCGAAAAAAACGGCATACTATACTATGACATTTTTTATGACATTTTGAGGCCCAAAAAAATTTGGACTTTTTTTGCCCGAAAAAAACGCCATACTATACTATGACGTTTTTTATGACTTTTTGAGGCCAAAAAAAATTTGGACTTTTTTTGCCCGAAAAAAACGCCATACTATACTATGACGTTTTTTATGACTTTTTGAGGCCAAAAAAAATTTGGACTTTTTTTGCCCGAAAAAAACGCCATACTATACTATGACGTTTTTTATGACTTTTTGAGGCCATACTATACTATGACGTTTTTTATGACTTTTTGAGGCCAAAAAAAATTTGGACTTTTTTTGCCCGAAAAAAACGCCATACTATACTATGACGTTTTTTATGACTTTTTGAGGCCAAAAAATTTTTTGACTTTTTTTGCCCGAAAGAAACGCCATACTATACTATGACGTTTTTTATGACTTTTTGAGGCCAAAAAAAATGTGGACTTTTTTTGCCCGAAAAAAACGCCATACTATACTATGACGTTTTTTATGACTTTTTGAGGCCCAAAAAAATTTGGACTTTTTTTGCCCGAAAAAAACGCCATACTATACTATGACGTTTTTTATGACTTTTTGAGGCCAAAAAAAATTTGGACTTTTTTTGCCCGAAAAAAACGCCATACTATACTATGACTTTTTTTGCCCGAAAAAAACGCCATACTATACTATGACGTTTTTTATGACTTTTTGAGGCCCAAAAAAATTTTGCCTTTTTTTGCCCGAAAAAAACGCCATACTGTACTATGACGTTTTTTATGACTTTTTGAGGCCAAAAAAAATTTTGACTTTTTTTGCCCGAAAAAAACGCCATACTATACTATGACGTTTTTTATGACTTTTTGAGGCCAAAAAAAATTTGGACTTTTTTTGCCCGAAAAAAACGCCATACTATACTATGACGTTTTTTATGAATTTTTGAGGCCAAAAAAAATTTGGACTTTTTTTGCCCGAAAAAAACGCCATACTATACTATGACGTTTTTTATGACTTTTTGAGGCCATACTATACTATGACGTTTTTTATGACTTTTTGAGGCCAAAAAAATTTTTGACTTTTTTTGCCCGAAAAAAACGCCATACTATACTATGACGTTTTTTATGACTTTTTGAGGCCATACTATACTATGACGTTTTTTATGACTTTTTGAGGCCCAAAAAAATTTGGACTTTTTTTGCCCGAAAAAAACGCCATACTATACTATGACGTTTTTTATGACTTTTTGAGGCCCAAAAAAATTTGGACTTTTTTTGCCCGAAAAAAACGCCATACTATACTATGACGTTTTTTATGACTTTTTGAGGCCCAAAAAAATTTGGACTTTTTTTGCCCGAAAAAAACGCCATACTATACTATGACGTTTTTTATGACTTTTTGAGGCCAAAAAAAATTTTGACTTTTTTTGCCCGAAAAAAACGCCATACTATACTATGACTTTTTTTGCCCGAAAAAAACGCCATACTATACTATGACGTTTTTTATGACATTTTGAGGCCCAAAAAAATTGTGACTTTTTTTGCCCGAAAAAAACGGCATACTATACTATGACGTTTTTTATGACATTTTGAGGCCCAAAAAAATTGTGACTTTTTTTGCCCGAAAAAAACGCCATACTATACTATGACGTTTTTTATGACATTTTGAGGCCCAAAAAAATTGTGACTTTTTTTGCCCGAAAAAAACGGCATACTATACTATGACTTTTTTTGCCCAAAAAAAACGGCATACTATACTATGACGTTTTTTATGACATTTTGAGGCCCAAAAAAATTGTGACTTTTTTTGCCCGAAAAAAACGCCATACTATACTATGACGTTTTTTATGACATTTTGAGGCCAAAAAATTTTTTGACTTTTTTTGCCCGAAAAAAACGCCATACTATACTATGACGTTTTTTGCCCGAAAAAAACGCCATACTATACTATGACGTTTTTTATGACATTTTGAGGCCCAAAGAAAATTGTGACTTTTTTTGCCCGAAAAAAACGCCATACTATACTATGACCTTTTTTATGACATTTTGAGGCCCAAAAAAATTGTGACTTTTTTTGCCCGAAAAAAACGCCATACTATACTATGATGTTTTTTATGACTTTTTGAGGCCAAAAAAAATTTTTGACTTTTTTTGCCCGAAAAAAACGCCATACTATACTATGACGTTTTTTATGACTTTTTGAGGCCATACTATACTGTGACGTTTTTTATGACTTTTTGAGGCCAAAAAAAATTTGGACTTTTTTTGCCCGAAAAAAACGCCATACTATACTATGACGTTTTTTATGACTTTTTGAGGCCAAAAAAATTTTGCCTTTTTTTGCCCGAAAAAAACGCCATACTATACTATGACGTTTTTTATGACTTTTTGAGGCCAAAAAAAATTTGGACTTTTTTTGCCCGAAAAAAACGCCATACTATACTATGACGTTTTTTATGACTTTTTGAGGCCATACTATACTATGACGTTTTTTATGACTTTTTGAGGCCAAAAAAAATTTGGACTTTTTTTGCCCGAAAAAAACGCCATACTATACTATGACGTTTTTTATGACTTTTTGAGGCCAAAAAATTTTTTGACTTTTTTTGCCCGAAAAATACGCCATACTATACTATGACGTTTTTTATGACTTTTTGAGGCCATACTATACTATGACGTTTTTTATGACTTTTTGAGGCCAAAAAAATTTTTGACTTTTTTTGCCCGAAAAAAACGCCATACTATACTATGACGTTTTTTATGACTTTTTGAGGCCATACTATACTATGACGTTTTTTATGACTTTTTGAGGCCCAAAAAAATTTGGACTTTTTTTGCCCGAAAAAAACGCCATACTATACTATGACGTTTTTTATGACTTTTTGAGGCCCAAAAAAATTTGGACTTTTTTTGCCCGAAAAAAACGCCATACTATACTATGACGTTTTTTATGACTTTTTGAGGCCCAAAAAAATTTGGACTTTTTTTGCCCGAAAAAAACGCCATACTATACTATGACGTTTTTTATGACTTTTTGAGGCCAAAAAAAATTTTGACTTTTTTTGCCCGAAAAAAACGCCATACTATACTATGACTTTTTTTGCCCGAAAAAAACGCCATACTATACTATGACGTTTTTTATGACATTTTGAGGCCCAAAAAAATTGTGACTTTTTTTGCCCGAAAAAAACGCCATACTATACTATGACGTTTTTTATGACATTTTGAGGCCCAAAAAAATTGTGACTTTTTTTGCCCGAAAAAAACGCCATACTATACTATGACGTTTTTTATGACATTTTGAGGCCCAAAAAAATTGTGACTTTTTTTGCCCGAAAAAAACGCCATACTATACTATGACGTTTTTTATGACATTTTGAGGCCCAAAAAAATTGTGACTTTTTTTGCCCGAAAAAAACGCCATACTATACTATGACGTTTTTTATGACATTTTGAGGCCCAAAAAAATTGTGACTTTTTTTGCCCGAAAAAAACGCCATACTATACTATGACGTTTTTTATGACATTTTGAGGCCCAAAAAAATTGTGACTTTTTTTGCCCGAAAAAAAAGGGCATACTATACTATGACTTTTTTTGCCCGAAAAAAACGGCATACTATACTATGACGTTTTTTATGACATTTTGAGGCCCAAAAAAATTGTGACTTTTTTTGCCCGAAAAAAACGCCATACTATACTATGACGTTTTTTATGACATTTTGAGGCCAAAAAATTTTTTGACTTTTTTTGCCCGAAAAAAACGCCATACTATACTATGACGTTTTTTATGACTTTTTGAGGCCAAAAAAAATGTGGACTTTTTTTGCCCGAAAAAAACGCCATACTATACTATGACTTTTTTTGCCCGAAAAAAACGCCATACTATACTATGACGTTTTTTATGACATTTTGAGGCCCAAAGAAAATTGTGACTTTTTTTGCCCGAAAAAAACGCCATACTATACTATGGCGTTTTTTATGACATTTTGAGGCCCAAAAAAATTTGGACTTTTTTTGCCCGAAAAAAACGCCATACTATACTATGACGTTTTTTATGACATTTTGAGGCCCAAAAAAATTTTGACTTTTTTTGCCCGAAAAAAACGGCATACTATACTATGACGTTTTTTATGACATTTTGAGGCCCAAAAAAATTTTGACTTTTTTTGCCCGAAAAAAACGGCATACTATACTATGACGTTTTTTATGACATTTTGAGGCCAAAAAAAATTTGGACTTTTTTTGCCCGAAAAAAACGCCATACTATACTATGACGTTTTTTATGAATTTTTGAGGCCAAAAAAAATTTGGACTTTTTTTGCCCGAAAAAAACGCCATACTATACTATGACGTTTTTTATGACTTTTTGAGGCCATACTATACTATGACGTTTTTTATGACTTTTTGAGGCCAAAAAATTTTTTGACTTTTTTTGCCCGAAAAAAACGCCATACTATACTATGACGTTTTTTATGACTTTTTGAGGCCATACTATACTATGACGTTTTTTATGACTTTTTGAGGCCCAAAAAAATTTGGACTTTTTTTGCCCGAAAAAAACGCCATACTATACTATGACGTTTTTTATGACTTTTTGAGGCCCAAAAAAATTTGGACTTTTTTTGCCCGAAAAAAACGCCATACTATACTATGACGTTTTTTATGACTTTTTGAGGCCCAAAAAAATTTGGACTTTTTTTGCCCGAAAAAAACGCCATACTATACTATGACGTTTTTTATGACTTTTTGAGGCCAAAAAAAATTTTGACTTTTTTTGCCCGAAAAAAACGCCATACTATACTATGACGTTTTTTATGACATTTTGAGGCCCAAAAAAATTGTGACTTTTTTTGCCCGAAAAAAACGCCATACTATACTATGACGTTTTTTATGACATTTTGAGGCCCAAAAAAATTGTGACTTTTTTTGCCCGAAAAAAACGCCATACTATACTATGACGTTTTTTATGACATTTTGAGGCCCAAAAAAATTGTGACTTTTTTTGCCCGAAAAAAACGGCATACTATACTATGACTTTTTTTGCCCGAAAAAAACGGCATACTATACTATGACGTTTTTTATGACATTTTGAGGCCCAAAAAAATTGTGACTTTTTTTGCCCGAAAAAAACGCCATACTATACTATGACGTTTTTTATGACATTTTGAGGCCAAAAAATTTTTTGACTTTTTTTGCCCGAAAAAAACGCCATACTATACTATGACGTTTTTTATGACTTTTTGAGGCCAAAAAAAATGTGGACTTTTTTTGCCCGAAAAAAACGCCATACTATACTATGACTTTTTTTGCCCGAAAAAAACGCCATACTATACTATGACGTTTTTTATGACATTTTGAGGCCCAAAGAAAATTGTGACTTTTTTTGCCCGAAAAAAACGCCATACTATACTATGGCGTTTTTTATGACATTTTGAGGCCCAAAAAAATTTGGACTTTTTTTGCCCGAAAAAAACGCCATACTATACTATGACGTTTTTTATGACATTTTGAGGCCCAAAAAAATTTTGACTTTTTTTGCCCGAAAAAAACGGCATACTATACTATGACGTTTTTTATGACATTTTGAGGCCCAAAAAAATTTGGACTTTTTTTGCCCGAAAAAAACGCCATACTATACTATGACCTTTTTTATGACATTTTGAGGCCCAAAAAAATTGTGACTTTTTTTGCCCGAAAAAAACGCCATACTATATTATGACTTTTTTTGCCCGAAAAAAACGGCATACTATACTATGATGTTTTTTATGACTTTTTGAGGCCAAAAAAAATTGTGACTTTTTTTGCCCGAAAAAAACGCCATACTATACTATGACGTTTTTTATGACTTTTTGAGGCCCAAAAAAATTTTGCCTTTTTTTGCCCGAAAAAAACGCCATACTATACTATGACGTTTTTTATGACTTTTTGAGGCCAAAAAAAATTTGGACTTTTTTTGCCCGAAAAAAACGGCATACTATACTATGACGTTTTTTATGACTTTTTGAGGCCAAAAAAATTTTTGACTTTTTTTGCCCGAAAAAAACGCCATACTATACTATGACTTTTTTTGCCCGAAAAAAACGGCATACTATACTATGACGTTTTTTATGACATTTTGAGGCCCAAAAAAATTGTGACTTTTTTTGCCCGAAAAAAACGCCATACTATACTATGACGTTTTTTATGACATTTTGAGGCCCAAAAAAATTGTGACTTTTTTTGCCCGAAAAAAACGGCATACTATACTATGACGTTTTTTATGACATTTTGAGGCCCAAAAAAATTTTGACTTTTTGAGCCCGAAAAAAACGCCATACTATACTATGACTTTTTTTGCCCGAAAAAAACGCCATACTATACTATGACGTTTTTTATGACATTTTGAAGCCCAAAGAAAATTGTGACTTTTTTTGCCCGAAAAAAACGCCATACTATACTATGACTTTTTTTGCCCGAAAAAAACGGCATACTATACTATGACATTTTTTATGACATTTTGAGGCCCAAAAAAATTTGGACTTTTTTTGCCCGAAAAAAACGCCATACTATACTATGACGTTTTTTATGACTTTTTGAGGCCAAAAAAAATTTGGACTTTTTTTGCCCGAAAAAAACGCCATACTATACTATGACGTTTTTTATGACTTTTTGAGGCCAAAAAAAATTTGGACTTTTTTTGCCCGAAAAAAACGCCATACTATACTATGACGTTTTTTATGACTTTTTGAGGCCATACTATACTATGACGTTTTTTATGACTTTTTGAGGCCAAAAAAAATTTGGACTTTTTTTGCCCGAAAAAAACGCCATACTATACTATGACGTTTTTTATGACTTTTTGAGGCCAAAAAATTTTTTGACTTTTTTTGCCCGAAAAAAACGCCATACTATACTATGACGTTTTTTATGACTTTTTGAGGCCAAAAAAAATGTGGACTTTTTTTGCCCGAAAAAAACGCCATACTATACTATGACGTTTTTTATGACTTTTTGAGGCCCAAAAAAATTTGGACTTTTTTTGCCCGAAAAAAACGCCATACTATACTATGACGTTTTTTATGACTTTTTGAGGCCAAAAAAAATTTGGACTTTTTTTGCCCGAAAAAAACGCCATACTATACTATGACTTTTTTTGCCCGAAAAAAACGCCATACTATACTATGACGTTTTTTATGACTTTTTGAGGCCCAAAAAAATTTTGCCTTTTTTTGCCCGAAAAAAACGCCATACTGTACTATGACGTTTTTTATGACTTTTTGAGGCCAAAAAAAATTTTGACTTTTTTTGCCCGAAAAAAACGCCATACTATACTATGACGTTTTTTATGACTTTTTGAGGCCAAAAAAAATTTGGACTTTTTTTGCCCGAAAAAAACGCCATACTATACTATGACTTTTTTTGCCCGAAAAAAACGCCATACTATACTATGACGTTTTTTATGACTTTTTGAGGCCCAAAAAAATTTTGCCTTTTTTTGCCCGAAAAAAACGCCATACTGTACTATGACGTTTTTTATGACTTTTTGAGGCCAAAAAAAATTTTGACTTTTTTTGCCCGAAAAAAACGCCATACTATACTATGACGTTTTTTATGACTTTTTGAGGCCAAAAAAAATTTGGACTTTTTTTGCCCGAAAAAAACGCCATACTATACTATGACGTTTTTTATGAATTTTTGAGGCCAAAAAAAATTTGGACTTTTTTTGCCCGAAAAAAACGCCATACTATACTATGACGTTTTTTATGACTTTTTGAGGCCATACTATACTATGACGTTTTTTATGACTTTTTGAGGCCAAAAAAATTTTTGACTTTTTTTGCCCGAAAAAAACGCCATACTATACTATGACGTTTTTTATGACTTTTTGAGGCCATACTATACTATGACGTTTTTTATGACTTTTTGAGGCCCAAAAAAATTTGGACTTTTTTTGCCCGAAAAAAACGCCATACTATACTATGACGTTTTTTATGACTTTTTGAGGCCCAAAAAAATTTGGACTTTTTTTGCCCGAAAAAAACGCCATACTATACTATGACGTTTTTTATGACTTTTTGAGGCCCAAAAAAATTTGGACTTTTTTTGCCCGAAAAAAACGCCATACTATACTATGACGTTTTTTATGACTTTTTGAGGCCAAAAAAAATTTGGACTTTTTTTGCCCGAAAAAAACGCCATACTATACTATGACTTTTTTTGCCCGAAAAAAACGCCATACTATACTATGACGTTTTTTATGACATTTTGAGGCCCAAAAAAATTGTGACTTTTTTTGCCCGAAAAAAACGGCATACTATACTATGACGTTTTTTATGACATTTTGAGGCCCAAAAAAATTGTGACTTTTTTTGCCCGAAAAAAACGCCATACTATACTATGACGTTTTTTATGACATTTTGAGGCCCAAAAAAATTGTGACTTTTTTTGCCCGAAAAAAACGGCATACTATACTATGACTTTTTTTGCCCAAAAAAAACGGCATACTATACTATGACGTTTTTTATGACATTTTGAGGCCCAAAAAAATTGTGACTTTTTTTGCCCGAAAAAAACGCCATACTATACTATGACGTTTTTTATGACATTTTGAGGCCAAAAAATTTTTTGACTTTTTTTGCCCGAAAAAAACGCCATACTATACTATGACGTTTTTTGCCCGAAAAAAACGCCATACTATACTATGACGTTTTTTATGACATTTTGAGGCCCAAAGAAAATTGTGACTTTTTTTGCCCGAAAAAAACGCCATACTATACTATGACCTTTTTTATGACATTTTGAGGCCCAAAAAAATTGTGACTTTTTTTGCCCGAAAAAAACGCCATACTATACTATGATGTTTTTTATGACTTTTTGAGGCCAAAAAAAATTTTTGACTTTTTTTGCCCGAAAAAAACGCCATACTATACTATGACGTTTTTTATGACTTTTTGAGGCCATACTATACTGTGACGTTTTTTATGACTTTTTGAGGCCAAAAAAAATTTGGACTTTTTTTGCCCGAAAAAAACGCCATACTATACTATGACGTTTTTTATGACTTTTTGAGGCCAAAAAAATTTTGCCTTTTTTTGCCCGAAAAAAACGCCATACTATACTATGACTTTTTTTGCCCGAAAAAAACGCCATACTATACTATGACGTTTTTTATGACATTTTGAGGCCCAAAAAAATTTGGACTTTTTTTGCCCGAAAAAAACGCCATACTATACTATGACCTTTTTTATGACATTTTGAGGCCCAAAAAAATTTTGACTTTTTTTGCCCGAAAAAAACGCCATACTATACTATGACGTTTTTTATGACATTTTGAGGCCCAAAAAAATTGTGACTTTTTTTGCCCGAAAAAAACGCCATACTATACTATGACTTTTTTTGCCCGAAAAAAACGCCATACTATACTATGACGTTTTTTATGACATTTTGAGGCCCAAAAAAATTTTGACTTTTTTCGCCCGAAAAAAACGCCATACTATACTATGACTTTTTTTGCCCGAAAAAAACGGCATACTATACTATGACGTTTTTTATGACATTTTGAGGCCCAAAAAAATTGTGACTTTTTTTGCCCGAAAAAAACGCCATACTATACTATGACGTTTTTTATGACATTTTGAGGCCCAAAGAAAATTGTGACTTTTTTTGCCCGAAAAAAACGCCATACTATACTATGGCGTTTTTTATTACATTTTGAGGCCCAAAAAAATTTTGACTTTTTTTGCCCGAAAAAAACGCCATACTATACTATGACTTTTTTTGCCCGAAAAAAACGCTATACTATACTATGACGTTTTTTATGACATTTTGAGGCCCAAAGAAAATTGTGACTTTTTTTGCCCGAAAAAAACGCCATACTATACTATGGCGTTTTTTATTACATTTTGAGGCCCAAAAAAATTTTGACTTTTTTTGCCCGAAAAAAACGCCATACTATACTACGACATTTTTTATGACATTTTGAGGCCCAAAAAAATTGTGACTTTTTTTGCCCGAAAAAAACGCCATACTATACTATGACTTTTTTTGCCTGAAAAAAACGCCATACTATACTATGACGTTTTTAATGACATTTTGAGGCCCCAAAAAATTTTGACTTTTTTTGCCCGAATAAAACGCTATACTATACTATGACGTTTTTTATGACATTTTGAGGCCCAAAAAAATTTGGACTTTTTTTGCCCGAAAAAAACGCCATACTATACTATGACTTTTTTTGCCCGAAAAAAACGCCATACTATACTATGACGTTTTTTATGACATTTTGAGGCCCAAAAAAATTGTGACTTTTTTTGCCCGAAAAAAACGCCATACTATACTATGACGTTTTTTATGACATTTTGAGGCCCAAAAAAATTGTGACTTTTTTTGCCCGAAAAAAACGCCATACTATACTATGACGTTTTTTATGACATTTTGAGGCCCAAAAAAATGTTGACTTTTTTTGCCCGAAAAAAACGCCATACTATACTATGACGTTTTTTATGACATTTTGAGGCCCAAAAAAATTTTGACTTTTTTTGCCCGATTTTGATGCCATACTATACTATGACGTTTTTTATGACATTGAGGCCCAAAAAAATTTTGACTTGTTTTGTCCGAAAAAAACGCTAAAGTATACTATGACTTTTTTATGACATTTTGAGGCCCAAAAAAATGTTGCCTTTTTTTGCCCGATTTTGATGCCATACTATACTATGACGTTTTTTATGACATTTTGAGGCCAAAAAAAACTTGACTTTTTTTGCCCGAAAAAAACGCCATACTATACTATGACGTTTTTTATGACATTTTGAGGCCCAAAAAAATTGTGACTTTTTTTTGACGATTTTGACGCCTTACTATACTATGACGTTTTTTATGACATTTTGAGGTCAAAAAATTTTTTGCCACTTTTTGGCCGATTTTGACGCCTTTCTATACTATGACGTTTTTTATGACATTTTGAGGCCAAAATTGTTTTTGACTTTTTTTGGCCGATTTTGACGCCTTACTATACTATGACGTTTTTTATGACATTTTGAGGTCAAAAAATTTTTTGCCTTTTTTTGGCCGATTTTGACGCCTTACTATACTATGACGTTTTTTGGCACATTTTTAGGCCATACTAAAGCATGAATTTTTTTTGCCGATTTTGACGCCTTCGCCTCGATGTGTTAACATCGAGGCGACGGAGTTGTAATGACAAACCTTTTAGATTTAGGATTTTGTGTGGATCTTACATCATTAATCCATTAGCAGGGCACTGCAGGGAACTGAACCCCACCCTAGTGTACTAGGCGTACCATAACCAGTGCCTTTTGCTTTTTGAAGTGAGTAAAAGGTAAAGGTAAAGCAAAACCTATATTTCAACAGCATTTCTTAAATATTGTGTTATCAGCATATCTAGTTAGAATGAGATATGGCAATCGTGGAAATGCTGTTGTGATGTAGGAAAGAAATCCTTACTTTGAATAATGTATATAACAGATATGTAGGTATTATTGCTATAGAATCAAAGCATTAATTTAAGACATAATCTATAACGTGTTATGTATTTTTGTGTTACGTCTGTGGGTAAGTGGTGATGTACATGATTGTATATGATTTGAAATAGTTCTTAATTGTAGAGAAAGTAGAGAAAGCAAAGTATTTGGACATGTAAAGAGCACACAAACAGTAGAAATGTAGAAAATGCACCAGAGCTCTGTTGTGGTCCAGCAATAAAAACACAGTACACATAAAAATATAAGTTCAGAAAAACAGGTAAAAAAAACATACAACATATCTCTGTTCTGTATCATATCTCAACTACACCAAAGCGAAAACTGTTTAAATGTGTTTTATTAACACCTGTGTACATCAACAAGCCACAATCATTGTAAAATTGCTTTTAATCACTAAAACATTCTCAACCTCCATCCACAAACTCTAACCAACACTAAGGTGATTTACAAATAACGCACTGTCCATCAAACCAAATTACATGTTTTATCTGCACAGATAATTCATCTTACAATGCAGATCAACATTTGTACTGCCAAAATAAACCCCATCTAACCAAAAACCAACACACTATACAAATTATACAAAGCTTTAACTATTACCAAATCATCCACATGACAAAAGTGTCTACCTAAACTCACCTTGTTGTTTTATTCACACTTTGGCAGAATCAGAATCAGAAAACTTTATTGCCAGGTATGTTACACATACAAGGAATTTGCCATGGTGCTGTTGGTGCAAAAACTGAAGATAATAAAAAATATAAAAGAAAAAAGAAAGAAAGAAAGAATTAAGAGAAGGATAAGAAAGAAAAAAGGAAAGAAAGTACTAAGAGATGGACAAGCTGTACAAATAATGTGCAAATCTGTACAATAATGTGCAAAACACTACTTACTATTTACCTTCTCAGCAGAGTGGATGGATGTTTTCCTTTGTCCTTGGCAGTGGCAGCAGCGTACCAGATGGTGATGGAGGAGGAGAGGATGGACTCAATGATGGAGGTGTAGAAGTGCAACTTCTTCAGCTGCCGGAGGAAGTACATCCTCTGGTGGGCTTTTTTGGTGAGGGAGCTGATGTTCAGCTCCCACTTGAGGTCCTGGGTGATGAGGGTTCCCAGGAAGGTGAAGGACTCCACCTTGTTGACTGGAGAGTCACTCAAGATGATGGGGGCAGGAGGGGCTGGGTTCTTCCTGAAGTCTACAACCATCTCCACTGTCTTCGCCGCGTTCAGCTCCAGGTTGTTTTTGGAGCACCAGGTCATCAGATGGTCAATCTCCCACCTGTATGCAGACTCGTCCCCATCGGAGATGAGACCAATGAGGGTGGTGTCATCTGCAAACTTTAGCAGTTTGACACACTGGTGACTGGAGGTGCAGCTGTTGGTGTACAGGGAGAAGAGTAGAGGAGAAAGAACGCAGCCTTGAGGGGAGCCAGTGTTGATGGTCCGGGAGTCAGAGATGTGCTTCCCCAGCTTCACATGCTGCCTCCTGTCTGACAGGAAGCCTGTGATCCACCTGCAGGTGGAGTCAGGCACGTTCAG
This sequence comes from Toxotes jaculatrix, assembly GCF_017976425.1. Classification (NCBI taxonomy): domain Eukaryota; kingdom Metazoa; phylum Chordata; class Actinopteri; family Toxotidae; genus Toxotes; species Toxotes jaculatrix. The sequence continues at coordinate 8,017,881 of NC_054414.1, forward strand.
CTGAGAGAGCTTGTTCTGCAGCAGGGCTGGAATGATGGTGTTGAAAGCGGAGCTAAAGTCCACAAACAGGATCCTGGCGTAGGTCCCTGCAGAGTCCAGGTGCTGGAGGATGAAGTGGAGGGCCAAGTTTCCTGCGTCATCCACAGACCTGTTGGCTCTGTAGGCGAACTGCAGGGGATCCAGAAGTGGGTGGGTGATGGCCTTGAGGTGGGTCAGGACGAGGCGCTCAAATGTCTTCATGACTAAAGAGGTCAGGGCGAGGGGTCTGTAGTCATTAAATCCTGTGATCCTCGGTTTCTTGGGGATGGGGATGATGGTGGAGGTCTTGAAGCAGGCTGGCACATGACATGTCTCCAGTGAACAGTTGAAGATGTCAGTGAACACTGGAGACAGTTGATCAGCGCAGTGCTTCAGGATGGATGGAGAGACAGAGTCAGGACCGGCTTTGTACTTTGAGTGAGTTGTCACATAAACACAACTCACTCTAAGTACAAATGTCCATCAAAGTTAACTTTTTCATATATATATCCACAAATACCAGGATATATTTAACCAAGGACATCCTGGTATTCTTAACATATGTGGCTGAAAATAACACCATTGAAAGCTCTACACAAACTCTAAACAACACTAAAGTAATTTACAAATAACACAGTGTCCATTAAACCATATTACATGTTTGCTCTGCACAGATAATCAGGATGATCTTCACACTCATTCAACTCATTTATATGCTCATATGATGATACACTCAGAGTGCCCCCTGCTGGGAGAGGGCCACGTCTTTTCTGTTGCTGTATACTGCTGTGCTTCTCTGGGGAGAGGAGCAGGAGAGAGGAGAGGACATATGAGGACTCTTGTGCGTGGCTGCACTGGCTGCGACTCCCGCGGCTCGCAAGGGGTGCGAGGGCCCGCCCAGCGTGAGAAATACAATGTGTGGCAGGAGTGCGTGAGAAAAGAGCGAAAAGCGTGACTGTCACGCTCAGTGCGTGAGACTTGAGAGCCATGCAAAAGTGTCTTAACTCAAGATCCACTTAGTCGCTTGTTCTGGAGATTTCAACCAAATCTGACTAAATAAGAATGAATTGTCAAGGCAACATGGACGAGAAGTATGGAGAAATGCGGGGTTGTGTTGAAAGCTCCAGAAAGAATAAGTGGACCTTACTACTACTACTACTACTACTACTACTACTCATAATAATACTAATAATAATAATAAATGTTTGTATTTTAACTGCACAATGAGCTCAGAGGTTTTTCAGCAACACATTTAAATTATTGCTACTTGCATAATTTATGGTGACAACAGAAACGTCGTCGGCTATTTACGGATGCTCTCGCGAGAGTTGCTTACTACAGACATGGAGACGCGAGCTGCCTGGATTTTAGTTTCCATTGCTGAGAGAGGACAGCATCGTCTTGCAGAGAACATAGTTGCTGCGCTTTCAGAGGGGGTTTAGAGGGGGTACACTGACAGGATCCGGCTCTTAGGTGCTCCAGGATGTGCTCCGATATGAGAATGGGTGGTGTTTTCTGTCCGTGTGCGTCCACAGGATCGGGGGCTCCGTGCAGACTCAGAAAATAAGTCGACTGCATACATAAATACATTTTCACAGCTGGAGAATTGATCTGCGATTAAAGCATTTCAGGGTTTTTTTTTCTTTATATTTTTTTTTTCTTTTTTTAATTTTGCAAGTATCACCGGAATGCAGTGGAGCAACCGAGGGTAGGTGATCCATGAACCTGGGCAGCGATCCTCACCTTCTGGGCTGGAGAAGAGCCAGCAGGTCGTGCCAGGATCGGCTGTTTGAAGACCAATAAAGGGGAATATTCTAAGGGATCTCTCCCGCATGGGATAAGACAAGATGTGGGGACAAAGAGTGGATCAAACCGACCCCATCACCATCGCCGCGACGGTGGCCGGGATGACGGGACGCGACACGAGGGTTTAGGTCTCTGGACTTCTAAATGTCCCGTCTCCCTTTAAAGAAAGGTGAGATAGAGGCACATAAACACTCTGACCTCCACCTGTGTCCACCGACATGGATAAACTTACCGTGATATCAGGATGCCTCTTCCTCGCTGCGGACATCTTCGCCATCGTCAGCATCGCCAACCCGGACTGGATCAACACCGGAGAATCAGCTGGTAGGTCGTTGTTGGCACTTTGGTCCACACCAGGTCTGAGTTTTTACTTGTTTATGGGTGCTGATCATCCCCCATCTAAAATGCCACCTGTTATATCAAACAAACAAACAGACGTTGTTTATTCCTTCAGAAGGTGAAAACATCCAGAAATTCACAAAGAAATTCAAAATGACGAGAGAAGAGTAAAAACAAAACAATCAAACAAACAAACAAACAAAAAACACTTTCCTCCAACAGTTTTTTAATTCAGCTCCCTCAAAGGTCAAGCAAATGTATGCAGATTTGGGAATGAGTGGGCATACACTGTACTTGTGTGAATTGGCGTGAAGCTGCTTACTGTATTTCTGCCTGATTCACTGAGGTACAGAAGATGGTGATGGCAGCAGGCTTTCAGAGGAAAAGATTTTTCAAGGCTACATAACAAGTGTAGATGTAGTTGACCTGGTCAACAAGACAGGCTTTTATAAAATCAGATTTCTTATTCAAAATTACACTTTTTAAATCACCTTTTTAAAAGACGTTGGACTTTTCAGGATTGTTACTTTAGTTAAACAGCTATGTGGGCACAGCAAGAACCTCTAAACTGACCATAAAGCACCCATAACATCAGGACTGTCTCTCCAGAAGCTGTGTATATACTGTTAGTTCACTTTAAAGGCCACTGAAAACTCCATTTCTTCTTCCAGTGGCTTCTTACTGATTGAGAAGAAGATAGCGTTTGAAGATTGAGTTTGACATGGAAAACTTTTTTTTTTTTGCCAAAATTTGAACATCTTTAGTTATTTTATGTTTGTGTTTTTGAAGTGGGCGGAGCTCAGCATGAAAAAAAAAGGTGATGTTATAAAAATCTGTTGACAGTTGCGTGTCTGTTTGCTTATATGGCCTGGTCACAGTCAGCCCAGTCTGATTAAATCACACCGACTCAGTCCTGAGACCCTGCCCTTTTCCTACATGCATTCTTGTCAAAACCTGGCACCTGCATTACCCACAATGCAACCTGACCAGCATCAGTTTGGTCAAATGACAAAAGGCTTTATACAGCTTTTTGTCACATACGTGGTAGTATTCTCCAACCCCTTTAAATGGACTTTGATGTGTAAAATAAGTGGAGTTCCGCTTTAACTCTTAACGAATCACAATTACGTTTAATTTTCTGAACTTTAAGTTTAATTGTTTGATATTTAGTTGTTGATATTGTGTTTCTAGGGGCTTTAAATACATTTTCCATGCATCACTAGGAAACAATTGTCTGAATGGATAATCCTGATTTACAGCTACTGTTTGGATAAACATTGTTTTATAAATATGTTGACATATGACATCAGCACTATCAGCCGTGGTTCAATGACTGGTTATCACAAATATGATAAGATTACAGCCAGTATTTATCATTAGTGGGAAGTCGAATTTCATTGATTGTACAGTCAGTCCTAGAATTAAAGTGTCGAATGCAGGTGTTGAACCAAATCCCACAATCTTCTGCATACAGCCAACCTCCCTGGTTATTGCAATAGAGTTATATTTAGTTGCAGAGTCCAAAGCTAAACATTGACTAAAACTGATGCAACAGACAAACAGTGCCACTACAGTATATGCACAGCTGCCAGTGGTTCTTGTCAGCCTCCATCCTGAAGCTACAGTGGAGCAGAGATAAGCACATAGCAGACGTGCTAAGAGGCTGTTACAGGATTTAATTTGTTGTTTAAAACACTGGCTATAGCTGTTAGTATATAACAAGCTTTTTTTGTTGCATGATTAAATCTGTTATCACACACTATATATATATATAGATATAATTAAAAAAAAATATATATATATATATATATTTTAATCAGTCGTCATAGTCTAGAAATCACCTGAAGTTCCTAAGTGCTCACACTCTGAGGGTTTGACCTACCATTCCTCATAGTGAACAATGGTGTGAAATTACTGTACTTACTGTACTAAAAGCCTTTTGTTCCTGTTTAATTAGCTGGATAGTAATTACCTGAAGGCAGGAAATGTTGTTCGGGAATGAAGATGTGTGACTTTTAATTAGGCCCCCTGGGAGAGAAATGCTTTCCACCTGGAGAATTCAGACTCCTCGGGCTCAGTCATGACGTATTTTATTTTGGCTCTGAGTGCTGCTCAGTTGTGCCTCTGCACATAGCCCGAATAAGGTAAATCTATTTAGCTGCCTCTCTAGGTTTTTTAAACTCCTAGTAATCACATTAGTAATGTCCAGTAAGCCTGAGTTTACTCTGAGTGTGCACTTCGATTACCTCTCATTAGTTACCATGATCATATAGAGCCACACCACTGGTGACAGCAGCACTTTAGTTCATTATAGCTGCTGTTCAAAAATGGAGGCAGATTTGTCTTCCTGTGCCTCACTATCATTCCTGCAGCTTTGCCACCTACCACAAGGTCAGTATGCATTCAGTGTGTGTGTATGTGAGAGAGACTGTGCACCTGTGTGAGCATATGTACTTGGTATGTGTGTTCTTACAGTCAGTGTTGTGTTGAGAGGTTTGAAGCAGCCGGAACTTGTGTGAGCTTTAGGGTTAAGTCTTCACCAAGTATGGGTTTAGGCTGCTTGAAAACACACACACACAAAAGGCAGTTGCTAGCATGCACATTTTAGGTTTTGGGCTGTAATTTCGGAAATAATCAGAGCATGTTTACAGAGTCTTTTGGCCGTTAAGGACAAGTTGCCTCTTTTCCTATTTCTCATGTTTACTTGTGGATAGTTTAACTTCCTTTTAGTCCCTGAACCGGATAAATCTGGGTAGGGATGTGAGAGATCAGGACTTGTCGGACCGTCAACGCACTGGAATCCCAAGTGGTTTAGTGGGGCCAAGAGATCAGACTCTGGATGATTGTGTGAAAGTGTAACTACAGTGGCCTGACTAGAGTTTAACTGAATAAAGGTGAAAATACTACTCAGTCTTAGTATCATAATTTTGCCACCTATTTCCCAAATGCCCCATCTGTTAATGAACTCTCAAACTGATTTCTTACAATATCCCATACCACCACAGGCCTAGGCCTTAGGCCCCATTTATTCTTAGTTATTTGAAATACTGATAATCTTTTATAATTTTATTTCGATCTCATTTACTTCTTTCACTTTTTCTAACATTATTCTCGTGCTGCTGTGGGTCTCATACACACTCATTTTTGTTGCTTAGGTCTCTGTAGTTTCTGCTCTCTGAATCATTTATTAATTTATTAAAAACAAAAGCCATTTTCCATAATGGCATGAATCAAAAACACATTTGGGTTGGTAGTCTTGACTTTCTCGGTTTGGTATGGAATCCAGTATGCAGGGAAATGATTGCACTATTTACATTGTCTCCCACCCTGCGGTATGAAAGGATGTGTTGAGAGGGAACAGGATATCCTGTGTATAGGGGGAATAGGTCAGGCTGCAGGAGGATGTGGTTTAGGCCTGATGTTTCCATTAGTCTGGTCCTGCTATCTTCACCCAGCAAAATCTCTAATCCATGCATCCATGTTCAGGAACTGAAGCTTTTCCATGTCGATATTAAATATTTAAAGGCTGATTTTATTTTCATGGCACGGGGGATACAAGATGAGAAATATGTTGTAGATGGTGGGGAGTGTTTTTAGGATTTACTTGTGTTTGTATTCTAAGTATTATATGAATTGATAAAATACTTTTAATGAATTTTAATTTCCAATCAGCTCAGCAGGAACAAAACCCAGAAATTTTGTGTATTTTTGTGAGGTCCATTATTTTACTCCTACGCATCTTTACACATTACATAGTAAAATACTTAACAGCTAAATGTAAATTGAGGGGTCCTAATGGTAGCAGGCGTTTTTTCAAAAGCATCTTACTTTGTTTCATTTTCCTCCAGATTAAAATATGCTTCAGAGCTTCCCTGTGTTTTTCCTGCGCTCTTTGTGATATTGGTCGCTGGTAATTTTTGCCATCATGACAATTATGTTAATTCAACACTTACTGGGTTTAATTTGCCCTGAATAAATCCATAAAATGTATAAAGGTCCTCTTTCCTCTACGTCTGCCTGTGAGGCACTAACTGCTTGCTGAAGATAATTCTGGGAAAGAAAGAAAAAAGAGGGGCGACAAAAGAATAAGTGAAGGTGTGGGAGGATTTCATTTTGCCTTTCTCCCATTATGGCTCGGTGCTGGATGGATTCCTATGCAGTCAGTCTGGATGGAGAGTTGAGCAGATGCTGTCTCTGTCAGGCTCCAAGTGTGTGTTTGCGTGTGTGTGTTATATGTGGAAACCCACGTACCTAACATCACAGGACCCACCAGGCTTTGGGACACGGGAGACCATCAGATGACCATCTGATGTAAGGTCATTGACCTCTTCATTTCTGTCTCAATCTGACCGTTTCTCTGTCTCTGTGATGCATTAGCGGTTCATGCCAGACCCCTGAACCTGTTTGACGTCATGTGTGAATCACTGGGTGGGATGAGGGTTGTCACTGCTGCCACTGGGACACCGCTCATCAGCCTGTTGGCATACAAACAGGTTCCTTGGTCCCCCGGTCACAGCCGCTGTGGGGAATCAGAGACTCCTGGGAGGTCATCATGTCTTACAGCTGCTGTGAATTAGATTGAGATTGTTATATAAAGAATGCAAGAACACACGCTGCTGTTGATCACCTACAGGTGTGCTATGAGCTGCCCTTCATACAGTGGATTTTATGTGCAGTCTCTAATTTTGCACTTGCTAAAATACCATCTGGAAATGATGTGTTAGTTAAGGTAGAGCCAGGCTAACGCTGTATCCCACACAACCCCTGAAAAATTCAGTTTAACACTCTGAGAACTTCACTTTAAATCCTAACTATTTTTCTAAATGACACATTTGATTGACAGCAGTCAATCACGTTCCCACCCACGAGTCCCACCCACCTCAAACTACAAATGCGATCTTTTGGGAGATGAAAATCAGCATCGCTATAATCCAAAAAGTATTGGTGCTGGTGAGCATCTCCAGTGGACAGGCCACTGACAAGGTGACCATTGTGCTCAGGCTCAGATAAGCCTATGGACCCAGTCTGTGTCTGATCCTGACCAGGAAGTGTTGTCATGTTTCAGACTGTGCTCAGTCGGCCTCCTTTGACCATGTCTCTTGTCAGCTCTTTGTCTCCAATGCCCCAAATTACCTGGGTGATTCCCATGGTGCGGGTGGAGGTGCAGTGCTGTCAAACAACCTAGGTCACACTCACAATTCAGTGCCGTTGAGTCACCTGTAAGAATCATTACATAACGCTGATTAATCAGTATATTCAGTATTTCCCGGAGGCTGGTGTGTGATTTTTTTCCATGACACTTTCACTAACCTCCTCCTCCTCTATATCTCCATCCAGGCTCTCTGACTGTGGGCCTGGTTCGGCAGTGCCAGACCATCCATGGTCGAGACCGGACCTGCATCCCGCCGCAGCTGCCCCCGGAGTGGATCACCACGCTCTTCTTCATCATACTGGGCATCATCTCCCTCACGGTCACCTGTGGTCTACTGGTGATGTCACACTGGCACCGCGAGGCCACCCGATACGCCCGATGGATCGCCTTCACAGGGAGTAGGTGTTATTTCACTCTGTGATGTCTTTACACACATGCAGAAGCTTATTAATAAGAAGGGTTCAATTCAACAATTTCCAACATGAATACATCAGATGTTTAATGTCCATGTCTCTATATGTGGACATAACTGATTTTCTCTCTTTTCACAAATGACACTCAAGGATCAAGGACAAACTTAAGTTTGAGAGGAAATAAGAAGATATTTTTAGCTGTAAAGTACCACACCAAGGTCGAAAAATAACCACGTCTCGAGACAAAACTGCCCATTATAGTTTATAAAATGCCTGTGAAAGTAAGATGCAGTCTCTTAAGAATCTCTTGTGAAAGAAATAAAGCTTACCTCGACACCAGAGCTCTTTTCGTGAAAGCTTTTAGTCAGGTAATTATGAACATCTTGACAAAGTGACTGCAGAGGAGCTCTAATTGATGGGGCAGGTTCTATTTTTAGAGAAAGGAGACAAAATTGGTCTGTATGAGAAAGCACTGGAGCAGGAGCTGGCCTTCACACGGCTCTATATATAGAATAATACTGTATGAAGTGGGCTCTCATGAATAGACCATCAATACTGGGGACAGCTTTCTAGTTCCAAGGACAGTTTTTGTAACACGCATTTTGAAATCTTGATGCTTCCTCAAAACTGGGTAGAGTTTACCAGATGATGAACAAGCACTGTTTGTACCCTGAGGTACAAGTGCCCCTGGTTGGTAGTCACTGCTCTAATGTTGATCCTCTCCTCTCTTTCCTCTGTCACAGTGGTCCTGTTTTGTATGGCTGCTCTCATATTTCCAATCGGGTTCTACATCAACGAGGTTGGAGGACAGCCCTATAAGCTGCCCAACAACACAGTGGTGGGCTCCTCCTACGTCCTCTTCGTTCTATCCATATTCTTCACCATAGTGGGTCTGCTGTTTGCTGGGAAGGTGTGCCTGCCTGGCTGACATAACCTATTCCTTTTTTTTCCCTATCTCTGGAGAAACACTACCACTGGAGACAAACTTCATTAGAACTGACTTCGCCGTGGGAGTGTTGGAAGTATCGTAGAAGTGCAACAAAACAGAGAAGCTCCTGAGTTTTTGGGATGAATTGTCACGACGCTTGTAGCTTGTAGCCGAAATAGGTGCGATCCGTCTGTCCATCTGCTTGTTCAGAGAACGAGCTGGATCAGAGAGCTCTGAAATAGCCCTCATCCTCGCCTGAACAGTGAGTGTGAAGTGGCAAACAGATAAGAGAATACTGAAACAAACAAAAATGATGACAACAGATTAAAACATCAGGACTTTCAAGGGGAGCCCTGTGGTGTTATCTGTCATCATAAGAATTAATGACAGATGACAGACAGCAAACAAGCCTCACTCTTCTGATCAAACTAACTAAGATGCATATATTGAGATTAAACTGATGAGTCAGGCCTGATATTGGCCAGTCACCTCCATTATAATGGAGGTTCTTCCGTGACCACAGCTCCATGGAACAATCTGTAATATATACAAAGAAGTTTCATTTTCTTGACACATTTTATTTATTTGTTTAATTGTTCTGTTACTTCTTTTGTAAAGGTATCTTTTATTATATGGCCTCATGTATCCCAGAGTTTTGCTGCCATTAACGTGTGTGGTGGATCACCTTGCCTTAATGAGCTGTTAACCTTAAAACAACAACGATATTATTGAGTTTTAGTTGAAGGTTTTAGAGTCATGGCATCAAATCTAAAAAATTCTGGACTTGTGAGACTAGAATATAAATTGGGCTGTCAGCACCGTATGTAAAAAAAAAAAAAAAAAAAACAACTGGTCTTGGACAATGTTCAGAAACTCGTCGCTCTTTTTTTATGTTAAACTAAAGCTTCAGGATCAGAATTGAGCGCCAGAGAAAGACCGACATCAACAGGTCTCTGTTACAGCTTTGCTACTTTTAGTGATGTAGTGAATGTATTATTCACCTTTTTGAGCATTTCCCATTGTTTAAACACTGTATCAAGAAATGACTGATTCTTTGACTAGTTTGTTTTATACAGTTGGGACGTTGACGCCTACTTCATCTCTGTATAAATGAACAGACAGCCCGTCTGTGTCATTTTCTAGAAGCACTGTGATGTTTGTGAATGAGCATGGAAGATCTCATCTCATTAAAAATGACTCACTGGAGAATTGATTGTCTCACCAATTTGTTCTAACAGTGTATTTGTCCTGAAAGATCATAATGCTGTAATTATTCACTATGCAAAGAAGATTCAAGATTCGAGAACTTTATTGTCATTGTGCAAGCACAACGAAATTGCAGTGGCGTCAACCTCAAATGGTGCATTTGTATTTACACACAAATTTACAAAGAATAAATAACACATGAATGAGATAGAAATATAAATTGTCAATGGTACAGAATCTAAGCACTGTAAGAACAAAATATAAGCACTATAAAGTGTAAAATACAATTAATGAGAATAAAACACTACTAACGAGGGTGCAAAAGCATTGAGCAGCAAAAAGTATAATGTGCACAGCACAGTATAATGTGCTGTGTTACGGATTTGGAGTGATGGTTTTAAATGGACAGTTTCTAAGCCAGAAACACATAGACACAGAGAATCAACAGTAAGACGTTCAAGATAATGTTTCATTTATCACACAAAGAATGGGATATTTTTTGTACAATGTTTCATAACGTAAAATTTCTCAAGGTTAGAACAAAAAAAGGGCTTGTTTCCATCTTGGATAAAACTTTTATGTAATGGGCAAAAGTGTTTTTTCAGATGCTTTTACCTTTAATGTTTATCTGCATCGAGGCAGAGCTTGTTTACAGCAGAATCTCACACCCACTTCTCATCCTTTGTTTGTGGGGATGCACAGGATGTTTAGGTTGCCATAGGAACGTCTTAGAAAAGTATTTAGTGATCCAGCCAGCTGTGGACAACAGCAGCAGGGATCCAGCCTTGTGTTTGAGCTCACGTCCCACTCTGCCCACTACTGCAGCCAAAAGTCAAGTATCCAAATCGCCTTTGACCTCTGAACCAAATGTCCCTGTCACAACAGCTGCTATTTCAAGCCTTGAAAATATGTTGTAAGTGTATCTACTTTGTCCTTCTTTTTTTTTTTGCACATTTTTCAGTTTTCATGGCAACAAAGCAACAAAGGAGGAGATATTTCTGCTACCACAAAGCAATGAGCTGCTTCTCTCAACTCTCAACTAAAAAAAAAAATTCGGTTCCACTAGTGCAAAACACTTAACAACTTTAAAAAAAAAAAATTTTTTTAAGTAAAGGATCACTGAATTTGAAGACCTTAGCTCAGGCCTCATCACATTTTATCGTATCATAGCTCATGAACAGCAAAGCCACCGACCTTCTAATAAAACAGATATAACTGGTTAACCAGCAAATACAAACACAGTCATGTAGCAAACCCAGAGCAAGAGCAATGGCCTCTAAATAAAGACAAGTAATTTGCTGCAGTAGCGTAACATTTTTAAGATGCCACCACATGGAACCAACATTTACTACGCATTTTCAATAGAAACACATGCAACTAACGTGGCACAATGATATATACAACACATTTAGGTTTAACTTTAAACTGTAAAACATTCAAAACAAACAAATACTCCTTACATCAAATTAATCTGCATGATTAAAAATACAGTCAGTGTGCGTGTGAAATACTGTGAGAAGAAAACTCTATCTATATATCTATATTTTCACTGTAACATGAAATGGTCTTAAATTGTGAGCTTGTCCGATTAGTTTGGCACACGTTAAATTACTACAGTATGACAAGCAGCATGGTTATGGACAGTGGACACAAAGAGCCACTTCAGTTCTCTCCACAAGAGGGCGTCATTGGTTAAATTTAGCTCATATCAACACCTCAATTAATGTAAATCACCAGGATGTCATTCTCTGGTTTGAAGCAGATTTAAGGACATTAAACCTATAAGGCACTATGTAAAAACAGTCCAAATCCTCTTAAATTCAACCTCTGTATATTTCAAAGCCTTAAAATTGTCCAGCTGTTGTGTGTTACTTTGTTCTAAGGCAGAACCACATGGCAGCAACATACCTGACTGTTCTTTCTCCCACGTTCATACGCAGTTCAGTCCTCAGTGTGTTGGATCCACTGTGAAGGCTTGTGTCAAGCCATGGTGGGGCTGCTGTGCTGCAGCTTGGCCATTCGTGCAGCTGTGAGCAGCAGCACCCCAGTGAGGAGCTCCAGGCCGTAGGAGAGCCAGACCATACCCAAAGACCAGCCGAAGGAGATGTGAACGTCGGCCAGGACTTCAGGTTCCACTCGCCTCTCTGCCTCTGCCAGGGCCTCGTATGAATAGATGATGTAGAGGATGACAGCACACAGGGTCAGCAGACCTGGAGAGAGAGGGGGAGAGAGAGGGGGAGAGAGAGGGGGAGAGAGAGAGAGAGAGAGAGAGAGAGAGAGAGAGAGAGAGAGAGAGATGCATTACACACACGCATACGCAGAAAAAGTATAAAATCAGTGCTGGGTCTCCAAGCTCAGCTGGACATAAAGATTTTATGAACTAAGAATGAATTAAGATTTATGAAACAGAAGAATTTCTTGTGTTAGACCATTATTTCAGGTTTAAATCAAGACATCACAGAGGCTGAACTTTATTTACTCACTATCTAATCAGATCAAGAAATGCTGTTCAATGTCAACAATTTTAAAATTAGTGTTTTATACAAAAGAAATTCTGGCTTCCCCACGGTGTGATGGGCAGCGCTGAGAGCAAGGCCTTATATTGTCCAATGTTTTTAGGTAAAAACACTCAAGACTTTTTAAGGCAGGAACCCCGCACAGGCTGGAACTGCACTCCAGCAATTATAAAGCGGAAATTCGTACTAGTCAGAGCTCTGTGCTAAGAGCTCATCAATAAAACCAACAATAACAGAAAGCTATTAGCTACCCAAAATTTCATATTGTGACACACAGGAAACACATTGACGCATGTGTTGTCCTCTTACACAACATCCAAGTCAACAGAGACTAGACTGAGAGACAAACACCCACGCAGTCCTCACAAGTTTCACAGTGTTGCTATTGGAAACCCTTTTAATTTTGCTGGCTTGCTACTGGTTTTAGAGGGATGCAAGTGGAGTGCAGAGGCTACCCAGGGCGGGACTAATAATCGTTTTATTACGATTACACCCCGAGGTGCTAAGGGTTTGGAGAATGATGAGGAAGCAGCATCTGATTTCTCACTTTGATGCAGTTCACTGTGGAGAGCAGAGAATCAGAGAAACACGACTGACAGGGGGGAAAAAAGAACAGAAGCTGCCTCACATACTGTAAATTCAGAAAGGACAACTACTAACACTACTAGAGCTGAAACAAAGAGCTGATTAACAACTTTGTTTTCCTGGAGCTGTTACTGTAATTACTCAGAATATATATTTTTCACCTTTTAGACACTGGAATACACATTATGAATGACATCACTTTATGCATTTCCGCTTTTGTCATAAACATGGATTAGTTTCCAACAAGCTCTTTTCAGAGGAAACCTTCCTCAGAATGTCAATTATACGGAAAACGAAGTACAAGGGAAGCAATGGAACAGCCCTGCAGGGAGCCCAAACAAATACTCATTGGGCTGTTTAATGGTTGGTGAGAAAAGTAGCTGCAAGATTAGAATGAAGACAGAACAAAGCAATTAACAGAGGATTCAAATTATCACTTGTGTGTGTTCCTGTATATATATACACACACACACACACACACACACTGTACATACATGTATGCATGTTTCTTTCTTGATCATACTTTGTCTTGTGATAAGGCATGATCGCACCCTCACCCTCTGGGTGTTACCACACAATTTACAGTTTTGTTGGGATTTATTAACATAATACACAACAACTAAGGATGCACTCTGAAAATGCTCAGGTATTAAATTTGTTCCAATACTTGCTCCAGAATGTAACTAAATCAAATAGAAATGTAATTTTAAGAACAGCTCGAGGCTGAGCAACAGAGTGGGCAAAGAAAAAAATTTGAGGGGCCGCAAAGACAGGAAAAAAAAAAAAAAAAAAAAAAGCAAAGCAAGCCTGGCTCGCAGGGGGGGTGGGATGTTCGGACAGTCAACAAGTTCACAAGATGACTCCAATCTAATTAAAGCCTTTATTCCATTCCACACATTACCATGTGCTGCTTATTAAAGGGAGACTACAAAGAGTCTTTTTAAGTAAGTGTTCGTCTATCACAAGGTCCTCTTCATGGAGGTCATAAGGCGTTGGCAGGAGAGCATCCAAAAGAACCAGAGGGAAGACGCTTGGGCACTACGTTTAAGCACGGACAAATAACTTGATTACTGTAAATACCCAGATTAACATAATAGCGTTGACATGGTTAGAGGTAATCTAACTCTCCCAATAACCCAAATTTACATGATTTGTAAGATAGTCAAATAATTATCAGGTCGAGCGTGTGGTAGAAGGAGAAGGAACAGAGTAGGAAAAAGAGTTTTCATTCTTATTCTTGTTGATAAATCCATATGATATGTTAGCAACGCACTTACATGATTTTTAGTTGTGACATGAACACTATTTTTATCTATTAATCCAGCAAAAAAACAAGTGCTGTTTGTCCGTAGATACCAGCTACAGGTCTCTCTTTTTTCGTTTTCCAAACACACAGCTCATTCATTCCATTTTGTGACACAGATTCAAAAAACACACACCAAAAGAAACAGGACTCTGGTGTGTAAACAGCATGTTTAATTTGAAAATCTGATGCGTAATCCAGCTCTGTTAACTACGTTCTGCCTGCTCTGATTATGACCTAACTTGGATCAGATAATCAGGTTAACGTGTTACATGGGAACTGCAATATTTGGACTGTTGTCTTAATCTTATCAGGCGCAATTTTTTTTTTTTTTTTGCAAGCTTGCAACACTTTCTGTCAACTCTTTTAAATGGGTGGTGGCTAGTTTCCTCAGCTTCAGCCCAAATATATTTTCATTGTAAACAGGTCAGCATATTAAGTGCTGAAATGGGAACTCGTCTCATGCGAACAATAAAAGATAGTAAGGTGTTACATCATCTTTCTTTAAAGGCAATTTCTGTTTTTATCATGTGAATCTACAACAATAAAACTACAGTCTAAAAAGCCAATCAGACTGTAGACTTCATATCTATATTTGTCAGAAATGAATCAATCAGATCTAAAGTCTCCTGTGGTATAGTTGTCAATCTGAGCAGTGGTGCATTAGTTGAGAAGCTGCTTTAATGAAATAAATGCAAAAACGGGCTGTTCACTTCCAGATATAGTATTTAATTAATCACTTTTAACACTGTCATTTGGGTTTGTCAACTTCAGTATCATCCTTTGGTTTTAGTGTAAAATCATTGTTACAATTTGAACATATCATGTTGTTGTTTTAAAGATTTCTGTTGCAAAAAAGCAGCAATTGCAAACAAATTATAGTTAAACATTAAGGTATAAAGTATAGTCCAGTATAAAGTATTTGCTGAGTTTGAGGGATTTTAACTGGTTTATTGCACTGAACATCCATTTTATCATTTAAAGACATGATGTCCTGTCTTCACTGTTTAGTTGTCCAGCATATATTTTATATTCTACTTCTTCTATTATCCTCAACTGTCCCAAACCAACAATGTGAAATTAAAGACAGTATGAAATGAACATACTCACACAATGAACATACACAACATTAGACAGACGCAAATTTGGGTTGCACTCGTTTCCAAAGCAATTTTGCTTCACTGTTGTGCCTCCCCGCAGACTAATAAAGGCTCTCATAACCCACCAGACAGAGAACAGGATGAAGCACTTCTGATGTAACAGAAGCAAGAGCAGCTAGACAGACAGACACACACACACATATACACACCTGCCTGTTCATGCATACTTAACCAATATGGCCAAATCAAACAGACAGTCTTGGGTGGTAATAAACTTTAGTCCCCTTGCTCACATGAGGTCAATAACTATAACTGAGGTCAATTTCAGCCCTGCTCATAAAGCGACCCCCTCTGCTCGCATTTACCACATGTCCTCGCTTTATTGCCATACTCCCGCCATATATATAGTCCACCAAACCCTCCACAGCTTTCCAGTCTTTAGCACTTTCTTCTGTAATATAATCCATGTCTTCAATATTTTTGATCATTCTGCTTTTGTGTTTTTCATCAGAACATGTGAAACATCAAATTTAAAAAATTGCTCACAAAGGGACCTGAATATTATATGTAATCTTATGTTATGTTATATATCCGTGACTGTGCAGCAGTTACCACATTCTTTCACTTAATGGTTTTGTTCGATCAAAACCATTACCCTAAGGGCAATAGTTTCTAATGTATTTTTTAATTTTTAAAGCAGTGGAAGTTATTTTCTGCACACACTTGCCACTGCCACTAAACGTATGTGATAAAATGTGGTTTACAGTTAATAATTTACAATATACAATTAAAAATTGCCAGATTCCTCACTGTGTGCACTGAGGAATCTTGGTCCTCACTGCACAGACATTTGACTGAAACAATCATCAACAACAAGTGTTGGGACAATCGACTCTTCTTCTGTTTGTACCACCACCTAATGGATCTTGCTTAATTTAACACTGAGGCAAATGGTGGAAAGCAGATTAAGTAGTAGTAGCTGCATGAGTAATAAGTAAGCTGGTAGTGCTGAGTGATCACTGTGCCACTGGGCATTGTGGTTTTTGTTCTAATGGATCCGTCTTGAAAGGCAGCTAAAATACCTCACAGTGTGTGCACACAAGTCCTTACAAGTAAGAGCTTTCTATTTTCATTCACTGGTATTTTAGCTTATAAATTTACTGGCATCTACAGTCACAAGAAGATGCAAGATGAAGAGACGACTGTCTCTCCAGGGAGTGAAGGAACTGAACCTGAACTTACTGCAGATGAAGAAGTAGGAGGCCGTTCTGGTGAGGAGGACAGGGCTCCGAGCCAGGGAGCTGACCAACCCACAGATGCCACCAAACAGCAGAAGGACCAGGCTGAGGGGGAGCACCACCACTATTGCACCATGCATTTCTGTGTATAGACACACACACAGATGGATTATAGAGCATCTGTGGAGAGTATGTGTTGATGATGAGCAAAAGGTTTCATCAAAGCTGGAAGAGGAGAGACTTACTCTGCAGCTGCAGCTCAGTCGTGGAGTGCCTGGAGTAGTTCGCTTTGAAAAAGTCAGCAGAGTCTTCCCACATCTTCCCACCTGAATGTTACAATCAAAACAAAGGAGAACTGAGTAACATACACATTTGCAAGTTCACGCCATCACTAACTGGGTTATAAAGAAAAAAAGCAAAGGCAAAGAAACGTCAATCGTGAAATTAAGGGCAAAAATCGTAGCCTACCTTCGATGGTAATCCACAGTCCCGAGTGGGAGCTCATGTTCTTAGATTTCATCTCTATGATGTACCAGTGCGTGGTTCCGAGAGCAGTCGCCAAAAAAGCGAAGCTCAGAATACCACAGATGCCGGCCATGATCACCACAGAGCCAAAGGATACCTTCATATTGTACGGGCTAGATTTCAATTCACGCGTAACGGTGATGGCTTCAGCTGTGATCCAGTCTCTCAGCCTTTTACGCGCTCAGTGAAATGGGTGTGAAATAAATAAGCCGGGGTGTGTTCGCCTGTACCAAAAAAAGAAAAAAATCACTGATGAGGTGATCCAAAAGCCTCCTTCCCCGCCGAGGCAGCAATTAAGATCTACGGAATGGAAACGGGGATCTACTTATCCTCGGCTGAGCGCATCAAGCCACAGAGCTGCGCAAGGATGAGAGCAGCCAGAGAGAGAACAGTGGCAGCTTCTGTCTGGGAGGGACCAGAATTTATTCGGGAGGCGCACACATTTGCACAACACATGGTGGGAGAAAATAATAACGGAATATATAGGGGGACAAAATAAGGATGGTTCCAGGCATCCCTCAATTCTTATACCAGGTTGGTAAATGAGCAAGATGAAATTAAAAGGAGAATAAAGACAGACTTCTTGGTAATAGGGGATCTATAGATTTCTCGTTATACATGTTTTCCGACTCAGATATTACGTTATTAAATTTCCAATCAAATTGCACACCTCCTAAAAAATTATCATACAATATAGGGTAACATAAAGAACAGGTTTAATTAATTAAAACAGATCATAAGAGAAAAAATACATTAAAAATGAGACATAATACAAAGAAGACATGAAAGCATATGAAGGAAACATGGAAAGGAGTTCAGCCAAGTCAGCTACAATTAATCTCTCTCACACCGCCCATTTCATTCATCTGCAGCCATTCACTGTCACTCTTCTCCCATAGCTGTCTTGATGATATCTGCTCTTTTCAATTTGGCCGCTTCTTCAAACTTGGTGATGGCCTCGTTGCAGGATTTGTTCTGTGAGTGGAGGAAATGAAATCTGAATCAGAAATGATGACAGGGTCTCATTTTCCTCACAGGAACTTGGGATCATTTTCTAGATGTTAGTAGTGCTGTGCAATTAATTTCCTTCCCAGACATGTCCGTAAAACAAAAAGATTATGATAAAAGAATAGACTAAAACATGTTAACAGTTAAATGCTTCAATGCAAGTTAAACTGTTGATTCAACTATGCATTATGTAAGTCAAGAATTTGAAAGTTATGGAGGAACATACAACAATGAACTTGTGCCTCTCCTTCTGTAGTTTGAAGAATTCCTCCACAGTCAGCTCTTCTACTTTCTTCTTCAGGGCAATGAAGTGGCAGGAGGGTGAATGAGATTTGTGCTCCTTTCTGGAAATAAAGTAAGATAGTGACAAATAGTATGTGCAAATTGTGCACACGAACATATGAAAGGGATGAGACATTGTACACGCTACTAAGCAAAGTGGACATTGAGAATGCCTACATTGGGAATAAAGGATGTGGGAAACACAGCAAAGTTTCAGATGCTCAGTTTGGCCCTAGTGTAATCCCATGACGTTACAGTTATTCAATATGGCTCTGCTTGCCATAGAGAAAACACCGTATAATACATGCTATTTTGTAGTTTAACAGTGTGACAGTGACTGCTTCACATTTACAGAGATACATTCATACAGTTGATACCTGAATTGGTGTTGCATCAGTTGCAATCACACCAAGATTATGTGTCAAAAAGAAAGTCGTGTAAATTATGACAACATATGCTAACATGGAACAGTCGAACAGTGATCACAAAGAAACTCTCTCACACAGTAAATGAAAGACACTTAAAAGGAGGTGTGTGCTTTACGTTTTATACAATAGCCTCAAAATCTTGTGCTGAGTCAACAGCTCTTAGCCTCAATAAAAACATTCGGCCAACTCATCTTACTTGTCCTCTGGTTGTATCACCACATAAATCCCAATAGGAGGATTTTAGTCAGCCGGTCAAGGAGAGGAACATGAGAGAGAGACGTCTTGATGTGTTTATGTGAACCACTTATACTCACCTACGCACATATTTTTTTTAAAGCACTCCACAGATTTTATCACATTAAAGATCAGTTTATTAGTCATGCAGAGAACCACTCAGCCTGCAAAAACTGTACTGCATACACTACCGGCCAAAAATTTTAGAACTTCTGGCTGGTATGCAGTGTATAACAATTTTTCCAGCTGTTATTTAGATTTACACCATTCAGCATCAGTGTTTGACTCAACCATCATTCATCCCAACTCTGTTGCAAAAGTTGCCACAAATGTGTTGCACTTGCAGGTGGCTTTGCTTTTCACCTTCTGTCCGGTTCATCCCAAACCAGTTCCATGTGGTTTAGGTCTGTAGACTGTGCTGGTCTTCATCATGTGAAGCCACAGTCTGGTTCTTCTAATGTTTTGGGTCATTATCATGCTATAGGATGAGCCCCTGACCAAGCAGTCTGTCTTCCTTTGTTACTTGCCTGTTTCCTCACCATTGTCATAATGATATACAGTACTACTTCCTGCTATACAGGATTGTCCTAATAAAGCATCAGAGTTTGAACTAACATTTTGTTCCTTTGTGCAGACAGAGGGTTTGTAAGTTATCAACAGTGGTCCTTTATCCTTATATGCATATACTGATAATATATTTTAGTTGACAGCCCACTTTATTACTTTTTTTTTTTTTTTAATAATTTGGTTGTGTTACTGCTTGTCATGAACTATTTATCTTTCTACCCTGCTGAATCATATTACTTTAGTGGCTCCACAAACTTATTTCTCTAGAGAACTAGACTAATTAGAACAACAAGACAAACTTAAATTCATAAGAAATAAAGCTGAACAAATCTCCTGTCCTTTTATTTGCATTTCTGACCCATGAGCCTTGTAATGTGGTTATCTTACTCTGGATCATCCTCCGGCTCCCAGCCCTCCAGCTCTTTGAGGCAGAAGAAGCACATGGCGATGTCTGGGCTGTTCTCTGAAGGGGTGTGAATGAAGCCAGCTTTGGCCATCTGAAAAAACAAGAGAACATTTTTAAAAAAATGAAATCTTTGATGTTGACAGACAGAAAATTATTCGACAATTGACAAATCTTTTCAGTCTTTTTCCAAGCAAAAACCCTCAATATTTTCTAGTTTCAGCTTTTCTCTGTTTTATATCATGTTACATTGCATTTCAGTGAGTTTTGGGCTGTCAGTCAGACAAAACAACCTTTGAAGATGTCACCATGCGATGGCATTTTTCATTCTTTTCTGACACATTATAGACCAAATGATTAATTCAGAAAATAGTCGTCAGGGTTAACAAGTCATGAAAATAAGGGTACGGAGCAGCCTCAAAATGTTAGCTTCATCAAGTACGTGAAAACAAAACCAAGGCTAAGCTACATCAGATCTGTCTAACAGCTCTGTGTTATGCCCCAGACTGCCATGCCTTTGATATTATGTCCTGCAGACCCTGCACACACTGATGAAACCACAAGGTCAAACAAGTATTTTAACAAACTATTACAACCCCAACAGGTCTTGTTACTTACTGTGAAAAGCTGCCTGTTCACAATGTAGAAAAGTAAAGAAACACAGTCTAAGATGTGACTCCCATACATGATTAATCACTAAATAAAACCCAGTAACAGTATTGGAATAGAGAAAAACATCAACATAGTGCATGGTTTAAGATCCAAATGTCATCATCCACTACCCTATATTTCACAGCGTTTCAGCTTGCTATATTTACTTCATGCTCTTGTAGCTTGAAACTTGACATAAAAACAGTAAACATCTCACAGGTAAATATACAGAATATTGCTGCTTTCCAAGATTGCTCTGGGACCATATTAACTATGTGTTAAAGATGTGGTCAATGTCACTGTCACATGCACATGCCACACATGCCATCAATGTAAGATGTATATTTTCTACAGGACTCTGTTGTTTGTTTGTGTTTTTAACAATATCTAGCCACCGCACTTGATTTGTTAGCGGGCCTCAAACTGCAGAAGCCTTTACTATACGAGCATCAACACTTTTAATGTTACATTTGACAAAACTAAACTACATTTTTTGAATTTCAAAGCTTTCATCGCCTGACGTTAAGCTAACCTGAGTCCTAACCTCTGACCTTTATACGTTCATGGCAAAGCTACTCTAAAATACACGATTGTAATGCGTGGGGTGAACATCTGCTAGCCATAAACCTAGAGCTAAAGCAACTGAAGGCAAAGTCACTGCGTAATTCATTTGAATATTAGCGGTTTTCGTGCTTCAGAGCTAAGTGTTGTTGTGTTAGCTAGCGAGTGGAAAGGCGTCGCTAACCGTGGTTAAAATGAACCGTTTGTAACGTTCACTCACGTTCTCCGGCGTGCACATGCAGTCCTCGTCAAATGGCCACCCTTCGAAAGTCTTCAGTCTGTTCTCATAGAAGTACATGTTGGTGTCCTTTTCAGCGAACGGGTCCATTGCACTTATTGTTTAAAACAAGTTTCTTGCTGTAGTCCAAACCTGTGTCACCACCGAAAGCTACAGGGCGTTTTCAAATTTCGGCCACTGTTCACTTTGGCCGTTTTGATTGGCGGACGCCTGCTGACTCTTCTTCGTGGCTGGATGGATGACATAGAAGGTGCACAAGTGCGCCACCCAGTGTTCCCGACCGAGCGGACTGAAGGCGCTAAATGTCATACAAGTATGTAGTACAAGTACTACAAATACATATGTACTGTATTTTTTAAAATTAGACCAAACACACCCTATACCGTCTTCTCCATACTTGGAGCGGGGCAGTATTGCTGATTACTAAACTCACATCCGCCGCCCAACCTTACGCTTCCCTTTATTTTCATGGGTAATGTAGTACTTTTCGGTCATTGGTCGAAAACGTGACGCGCGGAACTTTCTGAGAGCTTCCTATGCTCTACCATGAAGCGGCTCAGGATCACCTCGTCCAGCTGTGGCACTAACTTTCACGTTTATTATCTCTTACTCTGTTAAGAGAAACAGTCTGCCTACCTAAGACTACATATGCAGACGCGTTGGCCTCTTCTTCTTCTACGGTGTTTCGGTTATGGAAGGACGGTGTGCTGTTGAGACTTGGGCAGAATTTGGTTTTTCAGGCACATCATGCACACCCAAGATCAAGTTTGGTTTCGGGACAGATGTTTTCCTCTGCACTGGCAGCGATGAGGTCTACGTCTTCAGTACTCAAGAGAGGAAACTCACGGCAAGTTGACCCCAGAGCGCTGTGACCCGAACACAGACCCACTGGACTGGAGTATAAAAGATAAATTACCACATTTTCTACTCTTGAATGTGTTGTGTTGTTTTGTTGCAGGCTGTCCTTCAGTTTCCTGGTCCTGTGAGTGACCTGGTTGGGAGTCATGACAACCAGCTTCTCTATGTGTCCTGTAGGAGTGGAGTTTACTGTGTCAGCTTGCCATTTCTGCTCTCCAGGTATGTACCTTGAAATACAGTCCAGATTTAATGTGTTCACAATCTTTATTTGAGTTCATGAGTGTCTCACACTTACCACCGTTCACTTCTGCAGGGTTCGAAGCTCCCCAGCTGATGCATCTTCCTGTCCAGCTGAGCTGAAAGTCTCCTCTGAATTCCTTGTTGTCGGAGAAGAAGGTGTGTTATCGCTGCTCCTCGTCGGCTCTGTGCTCCTGATCCTTTCCCAGAGAGACACCTCTTGGCTGTTGAGTCTGTACAAAGCACCAAAACAAACACAGTCCAGCAGCTATGAGATGCTCAGCTCATTCAGTCTACCACTGGTCTCATCTGCTGTACATGGTTACACTGAGGGAAAGACGGGAATGAGAAGGACTCCTGTGCTGATTTGTGTCCATTCTGGTGATACAAAATCACCATCCTCCTCCTCCACTTCTTCATCAGAGGCAACATTAGCGGAAAGTCATTTTCATCTCGATCCTCTTCTCTTCAAACTTCTGTTTGGGACTGACGCCGCCCTCGCCAAATTACCAGTCATCCTTTGTGGCCTGCCAGATGGACGCCTGTGTTTCCTCCCTTTGCGTCTCCCAGGATCACGGCCCCGAGTCCTGCATAGCCTTGAGCAGGCAGTTGTGTTTGTTGGAGCATCTGTTGTCATGGAAACGGATCCAGGACATGCACATTGTTTGGTGGCAGTTGGCGAAAAAGGGAGAGTAGTGCTGATGAACACTGACAAGGGAGGGCCAGAGGGAGGGGGCAACAAAGCTGGTTTAATGGAGGGGTGTGTACCGGGGCCTGTGGTGTGTGGCTTTGTGGATAAACACCATCTTTACTACAGCACCGGTTCAGACCTGTTGGTACTGGATCTATCAGAAGCATCATCTGGGAGGGAAGACCAGAAAAGGGATGAGGAGACATCTCGAAAAACAGCTGCTGCCCTCCAAAACCCAACCAGTTTAAATGTGTGTAGAATCATCGCCTTGGCTGCACCTGCACAAAACACTGCAGGTGAGTCAGGCCTATCATAGAAGTACTGCTAACTGTAAAGTGTGTACAAGTACACAGTTGTCAAGTATGGCTTATGTGCTAGACAAGCATGTTTGGTTCTAAATTGATAAACTGGTCTGATAAGAGTGTTTACTGAACAGTATTGTTGCTGTGCATTGTGTGTGTAAAATGCTCTTCAAGTCCAGTAGCAGTTATGTACTGCACTGATTTAACTAAACCTATGTTTCTCACCAGGCCTCAGTCTCTTAACTACATCTATCCTTAGTCCTAGTATGTGTCTCTGTGTGTTCTTTAACTTGTGACTCACGACTCCTAAGGCTAAACTATTTGTTTCTCTGTAAATTTGTTTTACATATCAGGAGAAGTTCAGTTGCTGGGGCTGTCAGTCAGAGGGCAGCTCCAGAGGATTATCTTACCCGTGGGGAGAAAGGATGCAGGATCGTCCAATCCGCCTTCCACACAGGTGGGCCGCAGCGTCAGGGATCTGCTGTCTGCTATCGGAGATGTTTGTGAAAGGTACAAGCAACGTGATGCCTTTTTGACTGTTTATGTAACATAACACTGAAATGACTCGTACTTAACACAACCTTGCTGTTTGCATTAAATGTGGTTTTCTTTGCTTTCCTTTAGAGCATCAGTTCTGAAAACTGCCATCAAATCCAAAAATCAGATTCTAAGGCGCCTGAATCAGGTGCTGAACATCAGCTTCCTGCTGATGGCCAGTAGGAATAGTGAAGAGCACCTTCCTATGCAGGAGAAGCAAATCAGATGTCATGCCATGACCCAGTGGAGCAGACTGCTCCAGAAAGACTCCATGAACCTGACGTGTGTCCTGGATAATTCAAGTCCTTATGTTTTGGAACAAGGCTGGACACTGAGCGTCACCGTGTTTCCTGTTTCCTACTCATCCAGTGCAGGAGGGGAAAGCTCCTCCACAAATTTTTCATTCCCTTTCCACAATCTCCAACCCGGGGAAACATTAGAGGTATCACTGCCCCTGGCAGCTGCAGGCGACACATCCTTTCCTATGAGAGTCAGCTGCTCACTCATCTTCTCACTCTCTGGTCTCCTGGGAGAGGAGGAGACGGCACACCTTCCTGACTTGCAGAGCAGCTGTATCAGTTTGCCCTTGAACACACTGACAGTAGATTGGCTGCACGCCCTGCAGGTGAACCATCCCACATCCCATCCCATCAACAAAAACACCACATATCAATCCAGCAACATCACAACAGATACCATCCAAACTTTTTTAAGCTCACACCGGACTCTGTGTATCGGACGAGGGGAGGGAGGAGGAGAGAGTGCTTCCAAGGCTGAGCGAGAGCAGTATTCAGCAAGGGTACGGTTGTCATCAGAGTTACTGAGAGATACACTGGTGCTGAAAAGCTCAGATTTGGACCCTCAGGGGCCAAAGTTGGCTCCTCAAAATCTCGGCCTGTCTGTAGTGGACTGGCTGTTGTCTGTAGGTTCTGGAGGAGTGAAGATGGGACACCAAGGAGACAAGATTGCCCTGAGCAGCTCAATTGTCCATGCTCGAGGCCCAAATGGAGACATAGTCAAACTAACGGCAAAAGAGGTAAATTATCTATACTGATGTTATACTGATAAAGCTTTACCCTGTATATGTTATGTGTATATATACCTATGATTTGAATAAAACAGACTAGTTTTGTATGGTGGCTCCAGGTGAATATAGGGGAGGGGAGCTCGGAGAAGGAGGAGTCTCTGAGCACAGTAGAAGTTCGGGTAGAGAGCTCATCTGTAGCAGCAGTGTGTGGACTGCACCATGCTGTGCTGCGCCGGGTACAGGTATGAACACACACACACATACATACTGTCATCTTTCTAGCATTTCAGAGAAACTTACGGTTAGTTGTCACTGATTCCAAAACAAACGTGGAGCACACAGGTTGCAGCAGTTTGTTCTCCTTTGATTTGACCTGGAAAAAAGGAGAAAAAAAACACAGTTTGGTGCAAGCTATGGATTAAGAGAGATGGCTATTAAAAACTCCTGCACTTTGTTTCAGTCTGTCTTTCGCACACAGCCAACCACATTTTTTTACAGTGATTATATCTGTAACTAGACTTAGGCTCAGTTTGATCTCATCAGGCTTGAGAATCTTGTTCTTGCTTTTAGACGAACACTTGAAAGAGTTTTATTTGTAATTCCTTCTCTTTCATCTGTGGCTCTGTTCCTTGACACAGGCTCTGTTGCAGAGTGCTCCTGAGAGGACTGCTTCCACAAAGAGGGTTCAGAGTTTAGGTTTGAGGCAGGCACTGCAGCGGGCCGAGGTAAGACCAACATGTCCTTAAATTTATTCATTAGGGGCTGCAACTAACAGCAATGCTCATTACCTATACCCACGCAACCCGAGACTTCAACATGACCACAGAGATGCGCCTGATAGTTTTGTCATTGTCCATAATTGTGCTTAAATCTATTGTATTCTGGTGTTCTTTCTTTTTAAACTTTCTTTTTTTTCCCCCTCCTCCTCTCATGTCAGCGCCTGTTACAGCAGATCCAACAAAGTCGAATCTCAGAGGCTTTTGGCGTGGGCGTGTCCACAGGGCAGAGTGCTCGATCCCTCCTTAGTGTTTACCGAGAGCTCAGAGAAAACCCTCTCCTCATAATTTAATACTTTTTTTTTTCAGCCAAGCCTACACAGCTGCCCTTAACCTTGTTCGGTGTTATGTAATCTGTCTTTGTAGCTGACTGAAAAGTGGTGTCCATAATAATTTCTATTTCAAATATACTTTTGTTTCACTGTAAACGACTGTGACAATTTTGTTTTATCCTCATGCAAGCCATTATTTTTGCTATTGTACATGTTCCACAGATCAAATAATAATAATGGTTACCAAAAATTACAATTTTTTTTGTCGGCTGTTGATCAATTTCAGTTCACAAACCAGTGCATTCAGCACAAGATGACTGAAGAGCTCAGGTGGAGTAAAAATACATACAATTACAGCCCAGATGAGAAAACGCTGTCTTACAGCTGGGTGAAGGACCTTTGATGTGCCAGACAAGTAGGTGTAACGGTGACACAGGACCTGATAACTGGAACAGAGGTTGTTATTGAAAATGACCCTGTAAGTCAAGTGGATACATTTACAGACGACTGGTAGATTGTAGGGGTTGACTATGAATGATTAACAAATAAAAGCTATTCATTTGGTCAAAGCTTGTAATTATAGTCTAGAGTATACACAGTGACATATAACAGTCTTGTTTTATATGCAGGTTTTGCAGAGAGACAAATTAACTGTCAGTAATTCACTTATTTGCAGAAACAAAAAGGTGTTTTTCATGAGCTGAAGGTTGTCTGAGTAAAAATGTTCCTCAGCACGACACTTAATAAGTTTGGAGGGATCAAGGCCAGACTGAGATAACA
This sequence comes from Toxotes jaculatrix, assembly GCF_017976425.1. NCBI lineage: Eukaryota > Metazoa > Chordata > Actinopteri > Toxotidae > Toxotes > Toxotes jaculatrix. The sequence goes on from NC_054414.1 coordinate 8,044,862, forward strand.
GAGAAATGACATGAAAATGAAGGTAAACAGAAAGTTACATGTTGTCCAATAAGTGGCAGTGGTGTGATTTTATGGCCTCTGGTCTTTTCATAGAGAGTTTACACCTGTTTGGAATTTCGGAAAGGAAACACATGAAGGTCTGTTGCAGCTTTGAGACAGACCTTAAGGCCCTTTAATGAGTTATTATACTCTGTAGATTTGTTTGAGTGGTCATTAGATGATATGTGTTGTCACTTCACTGCTCCAGGCAAGGCTCACAACCTCAGTATCACTCTGCGGGTTATCGTCCAGTACGTAAACACTGGCCTAATACACCACTGGAACTCAAGAGTACTATTATACCTCACTCAAGGTGATAATGAAAGAAAATAAACCAACAACTTTTGCCAAACAAGTCTTTCCCCAAGTGAAACTTGAACTCACAACCCCAGTATCACTGATTTTTAAATACTGACCAGGTGCACAACTGGAGCCTGTTCAGGGTCTTTATTCATTATTAAACAGTGATCTAAATGTTCTTTGCTAATTAGGCTAGCTAGTAATTAGTGTAACTAATTACAGAGATTTTAAAGAGAATCTTGTTATACTTTGAAGGTGATTACTAGTCTCTCTTGAAAAGGACGACCACACAGACACCTTTGATTTAATCAAGGCAGCTGCCACATGAAGGCCAAGGCCTGTAGTTGTGGAGTCTTTGTTGTTTAGTCATTCAAGTCTTCAAACTTGTCTATTAGACTGTGTCGGTTAAATGTTGTGATCAGTTGGGCTACAGTCTTGTGTGTGGTTAAGCAAATTCTAAAATTTCCTCACTCACCATGGTAAAATTCTGCTGCTCCAGGTGAGGCTCGAACTCACAGCCTTGGCATCACTCTGCAGGTCACTGTCTTATAAGTACCGCGCGCTGACCGATTGCACCACTGGAGCCCATTGATTTGTTTCTTCACCACTGAACAGTTGATCTGACCTGAGATGTAAACATTCCTGGACACTGGGGCTGAGGACATTGTCCAACTACATCTGTTCTTGGGTTAAATTTGGACAGTGCTGTGCTGGGAGGTTGCTGGGAGGAATGAGATGAGCCCTAATCAGGCAACAAGTGAAAACAGCTGTGTGGGTGAACCGTGGGGGTTGATGCTCTGTCACTTGGTGTCAGCTAAGCTGTGGTTTAGAATGGGTCCAGCTAAACCAGAACTTGCAGGGGCTTATATGCAGCTGTGTGCTAAACTGAACCTGATTGCTAAAGTGCAGCTAAACCAGATGCATGATGAGGTTAAAGTTAAGCGCAACACGATCTTGATGGTCAGTGTAATCAAAGGAAAAGAGTATTACAAATGAAACATAACCAGCCATACAAGTTTATTTTATATCTCCATGTTCATACAAGACAGAGGAAATGCAGAACAGAACAGAGGGACAAATAAAAAAAAGAAATGAATGAAATTTAAAAAAAAAAAAAAATCCACCCACTTGTGGATGCAGGTTGAAATGACCCTATTAGTCCTGATAGCATACATGAGTCTTGGTTACTGTTTCTACTGGTGACTACAAGAAACCCAGCAATTCTCATCTGCTAATAAACATCCTCAGGCAGCAGTACCAGGCTTACTCCTCTCAAAGGTGACTATTTCCTTCTCAGATGGCCTCCTGAGTCACTGTACCTCTCGGTCTAGACTGGACACCTGACAGCTTTGTTACCTTGCCCTCACTAAAGTAGTACCTGTGAGGAGTATTAGAAAGGCTGGGGAAGATAAAAACAAGGAGGAAGAGGACGCACTGAATAGATAGCTGTATGTCACACTGATGCTTGGTTTTACATCTCTGAAACATTACTGGAGAATCTACTACATGTCTTTATTGTATTTAGTTTCAGACATTCATTTTAATCTTGCAAGCAAATGCTTACTGGGAAAAAAAATCTAAGGGAACAACACAAAAACTCTAATGCTCAGTCACACCAATTTTGTTTTGAGAACACAAATACTTTCTCAAAATGTTGTTCACTTCATCAAGACTTCTCTTGGCTGATTATCCACGGTCAATTCCTCCTCTTCTGTCTCCTGACTATATCAGTCCATAAGTCCACTGTTGCAGCCTCTTCGCAACAGGAAGGAGGAAAAACATGGAATTAAATGCCACTAAGTTTAAATTTAATTTAAAACTAATACTCCCACAGCGCTGAACTGCTCAGGCTGAGTCCGTCTCCCTTCAGCGTGCCTCCTTGGTCTCCACGCAGGTATTTGCCATTCTTACCACGGATGGCGAGGCGGCCGTGCTCAATGAGCTCCAGAGTGAAATCCTCAGGGACCTCACCGTCTGAGCACACCAGCCCGGCACTGTTCACGTACCAGAAGTGGCCATCCACACCTGCAGGATTTAAGGCAAGGACACACAGTCAGAGTATAAATCTACTGCTGCTGATAACCTGTACAGTTCAAGACAAGCAAATGAGAGACAAGAAGCAGAAAAAGAAGTCTCACAGTGAGTGTGTCCTGACCTTTAATATGGTAGGCCCCGTTACTGAATTGCAGGGTGAAAATGTCATAGACCGATCTGCTGGCATCCAGTGTATTGGAGTTCCTGTGGTGGCAGATGAAGCCGTTCTCCCCTCTCAGGATCAGCATAGGTCGGTTGATCAGTTTCAGAGTGAGCTGCTCGTCCTCACCTGTCAAAAAGTGACAGCAAAAATAATGAAAACACATCATAAGGAGAATAAGAAAAGTTAGAAGTACAACTATGACTGAGGAATTGCATGAGTGGAGAGATGGATAGAAAAAGAAGAATAAAAGGCCAAATCAAAAAGTCTCACCTATGGAGTCACTGACTGCGAGCAGCTGGCCATTCTTCTTGGTGCAGATGTATTTTCCATTGTTAGCTTTTAGTGCCACCTTGTGGTCAAGCCACTCCACCGCAAACATGGTGTTTGCTGACCTGCGGTTGGGCATCACAGGAGAGGTAATGAGACTTTCCTTGTCTTAAAGTGCTCTTAGAAATATTGTGATTACATGTTGAGTTGTGTCATGAAATTCACTTAGTTTCATATAAAGCATTCATGACTTTTTACATGCATAACATGTGAACACAGAGATCAAAGTTAGCATGGAGCAGTGGAAGACTGAATGCTTTAATTGTGCAGTTCTTTTTCTTTTCATAAACCCATATCTGTAATATGAAATATAGAACTGACACATGCAACTGATGTATTTCTTTTTAACTCTGTCACTCACACTTCAGTGGCAGTGCTCTGGATGCCTCCGTGAGCCACCAGGGCACAGTAGTACCCTTGGCTGGTGCGAAAAGAGCACTTCCTGGTTTCCTTGTCAATCTCCATCTGAAACGTCTCCATGTCAGTCTCATCTTCCTGATTGGCTGCGAGGCTGACTCCTGGAGGGGCAGAGTAAGCATGTCCTGCCATTAATACTTTAGCATGAAAACCTGAGGACTATTTAGTGTTCAGAGGAATCCATCCATCACTTTCTGCTCACAGTTTTCATTGACGCTACTTTCATTTTCAGTTGCTCCTCAATTACACTGTTGTATCTTGAATATAAGTTACAATATTGCAACAATTAAGAAGACTTAACATTTAAGAAGACTTAGACATAGATACTTGATAATATCTGTGTCTAATACTGAATATAGCATGTGTAACTTAAAGCTCCTGAAAACTTGTTTTCAAATCCCAAGTATTTTTCTTGAATAAACATAATAAGTAAACCTGTTCTCACGTTGCCAGAAAACCATGAGTTCATGCATGACCTGGTCACTCACAGTAAGAAGCTAATGAGGCTGATGGGGTTTCAGGGCCTTTAAGCGATTTCTACAGGAAATAGGTTTAACTGCACAAGGTTGGCCAGTTTACAGTAACTTTCACCACTTGCACCAACATACTTTTTATGTCAGTTAGCAAGCAGAACCCTCTACAGACCTCTTTTATTACTCCCTGGATTCCCAATGGCAAGTCAAAAACCCACAGACAGCCACTAGCTAATCAGCTTGTATTCTTATGTTTAACTTGGCCTTGCATGAAAGAGTTGGTAATCACGTCTGATCCTCGGGCGTTGGGCTATTTTTACATAGTTCTGTCTTAAACTGCACTGCTGATCTGGTGGCAAGCAAGTGCACACCTTCCTGAGAGCTGTACTAATTGCTTCTGCATGCATTTGCTGCATAATAGAAATATACAATAAATAAAATAAATACACAAAATGTGGTCATGTAGGAAAATCTCCCAGAGACAAGCTAAATGTGTAGAATGTACATTTCTCACAATGATATGTGTTACCAGCTATACAGAGAAGGCACTTTCACCATGAACTCTGTGTCAATTACAGAGTTTAACACCTAAACAAAAATGACACCTCTGACTGAAAAACATTTGACAGAAACCACTTAGAAACCAATTATTTTAGCATTTTCATTGCTAACACATGAAACAGCAGTGGTGTCAAACATGTGAGAAACACACATGGGCAAACACAAATGCACATTTTTTTTACACACATGTAGGAGGACCTGACATTAAAACAGTTCACTGGAAATTTTCTTCCAACTCAACATGTTGCTGGTAAAGAAAACAATAGTTTGTCACACCCCACACAGACAGATTACAGAGGGCTAAATCCTAAATTAGATGCATCTCAAAATATCCCCAATACATTTTCTTAATCCCTTAACAACAATGATCTGTGTGCCCCATCCCCCCTCTTATCTCTCCCTGCTCTCTTCTCCGGTCATCCTTTTCTACCTTCTCCCCTTCCCCCATCTCTCCTTCCTTATCCCTGACCCCCTAAACACCCGTATCCCACCATCGCTCCACCTCCGGCCCTGCCTATCTGCCCTCTTCACTGCGGGGCTCTGATATAATCAGCTTTCGAGTGCTACCCATCCAATCCCTCAATCCCCTCAATAAAAGAATAAAGGAAAAACAGGAAAAGACCAGAGGATTTTATGGTCCACACTTAGCAGGATGTACAGATAATTACCAACCCTTCTCAACCTTCAAGCAATGACCATAGCCATGAATAATCAAATAAAGAAAGAGCCTGCCATAAAAATCTAAAATGTATCTGCACTAACTGGCTATATTGTTTTATACATTTTAAATGACCCAACGTATAAGCATGAGATACTTTTATTTAACCATAAGAACCAAATTATTGTTGAAGACTGAAATCTCACTAAATATCAGAGGTGGAGTAAAATAAAAATTTGTCCTCTAAAATCATCGTAAAAGGGTTACAAAGACCAACACAACTGTTCTAAACGCAAATGAATAAGTCTAACAGAGCCTTGACAAAGCATCCTAGCAGCTCTGCGAGCTTGTAATTTAGGCACAGCAATGCCTCAAGCTAATGTTAACATATTAACACGCTCACTAGAGGTGTTCAGTGCACATATGAACCAATCTTTAACACTGAATTTTCCAAATGATTATTAAATGAATTATTAGAACCAATGACAAATTAAACATTTGACCTGATGATGGATCATAAAAATCTGTACAGAATTTCGTGGAAATTCATCCTCTGGTTTTTGAGATGCATTAAACCAACATAGTCATGCCTATAGCCTACCATGGCTTAAAACAGCAAAAGACAAACAACTTCTCTGCATGTCCTCAGTGAGGTCAGGACAGGTTACTCCTACATTTTATGGTGACGTGCTCTTGGTAAATGACAAGTACTAAAGCTGTGATACACTCTAGTGGTTCAAGGCCACTGATGGATGCATGCATATAAATTACATCTGCATAATCCAGCACAGATACAGATACCAGTCCAAAGGCCCTGGTTACAGCACAGGTTTTCATTTTCAATATTTTTCAAACATTTTTTTTTGTTCATGAGTTCTTCAGCTCTAGATGGTGATTTAAAACAGCGTATCCCATCTGTTTTATAATTGTTTTGGGGTATTTTCCTTGAATTTGATATCTGACCGTAGATACATACTGTAGGAGGGAGAAAGGGGATGACACGCAACAAAGATGTCATGGTTACTGAGCTACGGGACACTTTAATCACATCTCATTCACACCCGATAAACTAGATATCATGAGGTCTTACAACTGGTAAAATAATCATTGATCTTAAGTGCATCTGAAGCATAAATTTCTGCCTCTATACTCCACACCGATGCCTGGGGGCCCATCACTCTCGTTCTCTCTCATCCTGACTCAATGTCATGCTTTGTCTACCTATTCCATGTGTCCATTTCACACTAATTCAACCTAGAAATGATCCTCAGACAGGGCTCAGCTGGGATATCACAGCTGCTATCTGATAGATGAGAGAAGAAGAGACAGAGGAAGGAGAGAAGGATGAAGGAAGAGAAAGAGAAAGAGAACGGGGGAGAAAGAGATTAGATACAGTGAAATCCAAGCCAGCAATCTGAGGATCTCAATAGATATCAACAGCTGGTCAAGCATACGAAATAGGATGTTGTCATCATAGCCATGATCAGTGGTAAACTATGCAGCAGAACACACAGGTACACACACAGATCGCCTCAGTAGTGCCACATTTTGGATCGGACCCCAGATCCAGCTCCACTTTCTGGTGTTGTCCTACCTGGAGCCTGCAAGTGGAGCAGGCCTAACTAATCCATCAGCGATAGATGGCTCTGACATCTATTATTAATAGTAAGCCGATGCCACTATCATCCTGTCCCTTATTTTCTTCCTTCTCCCAATCCTCCATCCTTCACAACTGCATTTTCTGTTTGTTATTTTGTTTTTTTAAATTCCAGTCCCTTCATTTTTTATTCACTTATCTGTTCCTGGGCTGTGTGTGTATATGTGTGTGTGTGTGTATGTGTGTCTGTGCATGGATACATTACATGTGCGTTTGTAAGTATATGTGCGCACATGTTCACGTGTGTGTTAATGGAAAGTATTTGTCTTTGGACTATCATCTCTTCTTCACTTTCAGGGCAGAGTGGGCCACTTAGATCCGGGGGAACATAGGGAGGCGATGAGACACATGATGACAGATCTACATCACATACTAAGGCAGACGCACACACACACTAAGGCACTTTACGTAATACAGAGCAACTCAGGCCTGATGGAAAACATAGAATCACTTTGCAGCTTTTACTCGTTTTTATTGCTAACCCATTCACTACACTCATATTCACTTTAAAACTGATAGCAAACATGACTCCTCTGCACTAAACTGAGCATGAACAAAGATGCTAATTTATGTGTAAAGACACAAGTAACATTAGGGAGGATGAAAAGATCACCTGTCTCCACATACGCTACTATTGTCCCAGTGTCCTTTGAGAGTCCTCCTACACACATCCTCCCTTCTCTGCTTTCCACTCTCCCCTTCTTCGCCTTTAATCATCATGTCAAATCCAGAGGTAGAAGGTAATAAGGTATATTTACACTAGTACTGAACAATTCTGAGGCACCAGCATGTAAGGATTTTCTCTTTTATCTCACTTTTAGTCTAACTTGACAACTCAGCCTTTCACCTAATATTGATTTTTTTTCATTGTTTGTTGAAAACTATCATCATTCATTGTTACCATGTGTTTACACAGCAAGCAACATAATCAACAAATTTCTGGGATGTGGACAAACCAGGAAATGTCAGCTAATTCTTTAACAAGCTTGTCCAGCGGTAAGAAGAGCTGGTTTGAATGCAGGCTTCAGTGTTTAATATACATGACCATCTTACAGTGTCACATGTTGCTAAATGCAGCATATTGACTCACTCTTTGACTGTGTGTTTCCTTGATTTTCAGCAGCACATAAGCACAGACTGAGGCTGGGGTAAGCAGGTTAGATTAGCGGGTTAGAAGCTATAGCCCCAGGTGAGAGGCAGCTTGGGTTTCTGAAAGCAGACTCCCCCTTGCCTTCCAGGAACAGGGGCCAACTTCATCAATAATTCAACACACCTCACTTCACCACTCGCCGCAGCAGGATGGTACGGTTGTGTGTGGGCGAGTGTGTTGGAGAAAGATAAAGCTTTTGTTTCTGCAGAGCAAGTGTAGGAAGAGAAAAGAGAGAAAGGAAGAAATCATGCTACAACTATTTCTTTGTGTGTGAATGCACATGTATACACGTATACATTATGGTTGTCTTCATACTGCATGTGTGTTTTACACTCCACCATATCTCTCTTCTCTTCTACCAATCAGTTTACAGTGCTCGCAGTCGTTTGGTTTCTGCCCGAAGCTCCCACTGCTAACCAGGAACAATGAGCAGTTAGAGATTCAGTTACAGCTCCCAGGGCTGAAGTAACTCGACCCTGCAGACAAGAATCTGCAGCCTGCAGATGGGTGTCATGGCCAAGTATGCTGACAAGCACTGTTGGTGTATGCTAATCCACCCCAAATCCAGTTTCAAATCAGACCAGCAAACCCTTTCGACCATCAGCAATTGACACTCTTGGCAAGTACTTCTAGTGCACTTCTGGTTAGATGTAACTTAAAACTCCCAATTACAATTTTTCTAGTTTTTAAACTGATCAAAGAAATTCAACCTTGTTTTTAGAAGAAATATCTTTGAAGCCAACAGGGAGCAGGTGTAATCCATCAGTATAGTATTGTAGTGTCATGCCTGCATGCTGATCAAATAATGGACTCCAACAGTCCTGTCACAAGGCCGAGGAGTGAATACATGATACAGCATCAACAGAGCATTACTGTACAGCATATAGGTTACAAGCAGCTGTTTCAGTGAGCCCAGGGGGCAAAAGCGTAAAGTGTTAACACCATTATCCAACAAAGCCAGGAGGTACATTTGAGAGGCAATGAAAGGGGGTTTTCCAAAAGATCATCATGATATACTATTTGGTAAAAGAAAGGGAAAACAATGTCCTACTATCTCAATGTTTTCTATTATATTTGCTGCATTTTCTAATGGGGGTTTCACCATTTCAGGAATACAACACCTTCTCAGACAACATTCATTTTTAGCACAACACTAAAACTCATTCATGAAAAACTCATTGCAAATTGTTGTTGAGAAACGTATTTCTCTAGTTACTCCCAGCAGGGGAGCACGGTAAATCTGTCATTTAACCAAATCTCCCCTCTGGTGTAAGACTTAATACCAACAGTGGAGTAACAGAAATCAGTTTCAGCCCTAAAACAAATGCCATATTCGTCTCAGGTCTCCCAGGTGAGGCTGATAGTCTCCCATATCAGCCTCGTCTATCTTGTTTTCCTGGAAAGATGCAACTATCCAATGTGATGTCAATGCATGTTGATGTGCAGAATATATTACACATAATTACCATGCATCCCTTATCAGCTGTCAACCATTAGAGAGTGGCCTGTTTTCTTAGCCATGCATGTTCAGCATGTCCACATGCTAATGTACTTCCTGTGTATTGTAAGCTCAGTTTTCTGGGAATGTATCAGTGCACAGTATGTATATAGGCTAGTAGTAGTAGTAACTGTAGTAGTTGTAGTATTTACTGGCCCCTCTGCTTCATTATGCATGTGTGTAGGTCAGTGTGTGTCAGTTAAAGTCTCATATGACCACCCTCAGTGGCACCTGAGGTCAAACTTTGTCCATTTAATCAGACTTTTGAGATTCTGTGGAAGACTTTAAGAAAATCTAGGAAGCTGCAAATGTTACATGTTGTCTATTGATGTCTTTTTTCTTACCTTGTCTTATGGAGACATATCGCCCATTGGCTGCCATCAGAACCACCTGTGGGTGGCTCTCCTCCAGGTCAAACAGTTCATCTTTGCCTGGTTTGGTACAGCGTCCAGACCTCAGGGTGCCCGTAGGCCCCATAGGAGACAAATACTTCCCCTCGCAGTCTTTAAAGGCCAGCTTCCCACACTTCAGCTCTAACGTGTATGCTGTGGCCCTCCCACTCTGTGTCAAGAGCTTCCCATCATTGCTGAGGAAGCGGCTGTCGCTGGTCTTTAGGCAATACTTCCCGTCCAGGTAGACGAGGGTGAGGAGTGCCGCCACACCCCAGGGAATGTTCAAATCCACAGCAATCTCCCCATCCTCTGTGGAGAGGTGGGCGTAACGCTTGCGGGCCACAGACAGCAGGTTGGCCTGCGGATGTAGAGCCAGGTGCACTGCCCACAGCTCTGTATCTGTGATTATCTGAGCAAAGCAGGACAAGTAGTCCCTAGAGCCGCCGAAGAAGCGGAGGTGCTGCTCAGACTGCAGGGCCCAGCGACCATCGGACTGAGCCACGATGAGGAAACGGCAGTCTGAGTTGTGCCCATCGGCCTCACAGGTGACCTTGCCGTCCTTGTCGGAGGCCAGGTAGCGCCCCAGGTGGCTGCGTAAATAGACTACTTGGGTGTCCTGGGAGTCCTGCTCTAAAGTCCATTTTTGTTTCTTCTTTAAGCTGGGAGCTGATGCATTCACCTGAGAAGAAAAGAAAGGTATCACTCTAAAATCTATTAACAACATGTCTGGCAGTTTCATGCCTGCAACCTCTGCCTTAAATGGTGTGACCCCGCACAAACCCATAGGCAGAGCTTTGCCACTACACCAACAATGATGCAAACAGTGTGTGACAGTTCTTCTTTCATACTGGATTGCATGTTTGTACCTTGAAGCCAAAGGTCTCAGCAGTGAGGTAGCGGCCCTCATGGTTGATTAGACCAAACTGCAGTTTCAAGGGGCGGTTCCCATTAGCGGGCATCTTCACCTGTGGATTCAGGAGGGTGAGAGACAGAAGGAGAACAAGGGGGTGAGACAATTTAGAGATGGGGAGAAAAAGAATAAAAAAAAAAACAGAGGGGTAGATTGACCTGAGATCGGATCCAGGACTGAGGGGTAAACCTTAAAAAAATCTGGAATAAGGGTTTTTAAAATGTGAGAAATAAAGAGGGAGGTGATGTCATGGAAAAATGATGAAGTGCAAATTCTTTAAAGACAGGAAATCAATTCATTAAGGTACAGTATATAAAGCACTCCCATGACCACAAATTCCTTTTCCCGCCCAAGGCTTTATTATACATTTTTCCAGCCACAGCCGCCTAATTTACTTACTGTGGTTTTGTGGCTTCCCCTCTGCAGTTTCTGTGGCTCTAATTCCAGCTCCCAGACTTAAGAGGTTTCTTTCAACAGGCGTCCTCTTGTAAGGCTTTCTCTCTCCCCTCCTTCTCTCGCCAGCTTTCACGTTCTGTTGATCGAGTCTCCCGGCTCACCTCCACCACGACGTCTCTTCTCCTTAATCAGGTTAGAAGCAGCAAAGACCTGAGTCAACCTTGATCTCTCTTCAGTCCGCTGTCAAGCTCTCTTCCACCGTAGACTAATTTTGTTCTCGACTCCTTATCTCCACTTCTGCAGCCGATACTCTCCCTCTCTCTTTCTCTCTTCTGTTGTGTTTTCTTGTCCAGCCTCACTCCTGCCCTTGCTTGACTTGTTATTCACCCTGAAGGCTCAATCATTTGTTTCTCCCCAGATTAGACCTCTCGTGGTTTTGTTTTTGCCCCTCGTTTGCCTACTGTGTTTAGATCACATCAAATACTCTGACCTTCTGCTTCACCTTCCTTGAAGTCCAGGTTCCTCGTTTGTCAGACAAAAGTTTGATCAGTGAAGGAGAACATCCTCAGCGGTCCTGCAAATTTTATGGTAGTGCATTGAAGGACTCTTACACTCTTTTCCTAAACATGAGCCGTCCATCACAACTGAACTCAGCAACAAAGGGTGCTTGCTTCTGTAATCTTAAGCTTCCCCCATGTCGCTTTTCCCTCCCATCCTCTCCTTCTCTCTCACTGCCTTTCTCTAACCTTCCATGTGTATAATCCTGCCTTTCTCTGCCTCTGCACTTTGCCTCTTTCTGTGACACATAAAGACAGGTAAGTAGAAACAATACACACTCACTCACACACACACACACACACACCTATACACACAGAGCCGGGTAACCAGAGCACTCCCCATGCCTTTGGGGTACTTGCCTGAGTGCAGCTCCCCTTACCTGTCTATGCTGGGGATTTTGTTACACACCTTCTCTGATTGCAAGCTCTCTGGGTCAGTCCTAATGGGAAATGTGTCTGAGAGGCCGAGAGACTTGGACTTTACATCTGAATTTGGGAGACAAGCAAAGGGACAAGAGATGGCAGGTGTTGTAAAGGAAACAATAACAAGCTAATCAACATATGGGGGTTTTGAATGAATGTGCGTGCAGTAAGTGGGCTGGTGTGTGTGCGTGTGTGTGCGTGCGTGCGTGTGTGTGTGTGTGTGTGTGTGTGTGTGTGTGTGTGTGTGTGTGTGTGTGTGTGAGTAATCAACCTTGCCAATCAGCCTAGTATAAGTCTTCTTTGCAGAGTAAACAGACGTGTCTGTTCCTGAATCCATCTAATCCTCAGCCCAATCATCCCAACCTGGCTAATCTACCGGCACCACCCCCTCCCCTCACACACACACTCAAACACACGCTCCCCCTCCTGCTTGTCAATGACTATAAACATAGACATAGACTCACTGACCCACAGCAACATACATGCATCATCACACACACACACATACATTCAAACACATTCACACACATGCACACACAAAGGTCAGTAGAGGGTGTCAGGGTTCGTTGTAAACACCACCCACCCAAAGATTTACTCCCCCCTGACCCAGACTTGAACTGCTGTGCTTTACGCAAAATGTGATAAACAATGCGTGTCACACACAAATTCACACACAGATACTGAAGGACATGAGTGGTGTAATTGTTCCCTGAGCCCCTTCCTGCAGTAATGTTAACACTAAGCAGGCAGACATCACATATTTCTGAGATGCTGCCTTGAGATCAGCTTCTCTGACTCTAGCCTGAAACTTTTCTGTAATGAGTCTTACTAAGAAAAATGATTTTAATTCTTTGAATTTCAAAATGCATAATCTAAAGATGATCCATAAATGGTGGACCCTGTCACTGACAGTAAAGACTACTATAGCAGGAGAACATTTACAGCAGAGTAAATTCTAGCCATAAACAGTATCAAAAACTGAGACAGGAATCTTAAAGATAACTTTATGCGGATGCTGTCATATGTATGTAAGTATGTCACTTTTTTTTTTTTATTAAAGGCAAAATAATAATCTAAACTGTAATTAAAATGTTCATCAGTGGCAGTAAACAACTGCCTTCACTCCAGTGTTATAAAGGTTTAGATGAATCTTAATGAAAATGTATAATTACACTTTAATATAATTAAATGTTACTCATACTGTTTTGTACTGGTAACTGTTATATTACTATTACACTCTATTACATAGCAATTAGGACAAAAACAATATTGACAAGTAGTTGCCATGGTAGTGATTAGCCACAGTAAGATGAGGACAACTATCTTGTTTCTATTGACTGTTGCTGGGACATAAACAAAAGAAAAAACAACCTGCCATTAAATCTGATGGCTACAGAAAGTATCTACTTAAATTTGACTTGCTTCATCATCATGTACTTCACAGGCCTCTGCTGCTTAACCTACAGAGGGCATCCCTGCTCTACAGACAGAAGGTCCAGCATGGGGCCGTACGGTCTGGTGTGAAACCTGCAAACTCACCTTCAAGATTTAAGAGGTTAAGATTTTCTGTCAACGTGTCCAAGTCAACTGACTTGGCATCTGCCATTCAAACTAAGACGTAAAAGGACAACTGAAGGGCAATGGGCGAGTACAATAAGTTTGCAGTTACACACACATAATTTGTCAAATCTATGTGGACAAAAGCAATTTAAAAGACCCTCTAATGTCTTCTATCTCTCTACACATGCTTAATGATGTGGATGAAATCACTTCACTATAAACGTTCACTTTGCTCCTCTGCTTGGCCAAGCCATCTGATCTCCTATTGGTAAGAAGAGCTGCACTGTGCATGTGTGTATATGTGTGTATGTACTTGTGTAATTCATTCTGAGTTCTCAACACTCCTTATCTTTAAAATAACACACAGAACTTGAACTCAGATCCTTACATTTGCATTCGTCCCATGTCTCCCTTTCTTTCTTAAATTCAACCACAAATTCACTCACAAGCATGCATGTACTTACACACACACACACACAGAAAACACACTGCACAGAGTGGGAGGTGGGAGGGGGTCGGAGGCAGAGAAAGACACACTGCTCACAAATCAAAAAAGTCATATACTGTTATTGTTATCAGTGCTATTATTTTCATTAGTATCACTATTATCACTATTACTGTACTTCCTCCTCATATGTATCCTATCCCACGCATCATTAGCTCGCTCTCTGTGGCCCCCGGGGGCTGCGTCATCGTCTGCTGATGTGCCAGCACTCCTGCTGCCGTCGGCACGGTGACGCCTGTCGATAGCCAACCAGATGTTTTTTCTCTCTCTCTCTCTCTCTCTCTCTCTCTCTCTCTCTCCTTTTTTTTCACCCCTTATTCTGGGACGGTGGCTGTGCCAGGTTCACCGTGGCAACCACAGGATGGTGCTTTAGAAGCCATTACAGCGGTCCTCTGATGACACTCAAATAGCTATCATTACACCTCCTCCAAGGAGACACAGGGGGAGGAGGAGGAGGAGGAGGAGGAGGGAGGTGAGAAGGGAAGGCAGAGATGAGGCAGGGAAGGGAGGATGGATGGGAGGAGGGAAGGGCGCAAGATAGGAGGAGAGGAAAAGAGATAGCAGAGGAGCAGATGAAGAAGGAGGTGAGGGAGATAGCAAAGGAAGGGGAAACAGCTGAGAGGTGAATGGTGGGAGACAGGTTAAGGGTGCTGGTAGATGGAGGGAAAATCGTCAAATTACACCGACAGAGAGGGATGGGAAACCAAGTTAAAGATATAGAAGGTTCATGGAAGAAGGGATGAGGGAGAAAGGAGTGACTGAGAGAGAGAATGGGGAATTCAAAATGACCGTTTCTGAGTTAACAGCCTCCAGCCTTTTTCTACCCTATTAAGTTCTATTCTGCCATTACTCGGGACTGCGGGGTGCTGCCTCGTACCCCACAGTGTCTCCCCCTACCCGTACAGACACCCCCTCCTACACACATCCACAAACACACACATTCTCCCTCTTCTTCAGTTTCTTCCTCCAGTCATCCTCTCCCCCCCTCCTCTCTCTCTCCCTCTCGTCTTCGGTTCAATTCCAGAGGTTGTGAACTAAATGAAAGAGAGATCAGCTGGATCAATCTTTGAGTCCACTGCTTGTCCCTGTTGATGCTGTTGAAAAATCATGCCAAAAACAAGCTCTAAGGGGTTTTTGCTGGTATCTTGCCTTGTTCACATCTTTGTCTGTTTCCTTCCTGTCTTCGCTGACACATTATTAATCTGTTTCAGTGAGAATCAACTCGTATCAGGACCAAAATTTGTGCGTAACACTGGGAATATGTGCTATACGCTAACCTGTTATCCAATTAAACATGACAAACAAGGGGAAACAGCAGCTTTGAGTACTTTCAGACTGGTTTGTAAAGGTACTTGTTTTAATGAGAAGAAATATGAATTTGCTGTCTTCTTTATCCATAGATTTATATAAGAATTCACAGATTTTGCAATGTTTGTAAGAAAAATAAGACTACAAAAAAAACTTGTGACCTTTCTGAGAAATAAGGAGCAGCTGAAAAAGTGAATCTTAAAATTAGAAAGGTAAAAACCTGAAAATGACTTCTTTTCTTTGCACTCACATTTTTTTTTGAGAAGCTCGAGTGAAAAAAAGACAATATCTTTCAACACAAGTGACTCAAACACACACTTTCAGCCTTGTGTTTCCCTCCTTATTTTATATCCAACTCTTTCCCTTTTTCCTCAGCTCCTCCTCATCATCATACTTGTATTCCCACACTTGTGCAAATAAATCCATAGCTCCTATGACACATTAGGGGACACCTAAAAGTTTTTAAGAGAGAAATTTGACCTCAAAGATATCAATTTAGTCGCTGTTTTCTGCGTGTATTATGCCTTTTGAGACAATTGCATCCTCACACACGTTGACCTGGCACCCTGGCAGCTGTAATTCCCAAAGCCACCACTAAGAGGCGGTGTCAGCCTTCTACTTTGATTCCTTTATGGGAACCTTGCCTATATATTTTTTGGAGGTTAAAAAAAACGGAGAGAAGATTGATGCTTGGTGTGTCACTGTTGGTGCCTGCGTGACTGCATAGCGTAGGAGGGGAGGACTTTGGTGCTATTTAAAATAGTGTTGCTTTTAATGTCTCTTGCTTTTTTTTAGGGGGGACTTCGCAGAAATTAAAAGGCGTCAACAACACGTGAAGCGTTATCAACTATAAAACATCAGTACAATTGAAACGAAGGGGGGGGCGGACTATTTCCCCTGTCTCAATTATTTGCAGTCACCGTACCCGAGTCTCTTACCCTGCCATGCAACACAGGCACAACAGGAGCAGGTCTGACCCACAATTTTAGAGCCTGAATGTGTGAATGTGGGTTATACCTGGCTGTTAAGTATGCATTTATCATGTGCTTTTAATCACATTGGTTTGCTTGCATGCTGATCTGATTATGATCAGGGAAACGCACACGCTTGCAAGGCTGCAGCGCTGCTCTGGCCGCCCCATGTGCTCCGATGTAGTACAGTATATTACCCTCGCTTTTCTTTAACTTTGTCTGAAACGAGGCTTTGAAACAGTCCGGATTAACTGATGTATCGCGTTTCTAAAAACAAACCGCCTCTGAATCATTCATTAATTCACATTTTGCTATTACAGTGCGGGTCTGTGTTTTATGCGCAGGGCAGCTCCTTCCTGTGTGGTAGGAAAGAGTTAATAACAACGGGCTAAACGTGATGAGTGAGGGGACTCTGTGAAAAACAGCGAGCCAATCCGCGTCAAGATTAACACCTTGCGCGGCTGTGATTGGCCTAAAGCCCGGCGGTTGTCGCTTGGTGCTCAACACCCACGTGGGGGCACGGACCCTCATTCGAGCTCTCAGTGGTTGAGACCCCACTGTCAAGACCCGCCCGCGGAGGGTCTCGCTGTGTTATTGGCCAAGCCGCCTCCGTCAACTCCTCCCCCTCCCTCCTCATCTCCCCCCTGGTCCCCCACTGCCCCTCCCCGCCTTGTTTTTCCGTCCGAGAGGAAAGGAAATATCCCTCTCGCGAGCTCCGTGGGCTCGCGCAGGCAGTCGCGTCGCCGGTGCCGCTGCCGTCGCTTCGCGTCTATCAGGAGGCGCGCGAACTCAGATCTGACATTTCGCACCGATCCTCTTAACGGTCCGAAAATACTAAAATAAATAAACAAATAAAAAAGAATAATAATAAATAAAAACACGATTACTAGATATGATATTTAACTCAGCGTCGACATCTCCGGGTGAGGAGTTCCCCGAGTCGTTTTATCGCCAATTTCCCCGAGACGTTTGCTCTGTCTGTCTCTCTGTTTCTTCATTTTGTCTTCATAAAGCAGCCGCTTCGGTCCCCCTCTGTGACACACACACACACACACACACACACACACACACACACACACACACACACACACACACACACACACACACACACACACACACACTCAGGCTTGTCCATGTTCATACGTGCAGTTTTGCAATGACAGGACCGTTAACCTTTAATGAATTAATTTTATTACTAAAGATTAACAGGCAAGGGAGCTTAATCAAATTTGTTGTGTGAGAGTAAAGCCTCTGGCCCCTTTCTATCTATCTGTCTGTCTCTCTGTCTGTCTATCTTTGGGTTGAAGTTGTACATACAGTAACTACATCAGTTACAGTCCTACTAGGTTCTTTTAACTTTATGTCCAAACTATTGTATTAATCTGCAGCACTAACATGTAGGGGTGTTTTATTAAAGAGCTTATTTATATGTAAATTGGTAACTAAGAAACATTAAATATGCTGTTACTGTTTAGAAGGAAAACTCTATAACAAAGTGCAAAATCTGAGCCTTTCAAACACGGAGGCAGTGTTTTTTTTTTTTAGTTATGCATTATTCAACACAGCTGAGATGAAGTTGTGTAACAAACAAGGATGTAGTGGTTAAAGCTAATCTTGGTTAATTTCAGCTTTTAAAGTGCAAGAAAATTGATGTAACAGCACAGACTGTGAAAACTAGCTGCACATGCTGTAAGGGTTTCTACTTCTTAGGTACGGTGTAGCTGCGTACCCTACACCATAGCCTGACGTGCACCTCCGTAGAAATGTAATCACAAATGGCGGCAATGCAAACTACAACGTCTGTAATTGGTCCGCTTGGTAGCATCGCTCATCCATGACACTGAGTGGCCGGACTAGCAAACAACTTTAGCCTGTTATCAGCTACAACTTGTAGGACATCCATTCCAGTTGCAGCAAACAACCTGATTCTGTTAATTTTTTTTACATTATGATTTTATCCATTGCTGTGATAGACTGGCGACCTGTGCACGGCGTACCCTGCCTCTCACCCTCTCTCAGCTGGAATTTGCTCCGGGCCCCCTGTGACTCTCAGAGGATAAGCGATATATAGCCAATGGATGGATGGATAGAGTTTATCCATTGGCACAATTTGATAGATGTTGCTGTACCAGTTTCTAGCTTTTTCTTGTTCATTCTTTACTTTTTACCCTCACCAGACTAAATCTGAGTCTCTTGGAGTTGAACATGTTCAAATATGTGCAAACAGGCCATAAAGAAAGCAAAATACAGTGAGTGTATAAAAAGTGTGGCAGCCAAGAGCTTGTTCACGCTGAAGAGTTTAAAAGGTTTGACATTGGGGCTCTGTCAACACCTGGTGGGAGCTGTGCTGGGACTTGTTGAGTGCAAACAAAATAATTGTTCATATAGCATGGTTCAAATGATGGGGTGTTCAGATTTTACTGGAGAGTACAGTAATTCAGCTTTCACAATGTACAGGAAGAAAAAGCAACCAAATGTCTCCATGGCAAAATAGACCAGAGGCTAGAGGACACTGAGACCACCAGCACTTGTGCAAGACACTCTCTGTTTGAGGTTCCTTAAAGTGCTAAAATGACAAAGCTGCATCAATTTTTATGCCACAAGGGGGCAGAAAAAAGAGAACAAACCAACAGATGTGCTGTTACAACCATATGTGTTTCTGCACTTAAACATCCAGCAGAAAGCATTTACAGTCACATTTCTTGCCACCTGATGAATATGCTTGCAACTCTCTGTTGGTCTCTGCTGTGCTCTCCACTGAATCCTTAGAAAATGATCTGGCTCTTTGGCTTGCCAAATAATTTTCTTTCAAACAGCTTGTTGCTAACTTTGTCTACTGTTTTGTGCTGTTAGGTAGTGAACGGTGGGTTTATCAGAGCTTTTTTTTTTTTTTTTTTTTTTTTTTGATAGCAGCCCAGACAGGAAAGATGTGGTCAGCGAAACCAAAAGAGAGGTAAAAAGCTGCAGTGATGATTTTAGCAGTATGAGTGACCTCTTTCACATTACAAAGTAATTTTATACAGTGTTAATGTCAAAAAAACATGAACTACTGCAGGTTTAACGATCAACCAAAACCCGAGAGGCAGATAAAACATCTGCTATTACTGGTTCTTGCGTAGCAACCATCCAGCTTATTTAAATCATGTTAAATTGTTCTTACTGCATCCTGAACCTGAGTTGCACTGTATGCTCAACAACGAGAGGCAACTCCTCTTTCAAAGCTGGGTCTTCCATGCAACTGATGATACTCTGTGGGCCTCACAGACCAGCTCCAGTGACTCCAGAACATCCCTTACCCTTCCTCCTCCTCCTCTTGAATTGTTGAATAATGCTGCTAAACTCTGCTCAGATTGAAACTCCTGTCCATTCAGTTCAACTCAGAATCAAGATCACTCAGCTTTTTCTCGCCTCATCCTTTGCCGGAGTCGTGCTGTGGATTTAGTTTGCTTCTGATCCAGCAGCAGCAGGCGCGGCGGCCCTCGCTGCGTGACGGCTGCAGGAGGGGAGCTGGGCCAGCGGGGAAGGGGGGATACCCCCCGCGTGCGCTCTGCAATTGTTGTCGTGGCTATGGTGGCCATAGTGGTGGTTGCCAGGGAGATGGCGGTTGCTTGTCTGACCCGTCCTCCTCGTGCTGTCACCAGCGTTATTGATGCACGCCGCTGCTTGGCATTGTGGGAGTGCAGGAGGGAGGGCGGAGAGGACAACGGTTAATGAGTTCAGGAGGAACAGGGACTCTCCCTGCTCTCTCCCTCTCCTTTCTCTGTTACTCTCTCTCTCACTGTTTCCTCATCACCCCTCTCACCCCTCTCTCTCTCTCACTCCCCCACCCCCCTCCGCTCACTCACCCCCTTTCTCTCCCCCCTCATTTCT
This sequence comes from Toxotes jaculatrix, assembly GCF_017976425.1. Lineage (NCBI taxonomy): Eukaryota > Metazoa > Chordata > Actinopteri > Toxotidae > Toxotes > Toxotes jaculatrix. Next base: position 8,065,031 of record NC_054414.1, read on the forward strand.
CATGGGTGTCTGTCTTGTGCGAGTGTGCATTAAGAATGTGGGTCTCTCATGATCCATCATGGCAAAATGCACTTTCTCTCTCTTTCACACACACACACACACACACACACACACACACACACACACACACACACACACACACACACACACACACACACACACACACACCTAAACGGCATACAGACGGTGCACTCACAAAAACATGTTCTCCCACACCTTTACTCGAACAGCGTAACTGACTCATTCGCAACCACTCCTTTCCCTCTCACTTGCACACACACACACACACATACACACGCACACACACACACACACACACACACACACACACACACACACACACACACACACACACACACACACACACACACGCACACACACACACAAACACACACACACACAGATGCTGCCCTGCTGTTATGCCTGAAGCTAGGAGAGCTAGCAAGATTAATAATGACCCCTGGCTCCCCATAGACAGATCCAAATATACACAGTTTGGAGAGAGAGAGAGAAAGAGCAAAGGCAAAGAGAATGAAGGGAAGAACAAGGTGAGGCCAAATGGTGACTAAAAATACACAGTTTAGAGACAAAGAGAGAGAGAAAATGTATACAGTTTAGAAAGTGATAGAGCAGAGAAAAGTGAGGTAGTGAAGTAGTGGTGAAGAAGAAGTGAAAGGCCAAGCATGCAAAAAACGGGTGAAAGGGGTGGTGACTTTGGGAGACAGGTTAATGACACCTGGAAACTAGGCTTTTCAAGAATCATCTCCAGGATGGATCTTTGTTGATGACAAGAGTTGGACGTAGCCTATCTACGACTATTGTCAGGTAGACATACACATGGGAACGGTCAGTGCCGTAATCTTCTAACCTGTAACCTCTTTTATGTTGGTTTTGTCAGACAACTCCATAAAAATAATAAACTTTAACTGAAGTCTCCACTGGCTGAAAACGTTACTTTTGACACATCATTTTCACACTTAAACAGCATTTTCCACATTAGTTTAGTGCAACTGTAGCTTAAAGAGAGTGACAGAGAGACTACTTGCTTTGACAGTGCGTTACTACCTCTCACTTTCTTGTGCTACAGTGCTCTCACAGTTTTTTCAAGAGTCCCTCTCTCTCCTTCTCTCTCTCCGTCATGCACACACACAGTCATGCACAAGCACACTTGGGCTTGTGTGCATGCAAATGTGCATGGACACACAAAAACACTCGCAGATACCAGCAGCAAATACACAAAGAGGAATGCACACACGGGGTTACACGCAAACACTTACACACACACACACACACACACACACAGAGAAGCACCAGCATGGATTAATGCGTGTGGCTCAACTATTTCATTTATTACTGTCGGAGGCCTTTTGTGATGAGGGCATTTTTCAGGTTGCTAACCATTATTCCCTCTAGGCCCCGGGCTCCTCAAAGGACTGCATGTGTGTGTGTGTGTGTGTGTGAGTGTGTGTGTGTGTGTGTGTGTGTGTGTGTGTGTGTGTGAGAGACTTACCCAGTCTTACGGTTATGGTTATGGTCCAACCAAGTAGTCAGATTTTTTTTCTTTCTTTTCTTCAGGGAATTCACATTGCCATTTCTGCCTGTACTTAATGCTCCCTCTCCATTTGTCAACACAAGCCTAAGCAGCTCGAAGCCTGTTTGTTTTGCCATGAAAGGCTTTTTTTTGCAGCTCTATCATACCTTGAAATATTGCTGAGTGTGCTGTATCCATCATCATACCAAAAGTATCTGAGAGGGGAAAGAGAGGGAGGGAGAGGCATAGAGAGAGAGCAGAGAGAGAGAGAGACACAAGTGAGAGACATCTCTTGTCTCTGTCCCGATGTTCTTCTCTCTCTCTTTCCCCCCAGTGTATTAAAATGTGTTTACACAGTACTCGGATCAACTACAGCACAAATTACATGCACATAGAGATATAAACTCAAACCAGATGGCTTTGTTTCTGCTCTGAATAATGGTTGGTGTTTGGTTCCGTTTTCATGGACTTGACTCTGCCATCGCCTCAAGAATAAATTAATTAAATGGTTTATTCTTGGTTTTGTTTGTTTGCTGGGGCACCTTTGTTTTCTGGCCAGTGGGCTAATGTGGGACACTGATACAGTAATTAATTGAAAATCTCCATATAAAAGGCAGGAACCTGTATGGGCATCATCCACGGCCTGCATGCCAGCTTTACATCATCACACCATACACTGCTAGAATTAAAATGAGTGGATCACAGGTACAAAAGCACTAGAAATGTGACTGAACCCAAAGTGCACTGGGTTCTCCATTCAAGACCAAGTGGCCGGAGGTGGTGAAGGACAGATATGTCCATGAACAAGAGGATATGAACAAATCTATAGCACCAAACCTCACTGCTCTCAGCCAGGATAACTTCCTGGTTCAAAACGTACTAAAAGACAGTGAAAGCCACAGAAACATTCATAGCTTAGTTGTAAGTTGCAAGACTGCTGAACTATTAACCTTGTAAACAGTGCTTGTATAGGCCTAGGTTTGTACTCAACTGAGAGTAACAGCTTGAATTAGCAACAGACTGAAAATATTGTTGAATTTAGGAAAATCAGAGTCACTGCTGAACAATTATGATGCAAACAAAACCAGTGATTTTCACCTATACCACATACAACCATATATGTCTTGTAGTGTGAATATAAATGTGTCTCTGACAATGAGTGCAATGAATGATGATCAAGTAGTGCATTCACTTGATCTAGTCTAAAAGTAATCTAATATAATGCATTGCTCTAAAGACAGAGACAAGTTCGCAGCAGTTTGATTAAAAACAACAAACAAATGTTTCCTAACCCAATGTCCTCTTTCTAGTTTTTTCTGGACATTTCATCTTTGAGCTCCAGAACTCCAGTCTGTGTATAATGAGTTGACAGGGCCTCAAACTGATGTTTCCAAGATCAAGAATACACATCCACTCTCAAATTTTGCCGCAATTTGTTCTTGATAGTACAAATTTGTGGTTGATGTTTCAAAATTAGGCTAACTTGGCACACGGTTGACAACTCAGACACATTCCAACTCCAGATGTGCGCTGCAACCCATCTTATCTAGAGCCACCCACAACAGGCCCTTTTTCACTCAAGAGATTTTTGACAGGTCACAGCAGGAAAAACACAGGAGTCAATAATAAAATTAAAGTTGATGAATACCGTTTAGCTGCTTTAGGGTAATGGTGTTCACACTGTCATGACTTACTAGGACACTTGAATAGAACATAGAGCAATTGTTAATGTTATCTGTTCCACCTGTGCTTTTCCTACTGTGACAAGTCAAAGTGTCAAACTTGAGTTTCATGCTTTAATTAAAGTGTAAAATGATTTTTTTAATGGGTTGAGAAAATAAGCATGCAAACCTTTTTTTGTGCAAGAGTCAGCTATGATTAAGTGGTTTTTAAATGTAACAAGTCCAAACTTCACTTGCAACTCTTCCAAAAGCAACAAAATTCTTTAATGCATTAAATTAATGAATAAAAAGGCCAAGAGTTAAAGTGGTTTCAAGTCAAAGCTCAGCCACAGAATCAAACAAACCTTTACTTTAACAGGAAAAACTGATAAACATAGTGAAAATACAGTGTCAGATTTGACCACAGATTTTAATCAACCTCTCAACCCTTCTGTGACACAGTGTCAACCAACACTGTGCAGAGTGAACAAAGCTGGCATTCAGGACTGCCATTCACAGACTGTCTATTACCAAGGCCAAACACACAAAGATGCAGTTAGTGTAGGGATCACAAAAACCTGGAGCCCTGAGCAATGGATGGGAGTAAAATGATCTAATGAGCTGAGCTTCATATTTCTCTTATAGGAGACATGGGAGTCCATGGAGTGCAATGGCTCCTTTGTATGGTTTTATAACAGCTGAGGAATATGAGGCAATTTTAGTGCATCATTTCTCCATATTGAACGTTAATAATGTGTGCATGGACGCTGCTAAAGAAACTGAAGAGTGAGTCTCATGAGCTCCAGAATGAAGTCAAAATCATCTTCCATCGGTTCATCGCTTCAGTGTAGAAATTCCTTCTTTGTCACGTCACAAAGAATCTGAGGCTTTGTTATCTCGCAAAAATGTCCAAATTCAAAACAAACACCTTTCAGGCCTTTTATGACAGCCCTGGAAACAGGATTAGAGGACAGTTTCATAAAATCAGTATCCACTGTAGCCAGTAAGCGGTAGAGTTACTCAGCTTCAGACATCTTGCAGCTGCTATCATGCAAATCCTGAACACCAGAATTTTTAGGCCAGAAATACATTGGATAATTAAAAGTAAAATTTCCATGTCTCTGATTACATCTCTCAATCAAAAGCATGACACTCTACTTTGGTGTTAAAAGTGTAATTAAATTTCTAGTTTATCTTTTTATCTATCTAAATTGAGTTCCATTTCTCTCCTTCATTCAAACAGGCCTTAAAGTTTTTTTTTATATCAATACATTTTACAGATAACTTCTTACATATTAAATAAAAATACAAGAAAATAATGTCAGTCAATGTTAGTCAATTGCAATGTACATTACTATGGTGCAAAACATGCATGTCTGTTCTGCATTCTGTGTGAGTTGCAAAGTGCATAGACTTTCACTAAAACGAAGAAGTCATAAGGTTCATTCAGAGGTTGCGGTACATTTTACTAGGAACACAGGAAGTGTCAGTATGTTGGTGACAGTGTTGTGTCTTCTTGTTTTCTTCGTCCACACATATCTACTGTATGAGTGAGAGTCTCCTGTTGGGGAATTTTAACCTAAAAAATTCATGAGCACACAACAATGCAGACCGGGCAAACTCGAAATAATCAATCTGGCATATTCATTAAAATATGTGACATATTGCACTGAGGCTGGTTCAGTTCTCAGTCACATCTCAGTGGTCTGGCAGCATATTCACACTTTGGCTCATGATAGACCTTTTGCCTGGGCATGCAGGCAATGTGCAGTATGTTGTGGGTGAGGAGGCATCCTGAGAATATCAGCCACATGAGTGTAACTAATTAAATATTCTTCACAGCTAAGTAAGTAGTTGATTCAAGTGTTCAGCTGATAATCTCTAAAAGGTTTGGCACAAGAGTGGAATGGTTTTTAAACCTCACATTTGTATTTTCAGGCACTTGCTCATGAAAACTTTTCTATTTTCTACTATTTATAACATTATGTGGCCAAAATGGCTTTTCCCAGCTGTGGTCTAAATCTGTAATGCTGGGTTGCCAGACTTGTGTCGGCAGGTGATGAATGTCACTGGCTCAGGTACACTTGATGATTCTGGACCAAAGTGCCACTAACTGGAACTGATTTTCAGCCCCATTCGGCCCAAAAGTCTGTAACCCCACAATTTAGCCAAATCTGTCAGCCATATGAGCCAGAGCCAGGTCACGTTTTGTTTCCGAGCGCTGACACTGGGTGATAAATCGTCCTAGTCTGAACTAACCTGATAATCAGTCTGCAGTACCATTTTGTTTCATTCTGTCCCACCAATGTCATTTTCAGCTCACACAAAAAGCTGTGGTTGCTTGGAAGAGTTAGTTTCAAACAATTTTAAATGATTTTAGCAGAATTTCTATAACTTACAACAACTTGTTCAGCTTTGTCGATCTTATCTGTGCTCAAAGCCGTTTTTTTTTTTTTGTTTCTATTTTCATGAAGATATCTAGGTAGCTGGCTATGAAGGTGTCGATGTCTCCATTGTTAGTCCAGCCTAAGCTAACTGGACAATTGATTCTCTAACTAGGAGAAACAGACGTCAATGGGCACAACACTGAACCTTTTTAAATCTCTGAATGTGAAGCTGGTTGTTGGAGCTTTTCCTCATAACCCATAACTCTCTGAGGTGGGCTTTATACTCTCTAAGCTAAGCTGTTGATTTGCTGAACCTGGAAACCTAAGCTGATAACCCACTGGACTGGCAACTGACTGGGCTCATCACTGGTATGTTGCTGATAACTACTTGAACATTTCTGGGTAGCGATGCTGGCATCTATGCACAGGGTCTCAAGTACAGAGATGAGGATTTTTAAAGAGTCTGTCTGTGTCTTTTTAAATCACTCTGCATTTGAAGAGTTGCAGCAACTTTTCTAAAATTACATTTCCATTTCAATAGGGCCTTGTACGGTTTTAAAAATTTAAATACTATTGCCAGTGTGATACAGTGCCCAAGTCACTTCTACCAAAATTATACTTTTTAGATACCTTGCTTTGAGATTGAGAGTGCATATCTGTTCATTAGGTAAAGACAAACACACACACACACACACACACACAACACACACACACACACACACACACACACACACACACACACACCTGCATGCACCATCATCAGCTGTGTGTGCATGCTCAGTAGCTCCAGTTAATGACATAAGAAAGCAGACATGTTCAACAACGTATTGGTGCATGTAAACATTGTACGCTGCAGCAGCCCCCTCTTCCTCCCTCCTTCTGTTCTTCCATGCTTTTATCTCTCCTCTTATCTCCTGCCCTCTAAATCTGCTCATCCATCGCTCCATGCTTCTTCTGTCTCCACTTGCCTCTATCTGTTTATCTGACTCTCTTCCCCGGGCGTTCAAATCCCATTCTTTCCTCTTCTCTCTCTTTATTATAATTTTTTTCCCTCTCTCTTCCTTCTCCTCCTCTCAAACACCTCCACTGGCATTATTTATTTCTCCCCGCAACTCCATCTGTCTGACAGTCTGCCTACCTCTCCAGCCATTCATCCACCATCGATTTGTTGCTGATGTGGTGCCATGGAGGAAGTAAATAAACAGAGCCAAAACCAGGAATCCTAAAAGATCTTGTCTTTGCATGAATGACGGTAATTCATCACTACCTTGTCTCTCCTTACCTGTTTCTTATGCCTATGGGAGAAGATTTATTTCTAATTGTAATGGTGAGTCAGATGATCGAGGAGGGAGGGGGTGAGGGTTCACGGGAGAGAGGGAATTATTAAATGTCACCAGTAGTTTGATGCCACCTGGGGCTGAGATGCCATCTTTGTCTTGGGCTTACTGTTTGCTGCTGGTCAGATGGATGCTTTTACTTTATTGGCAGGTATTCTCATTTCTACTTTACCTCATGGCAAAGAAGGAAAAGTACAAAAGGAAGGAAGGGAGACTGGAGGAGGGAAGGAAAGAGAAGGCCCTGTCCCGTTTTTAGGTAGCCCGTAAAGCGAGAGTAGGAGAGATAGATGTGATGAATAATTGCAAACAATAGGTGGTGAAAAATAGAGGAAATATTCTCCAGAGGTACATCTCATTGTAGAAATCCCCCACCAAACCCAAGCTCCTGCTACCCAGCCCTCCACCTCCGCCTCCCTTCTCCCTCCCTTTTCCTCACCCGCCCCCCATTACCAATTAGCTTTAGGCCATAATGGATGTTGTTTGCCGTGTTTCCCTGTCAGCGGATTGAATTAGCGCCTCTGTGTGCGAATGTGTGTGTGTGTGTGCGTGAGTGATCATCTTATCGGCTCTTAGTACAGTAATGAAACACAGTTATAAATGGCTGCAATCCTGTTAACAAAACAGCACCTGAGCGCAGCTCGCTAGATAAATCAGAACTGGGCCATCGCCACGCCGACCCGGCGGCTGTTGCTAAGGCGTGGAATCACCAGGAGACAATTGAATCATTTGCTGACTGTCTGATAAGGCATCTGTCTTTAACAACCAGATCACTGCTATAAAAAATAAGACTATTTGTTATCACTGTTTTTCTCCTTCACAGGGCTCAGGAGAAGTTTGGTTGAATTTCTGGTTTTGTAATCAAACTAAACAAATTAAAGTAGCAGCATATTTCTTTGTTTTGCAACATTTGGCACTTTAAACACAGCCACTGCTTTGCTTCTGGTCTTTCTTCATCGCACCATGGTGATATGGGTTGTCATGCATGCACTCTCTCTTTCACACACACACACACACACGCACACATTCCTCTGTCTTTGTGCTGGGGGACTATTAAGACAGTGTCTAAGGCTGCGACATACTCCAGTGCTCACACACTTAATTGCGTTAATGTTTGAGTTCACACAATCTTTCAGGGCTGTCATTCTCTCAGATTATTCAGCCCTGTTTTCAATTACTGAACGCCTCGGCACTGTAGACCCAGAATGTATGATATACCTGCCCCTGTGTGTGAGTCTGTGTGCACTTTCGTGCCATTGTGTGCGTGTGTGAACTAAACCAGCAAAATAAAGATTGAGGATGAAGTAGCGTGAATTATTTTTGTACTGCCTTTTTATCAGTTGCTTATTTTGCAACAAGGCTGTGTGCGTACTTGTGCGTTTGTGCAACTGTACATTTGAGCTTGCACATATACATGTGAGTGTGTCTGCGCGCATTCATGTATTTACACAAGCAGCTCAGGCTTTCAACGGCCAGTCAGTTGAAAAATTGAACAGCTCCTCCTCAAACTCATTTTGAAACGTGTTTGCAATCGTTTTGGCCACAGTCAGAGACCACACCACATCATCAGTTATTGTGAATATGAGATGAGTGAACTCTGTTAGTGTTTCAACACACACACATACACACCCACGCACGCACCGGGCACCAGAGCGTAAGTCAACTTTACGGGAGTAAGAAAAATAAAAACCGCATAGCACAGTCATTACGTTCTGAGCAGAGCCCACTCAACCAGATCAGATGTGTGTGTGATGGAGATACAAAGCGAGAATGTGTGCAAATTGTGTGTTTGTGTGTACTCATGTCACTCATCCTTCAGTCTCATTGCTGCCTCACCACGGTTTGTTCATTGTGACACAAAGTTGAGTGTGTGACTGTGTACAGTGAGGATTATGTTTGGATATTCAAGGTCAATTCCTGCGTCCTGTGAAATTATAAGCTGTGTACACCAACTCCCATATAGCCTTGAATACTGACTGTGTGCGCTGAATACCTCCAGAAGAGCAGGTGAAAACAACATGCTCATGTTATTGTGTTCTGTAATTGCCTAATGTGATTAATAACAGCAAAGATAGAGCACCACTGATAAACTCAGGCAAGTCCTATCATGCAAAAGGTGTTGTGATGTGATGTTTCACTTCAGCACATGGGGGACAACAATGTAGCAGTGTACTGGTAAATATATCCAAATAAAATGTGTGACAACCTATGTAATGATGAACATGTTCAGACTGTTGGCAACAAAGAGCAATAGGTTCCGCTGTGGATGTATACATACGATTTTAAACCAGCGGATTAAAGCAATGCTAACCTTACACGTCTCTTGAAATATGACAAAGTCTGTGTTAAAATGGAAGGCTATAAGATTTACATTACACGTTCAGTGTATTACACCATTTCCTTAATTCTGTTATGTAAATACCAACCAAAGAAGACCATCATCTCATTTGTGCTGACATTTGACAGGATAATGGCGAAGGGGAGAGGAGTGTGACTAAACTAAATTTGCCTGTGGATGACCTGCCGCTGGTTAGGCGAGGGTGACATCACAAGCCGTGACTTTTCTACTGACTGATGATCTTCTTTACAAGTCTGCGTGTGAGCCGATTTGACATGCCTTTAAGCAGAGACCTCTCCCTTCACAAACACTGTTAAATGTAACACACCTCATTTGTCCAATGAACCTGTTTGGTCTGTTTTGCATACGGTGCAGATAAGCTAATTTATAACTCATTTTATTATCTGCACAACTGACGAGGGACTCCTCTTTCCTGTGCCTGGCTATGTTTGTCTATCTAGGATCATTAATTATATATTCCAGAGGGCAACGATGCGAGCACCTGAATTTCTATTTTTGTCTTTGATAAGTATAAAGTGGGAGAAAGCAGTGACCTAGTGACAGTAAAAGAAGAGAGGTGATCACACTACTGTGACAGTTTCATGATGCTCTGGTCTTTGTAGCTGGTTGGGCCAACTGCTCTTGAACCCTTTGGCGTAATTTGTGAGATGCACCTATTATTTCATCACTGCTAAAATGAAACACTTACAGCTTATTATCTACTCTAGAGAGGTATTTCGTGTAAAAATACACTCATATTCTGTTTTTAATACGTTAGGTATCTGCATGCTTGGATGAGTTCACGTTTGTCCACACGTACAATCTGTGCAGTTCTAAAATTTGGGCTGCATGTGGACAATCCATGTGAACTCTGATGGCAATGGGCAGATTACAAAAGTGAATCCCCTTATGCCCTTGTGGACCCACGTGAACTTTCGAAATTGGTTTAAAAACCATCACTCAGGTTTAGACAAAGTGCTTGCTGGATGGTGTGATGTTAGAATTAGAGGAGGTGGCTGCAACAGTTTCTGTAACTTTACATAAATAACAATCCAGCAATCACACCAACTTTGTAAACGTGATTTTATATGCAAGTACTTTTGGTACTTTTTGTGTCACTATGACAACAGACTTTTTTGCCCCTCCTTCAAATTTGGCACAGCTATAAACACTTTTTCCTTTATACATGATTGGACAACATTTTGTACAATCCAGGCATGATGTTCATAAAACACTCCCCTGTTTTAGGGTAAACCACTGCATATTGTCACTTTAAACTGATAGCTTGGATTTATGACTGCAAAATTTTGTATTTTTTTGTCCCACTCATTTAGATAAACCTCTAATCCACTCTAATGCATGTGTGCATCTTATAATTTGAGCTTAGTCTACACATAGCTGCAGCTTAGCACTTGTCCTAGACATATGAAGATATAGAAAGATGTCTAAAATTGTTCCAATATATTATCAATGGTGAACATTTGTATCTTCTTCTTTTTTTTTTTTTTTTTTACATTTTTATGAAAATGTTTGTTCAAAAACCCTCTGCATCAGAGAAGACCTTATATCTCTGATTTAAACTAATTTAATTTGACCATAGGCCACAGGTTAATACAATGCATTGTAATTCTTAGCCAAATGTAAATGGAGTTCCTCAGCTGGTCAGGAATCCAATTTTCCAGAGAAGGATTTTGGAAGTGTAAAGCTCCCTGCCTTTGCATTACCTTTCTGTTTCTTCCTTTTGACAAACAGGGCTAAATAGCATGTTGGGTCCGACCCTTTGTAAGCGGGTCCGGTCAAGGCTGCAGGAGCCTGTTAAAAGAAGGACAGGCCAGGGAGACAACTGAGGTTGTTTGCCATCAGGTGTGTGTGAAGATATCTCCAAACATTTGGACCCTGGAGATAACAACATGCCAGAGAGGGGGAGGCAAAGAGACAGACAGAGATGAGTGTATTTCCCTGGGACCACCTAAGCTGCCTAATCAAGATATGACTTCACTGCATGTGTGTGTGTGTGTGGAAGAGAAAGAGAGGAAGAGAGAGAGTGTGTGTGTCTCTGTGTGTCAGTATGAGCCCGAGATAAAAGGCAGTGAATCAGAGGTTTCCCTCATCCTGATCCCCTATAGCAGGTGAAGCTAGGTGCCTGTGTGTGTGTGTGTGTGTGTGTGTGTGTGTGTGTGTGTGTGTGTGTGTGTGTGTGTGTGCGTGCGTGCGTGCGTGCTTGCGTGTCAGAAGACTGGATGGCTGTTCCCACAGCCACCATCACATCACCTAGACCATGGAGACCAGGCCTGCACTGGAGTAATGAGCAGTGCACTGTTGTGTCTATGTCACTCTGTATATATGAGTGTCTGCGTGCGAGTGTGTATGTGTGTCTGTGGGGGCGAGTGATAAACATTAGCGCTGTGATGTTGCATTAATTGCATGCAGAGTCTTTGGTTCCCCCTCGCACAGTTAATGAAGACACGACACGTCGCTCATCCCTCTCTGACGCTCTGCTTTGAGTGCCACTGTGGCCTCCGCTGCATTTGAGCACTGTAATTTGGCTTTTAAATGAAATAAATGAGTTATCTGGGAGATCCTGAGGATTACGATTATCATTATTTTTCCCTTAGTGACAAACGCCACATTGTGATTGGTTAATAACTTTCCTCTGAGTGGCAGGCGTCCTATGGGGTCGTCCGGAGCCAGGAAAATGGAGAGGGAGTGGAAGGCGCCAATCTGTACGCCTAATGAGGTGCAATTATATTGCTGACTGTCTGTTGACGTGACCCCACCAAAACCCTCCACACACACAGGCTCACACACACATTCGTGGCAAGCCCTTCAAAGACTTTCAAATTTTAGGTGGCTGAAAATGTGGATGTTAGCTGAACTGACGGCTCGCTTGTGACAAAATGATTATTGGTGGTCTGTGTGTTATCAACACTCCTCTTTTTAGGAGGTTACTTTGTGGAAATTTTCCATTTTGACCTGGTTAAAGGGTAACTCCACCAATTTTAGCATCAAAGTCTGTTTACAGATCTTGGGGAGTGCTACTACGTAGGTGAAACAAGTTGTGTAAGGCCTGTTGTGACTGAAAAAAACAAAGGATCTGATTCCAATCTTTTTTTTTTTTCTTTTTTTTTTTTTTTTATCATTGTGCCCAAATTTCACCACCTGGCCTAAATCCACTTATGTGAACAGTAATATTTGGAACAATAATTAGCCAAAGTAAAAGAAAAAAAAGCACTGCAGTATTTGAATGCACTTCAGCAATAAAAGCAACAATAAAGTGGAGAGCAACATTTGAATCATTTAAATCAGGGTCAACAGACAATCCACCACAGCATCCAGTGTTTTTGGTAGCGTTTGTTTTAGGTTTTTAGTTGGTATTAGGTTTGTAAAACTTTAACCAGGCTCCACAAAACAATAGTTCACTGTCTGGCTCTGGGATGGCTGTGAAGACACTGATAGGGTCCAGCTGGCTCATTCCCTTAATGGCGGCTGCGATAGTGAGGTCGTACTACAGGCCCTACTCATGCAGTACAGGATATGATAAGATGAGAGTTCGGTCTTGGGAGGGAGTAGCCACAACAAAGGAGCCCTTCAGCTCAGGGACAGACTGTCTTCTCCTTGAGATTCCTTATAAAATGTGACTTTGGTGAATGTAATTCAGTGTTTAGGATTTGGTACCAATAGAACCTTCACATATGTAGGTGTTGAAATACCCCTGAACGAGGACTTTAATAGGTCTTTAATACAAACAAAATTCTCTACACAAGGAGGCAGTCCACAATCTGGCAGAGGTATCAAAAAACGTGAGGCTAAATCAGCAACAACCACAAGGAGAACAAACCAGGTCAGAACACACAAGGAGCAACACTAGGAACAAAAGCGAGAACGCTTGACACAAGGGACAAAGATGATCTGGCATAGAACAAAGGGGAGGACGGGACTTAAATAAACTAGGAGGCGGGAAGACAATTAGACACAGGTGCAACACATTAAGGGGTGGGACAGGTAATCACACAGGTGGGAAAAACAGGAGAGCAGGAAGTGAAAGGGTTAACGTTTTAAAAATAAAACAGGAAACTAACTAAACTGGTCCAAGGAAAACAGACAAACAGGACCTGACTCAGGAGCTGGATATGTCTTATTTACTTTTTATTTTCTGTTATTATTTAAAACTACATAAGCCTTGTTTGAGCCAATGTGGCTCATAGGACAAGAGCTCATCTCCTGTTTATGTCAAGGCAGCTCAGGAGTACCAGGACAGTTCACTCGTCCATTGCAGGGTTTCTACTAGTAGTATCTGTGTATTTTTCTCTATTTTATTTCTCTATTTTTCCTAATACTTGAAATATTGTTCAGAAGTTGGCTGTAGAATGGGTCTTCTATACAAAGCATTATTACTGTTGCGGTCCAGCCAAAAAGAAAAAAAGAACAATGAATGACTCTCAGAAAGGAACAGAGCCATAACATCCAGCTCGCTTCAAAGAGCCATAATTCCCATTGCTTCTACTCATTACGTCTCATTTCAAGTGTAGTTCAATCTAATAGGTTCCAACTAGGCTCCACATTGTTATACCCCATCAAAGGTTTGAACATAATGTCTCTGTAAGGGGGTCGTTTAGAGATGTTCACATCTGTTTACTTCAGTATGTGTAAAGTTTCTGGGTATAGAATTGAACTCCCTACAGGAAGTTGGATAAGCCAATCAGCTTGTTTGATGCAAATGCACATTGTTGAATTTTAGGAGGCATTGTCACCAGCTTCTCTGTGAACCTCTGTAGCACCACAGCTACCCATAGCACTCCTCTGTGCATTGATTTCACACAGATATTTATATGTATATTTGAAGAAGTGTAATTTAATTTTTTAATTTGCAGAAGTTAGCTGTAACTGTAACTGTAATTGTTTTTTTTCTTACCCAACCTGAGTTGGGTAAGAAAAAAATGAAACTTGATAAATGGAACTTAATTGGCCATATACATGTGCTTATTGCCAACTGAGCTAACACATGTTGGTTTTTAAAGAACAAGCTTCGTGATAGTGAGTATTTTTCTTACCATCAGAAAATCCTATGAAAAGAAACCTACATAGAATTGATGCTACTAACGTGTATTATATCCAAAGCTTCTGGGTCACAGACCTCAGTTGTTGTTAAAAATCTATAAAAAGTACATCAAGGTAAGTTGGAAAATAGATAAACACATTGTAGATTTCTTGATAGTAAGATAAAATAACATAAGCCTCCTCCTTTAGCATTTAATGTTTTTGTAATCATTCTGTCAGGAGTAGTTGTATGATTCTATTCTTCACTTCACACTGATTTATGCACATTGGAAGGGTTGCAAGGTTACTGTGTTTTTTCCCCCTTATTTCCTATTTTTATTTTCTTCTTTGTCAATGTACGCCTTCCAGCCTATCACCTTGGATACTTCAAGTGCATATAGGTGAAATGATGATGTCAATTAATGTATGTTCACACATTAATGGAGACTAGAAGTCTTTATGTCCGTGCTGAAAGCAAAACTGAAGATCTGTTTGAGCTGCATTCATGGCACTGACAAGGCTGGATTTCTTCCTCCTGCTCAGTTTGTAGAAAGCCTTCTACTCTTCCCTTTGTCTATTTCTCTGAATGCTTCTCTCATTGTCTTCGACTTCTTTCAGATAATCTCATTTAGACTTCCCCTCTTGATTCTCAAGCCTCTTTCTCTCTCTCAGCGGAGCTCCCTGCCTCTCTCCCATGGCTCAGTCTTTCTCTCCCTTTCTCACTCACTTCCTCTAAATGCACACAGTATTGATGTTTTTCTCTCCATCACGGTCTCTGTGAGGCTTTTCCTCCTTTTAGTTCTCCCCTTTGTCTCCCACCTTTTATTTGTCAAAGGTTCTCTGTAGTGTTTTCTCCCCAGGTATACTCTCTCTCATGCACACAGATGTATAGATATACCAGGGGTTTAACAGAGTTTTTGAAGGCTAAGACCAATAATGATTTTTGTTCTGAAACTGCTGCTATACATCAATATACAGTATTTTTTTTTTTTTAAATTTACCATTTCCCTGCTGAGCAAACAAACTATAAAAATGTCATCTCCCAAGAAGGATGCAAAGTTTTGCATCAAAGGAAAACATGTTACAGCATGTTCCTGGATTGACGCACAGACCAATAAATGTGATTTTGAGCTGAGGAGGGCTATTCTGTAACGATCTGTGTGAATTTAAAACAGTCTGACTTGCAAAATGGACTGAAGCACCTGCCTTTAATTGCAGCAGGAAGAGGTTAGGGTGATGAGTAGATTTCCAACAGGTGTGCAGGTGAAATGGCGGGAAAGATAATGTCCCCAAGCTCTGTCTAAACGAAAACACGCACACACACTAACAGGGAGAACCCACATAACACGACAAACAACAAAAAACAGGAAGGGAAACACTGCAGAAATGGAAAAGGGGTAAAAAGCGCTGCCTGATCCTAACAAAAACGCACAACCTTAGATATACAAAAGAAGCTTTCCCTTCAGATTGATAAAACCTGTCAAACGGTAGGACATTTACTGTGGGTCATTGTGGGACACAGACACTCAACACCTTGAAAGATGAAACTTCTTTGCAACAACATGACCAAACTGGCTTAGTAGCAGTTAATCTGAGATACAATACAGCTGTCCCGTGAGGATTAATTTACAGTTAAACAGGTGTTTAGTGGCCGTGATTCAGGTGTAACTTTCATGCTTCCTTCAATATTCCATATTTAATCAAGTTAATTTCAGCTTGATATATTGGCTTACCTGTAATAAAAGAGAAACACACACACACACAACCTTTGCACCCTCTCTTTTGACTGCAAAGAGCAGCAGTAATAGAGAACCATGCTCCATGTCAAGCTGTATTTTACATTTACAAGCATATCTCCCAACAAGCCAATCTAAGGTGGTGAGGCCAGATGAGGCTGGGTGTATCACGGTCCATCTAGTCAGCAGTTGCTGGCCTTATAACATGGCCTGTATCTAAGCAGAATGGATATTTAAGGAGCGATATAGAGAGAGATGAGTGATGGGTGTAAGGGAGGACGGCTGAATGACGGAGAGATGTAAAAAGAGAAGGCTCATGTATGAGAGAGGCTGTAAAGAAGAGAGGAGAGGTTGGTTTCAGTGTGTTTAAGAGCTTGGCAGAGGAGCAGCTACCACTACTGCGACTGTGGTTTCTGAGGAATCGATGGTGTGTGGATCTGTGTGTGTGTGTGTGTGTGTGTGTGTGTGTGTGTGTGTGTGTGTGTGTGTGTGTGATAGGGGGAAAAGGATCCAGGGTATTTTCCTGGCATTTGATGGACAGCTTAACGCCTGGCTTGTAAAAACAGCAGAGCAAAATGTTCCACGTGCCAAAGGACAGGGGGAGGTCACACACACACACACACACACACACACACACACACACACACACACACACACACACACACACACACACACACACACACAATAAAAGGGAAGTGTGGGGTTGTAGTCTTCTTTATTAGGAATCCTGTGGTATGGGTGGACAGTCACTGGGTGGTAGGGTAAGTAGTTGGGTAGGGATGATGTTTTCTTAACATTTGCCCCGATTACAACCAAATATCTCCCATCAGTAATCAGATTTTCAACATTTCCCTGTAGGGGAGCATGAGCCTGTTAGAGCCCTCACGCTGGTGACCGCATGGTCCCAACTGGCACTTGCTGAAATTTTGTGTGCAACTAATGAGATCAAGAGCAACAGTTAAGGCTCTGTTGTAATTTGTTCACAACCAATGACACAGCAAAAAGAGTGAAAGGCAGAGACAGATGGTCGAGTTTGCACAATCGCAGACAGCACTTGCACTTTATGATGAAATTCCCAGATGATGGAGTTTCATGCGCTGCTTTGCTTCTTCTCCAATACATTCAAGGGAATGTGCGTCATGTTCAGCTATCACATCTCCACAATATCTCTTTTGGAAAGTCGTCAGCTGCTCACCTACTCCCCTCTGCTCCTCTTGCCTTTTACCTTCCACATCACATTTGTACAATCTCCTTGTTCTTCTCTACAAATGTCTTCTTCTGTCCAGTGAACCACTGGGGGGCTGACTTCATTCTGCTGTGTGTAACAACCAACATTGCACAAGCTTTCCCTTCCACTGCAACCCACCTCTCAGAGTCTTCATTCCTGTTCCAATCCCAACATGACAATCTTGTTGTAACGAGTATTACAACATTTAGTGTTGTTGCATTTTGTTGTGTGATGGAGCAACAAAAACAGAAGCATGATGGAAACAGACAGCTGGGTTACTGGATCATTTTATAGATAAGGAACATTTTGCTTTTCTATATGAGCAGAAAAGGTTAAAGTTTACACAACATGTGTCTCCTCGAAACTGAATTGAAAGCAGAATTGTTGGATAATTTGTCAGTTAAACTGCAGATATCAGAGTCAACATCTTTGTGATTTTGGGCCTCTTCCTCAAATGGATGCATAGAATCAAATACCACATGGCATTTTCAAAAACGATATTAAAATGAACACTGCTGACCTTCAATAAATCCATTCTTGGCTCATACATAACATCATTACAGGGAAATGACGTTATGTGATGCAGATCATATGAGAGAAAAAAAAAAAACATTTCTGAGAAGATGTGTGGCATGACTCTTGGAAATATCTGTCCGTTGGTCAGTCAGTTGGTCAGAGCACTATTCTGGTCCAGACTGAAATATCTCAACAGCTACTGGGGGAACAGTCATGACATTTGGTACAGACATTCACGGTCCCCAGAGGATGAATCCTGCTGACTTTGGTGATCCCCAAACTTCATCAGCAGGCCAAATTACAGTGAAATATCTGGGCATCTTGAAGGGAATAAATGTAGCACTGATATGCATGGTCTCTTGGTCTTTGGTAATTCCCTTGCAACCTCTTGACATTTGACATCATAAGCGAACTGACTCAACAACTATTGGATGGATTACCATGAAATTTGCCACACACCTCCATGCCACTCCAAGAATGAACTACCCCTGCCAAGGAGGTGATGCTGTTACCTGTGTCTGTTGGGGCGGATTCAGTTAAAGGGGTGGATTCAGGAATTTTTTCTTAGCGCTTTCCTTCACATGGTGAGACAGGGAGTTTTTTTTGACTTGGCAGAGGTATGTGCTCTACTGAGTGCTGTTCTAGTTGTAATAGCTTTGGTGATCCCTTTACTTTTCATTTAGTGGCATCATCAGGCAGGGGTGTGTGGTATGAGGCAGAGTGACGCAAGAGTGATAATAACAAAAGTGATGAATGATTGATTGAATCCACAATGAAATAAGCATCAGCAATAAATGGCTTTATGGGTGTCTGATGTTTACAAAATGAAAGACTGAATGATTCATTTCATTGTAATCAGTTTGTCATGATCACTGTTTCACAGTGAAGAGCATGTTTTTTTTAGCTTTAGCTTTTGTAGCATCTTCCAGTTTTATATAATTTATTATTCTCTGATACAATACTTACGTGTTGGTGCCATTTTCTCTAACTTACTAAGGAGTTAAAAAACTGTCAAAAATATGTGAGATAAATCCCACAGATATGAACTGTCCCAGAGTTATAGAATCATCATTGTGTAAATCAGGCTCAGCTAAGTCATATGTGTAAGAAGCATGTGGCGCCACAGTAGCTTCAGATGTCTCAGAATAAAAGAAGCAGACTCATTTATCTCCAAAGCAACACTGATTCATTTGCACATACTGTATAATGATGTTGCTCCTTTTGCCTCAGCATGGAAACAACTGTGTTTTTCACTGATGAGTGTGCTTTTTGCACTGTTTCAACAAACTGTCTCTCTCTGTTTCTGAGGTTATTTGTCTGTTTGGCAGGGCTATATATCAGCTTAGTTGACTAAAAATAAACTACACTAAACACTAGATCCAGTTAGCTTTTAGTGGAGAACAGGTCCAGAAAAAAAATAAACATGCAGGCCAACGTCTTTTGAAAATGGCGAAACCTGTAGCAATTTGTAAAGTAAAACCCATTTTTTTCCCTCTCCAATTCATGACTTAATGACAACTGACTAACCAGTGACTTAAAGGCCTTTTTAACATAGTTTAAAATTACTTAAACAACAATGTTTCATAATAGATTGTGAGGAAAAAAGCAAAGTTTATACCCTACACTGATTAAGAGATATCAGAGTCAAAACTATAAAAAAAAACAAAAAAAACAGAAGAAGTTCTAAGACGCTGTATTCCAATAAAAAACAAACTTATTACGAACCATAGTTATGATGTATGAATTTCTAGTATCATGTGATTTCCATCACATGATGAGACTGCACCCATTGTTTTCTACCAAACCCTTCCAGAAGAGGACACTGAGGACTGTACTTGTTGTCCAGGTTGATGTTGTTTTGAGGACAGTTTTTCTGCCCAGCAAAGCCCCAGCATGCCTACTGGTGATGACTCACGAGAAAAGAAGGGATCATCTCTAGCATCATGGCCTCTTTCACAGTCTCTGACAGAACAACCAAACTGTTCGCTCCCACCCTCCTTCCATCCATACCACACTTGCTCTGTCATAATGAGGAGCTGCCACTCAAACCACGTCAAACTGCACTTATTGCAACATCGTCGAGGTTACAGGACGAGCCAGCTCAACTGGGATTAAAGTCTCTGTTGCATTTGTTGAAACAGAGTTTAGAGCAATGCAGTGGGCAAATCTGGAGGAAAGAGTTTAGGAACAAAGACTGCCTGTGCTGCAACACACTGGACAGGCCAGATGAAATTTAGCTTATGAACTGAAACACATGCATTATGCATAATGAACAGAGGCCAAAGGGAAAGAGAGACAGAGAGGAGACATCTTATCATCACTAAAGGGGAGTGATGGAAAGATGGACAAAGGAGATGTCCCAAGGGACTATGCACTCATTCTGCATGGCTGCCTATCCATCACCATGGAAACTGTGTATGTATGTGTGTGTGTGTGTGTACATTTGTGTGTGTGCACTGGCGACCAGTGAACAGTGAGCTGGAGGGTGTGTGTTATGAAGAGGGGGAATAATATGTAGGTGCTACGCAGGAGGCCTCCCACTGTGTTAGCAAGAATACCTTCGAAACTCACTATGATCACATTCCGTGTCATTGCTGTGTGCATGTGTGTAGGTGTGTGTGTGTGTGTGTGCATGTACAGACACAGCTGTGGACGGAGAGATCTTATCATTTAAAAGCAGGACCCTCAGTTGATGAGTGATCTGCCGGATGGTGTGATTGATGAAGGACGGAGTGATGAACGCTTGATGAGATGAAAGAGTGAAGAGCCATCAGCATCAGCACTCACCAACACACACACACACAGACAGATGAAGTCCATGACTAAGGCCTCTGATGTGTGTATTTAGGCAACACACATGCATGCGCACTTGAATAGACACACAAACTTATAGAACCAAAAGACACATTATGCAGAAACACACACACACGCTCAAACACACACCTCCGTGGAAGATGAAGGGACGATTATAGATGAAACGTTTTCTTTGAGCCAACAGAAACGTGACATGAATGCGCGCAGAGGAGGCAGTGCTTCCATATACATGCTAGAACACACACTCTTTTCTGTTCTGAAACTCCCTCCAGAGAGGAGCATAATTTGTGGTCAGGCCACACACACACACACACGCATTCTTGTTTTATGTTTGTTGCGAGTACATTGATATGATGCATTCCAAAGCCCCTTACCCTAACCCCTAACCAAAACCCAATTCTAACCCTAAAGCCAAGTCAAGCTGCCATTGTGTCAAAAAGTGAGGACTCTGCAAAATGTCCTCATTTTACCAAAATGTCCTCACTATAGTGGTTTAAAATTCAAAGCGGTCCTTACGCTGTGTAGCCATACAAGTACACACACAAACACACACACACACACTTTTGCATACCTTCACTCGACCAGATACGCATACAAATGTTCAACCTCCCACTCATTAACTCAAAAACAGACACTGAAACAGTCTCTCTTTCTCTCTCTCTCTCTCTCTCTCTCTCTCTCTCTCTCTCTCTCACACACACACACACACAGACCCCTGGCACCTGAGGAGAGTGCTCTCGCTGTGCCAGGCTGTGCCATCATGTGGGAACGGTTACAGTAAAGAAACACTGCCAAGATCACTCTGGGCACAGCAAACAGCTGCCAGGGGCACACGCGCGCACACACACACACGCACGCACGCACACACACAGAGGAATCATTCCTGATCCTGAACCTTGCTCACACACCTATCCTTCGCTTTCACTACAACAACAACACAGCCACAAATTCACCAAAAAGCTTCCTCACAAACACACTGCACATAATCCACACATAATCCTCCACCTCTTCCTCTGACTCCTTGTCTCATGCAAAAATACCCACACACACACACTTTGCTGAGTCAGTGTGGGTACAAAACACCAACACATAGCCAGGATTTCCCCCACCCTTGTCTTGATTTCTGTTGTCTGATTTATAGGAAGCTTAACTTTTGCATTGATTTTGTGCTGTATATTCCTGGTGTGTTGGTTCAGCTCTGCTCACTAAGCGTGGCATCTTAATCTCTCAGGATCGCTGTCATTTGATGAATTGTCAGTCACACAGACCAAGCAGAGCAGCTTTTAGCTTTAGGGACAACAAGCAGAGAAGTTTAAACAGAGAACATAAAGCAGACACTGCATGACGGCAGTTGTCTTTGTACTGTATCACCATTTCCTCTTTGTGTGTCTTACATAGCTTTATATCATCAGTTTGTGTTTTCAAGATCTGAAACGGGTCTACTGAGACTACTTTCAGGAGACGTTGCTATGTTTACCCATTATTTTCTTAATTGTTAATTCATTTTCTACCATTCATCACCATGGTTACTATGTCTTGACATTAGTCATGTTCAAATGGGACTAGTATTACCTGGGCTTATCTTTTTTTTCTTTTTTTTTTCTTTTTTTAAAGGGGGTGTTTCTTTGCTTTTTTCCCCCTCATCTGGGTTGACAGCTTTGATGGAGAGCTTTGATTGAATTTTGGGTGAAAACAGGAAGCTCATCCAGCAACTCAGCATGGAGAACCATTTGGCCAGAGGAAACTTACTGCAAATCAGTAATATTAGGAATTTACCCCCTGTGTCTGTCTGTTGTGCAGGAAATACACACACAGGGGGTAAATTCCCAAATCACATGATGTGAAGCAAAAGAACATCACCAAAAATTCAGAAAAATGAAATGCATTCAAACTGTTCTTTAGAGGAAAACAAAAAAACAAAAACAAATTAGATACACTTACTTGCTTTCTTGTTGCGAGTTAGCTGAGAACAAACAATGTCTCTGTGCTGTCTGCACCATGCTAAATACAGAAAGTTGCTGCCAAGAGACAGTTAGTTTAGTTTACCAGAAAGACTAGAAACGGGGGGGAAAGCACAACTCTTGTCAGGTTTCTAGAGCTAAGGTGGAGGTCACATGACCAACAGAGACAGGTGAAGGCATTAACAGACTAATTCTCAACAGCCTGGGTAGCTTGTTTACTTGTCTACTTCTAAGTTGAGATTTCAAAATAATACTACTACCTGTGTTTAGAATGTCTGTCAACAGGAATAATATCAGATTATGAAGAGCTCTGCACCACTGCAATAAACATACAACAAAGGGTTGTTTCAGTATGTAATTTTGCACTGAAGAATGTTCAATGCAACATTTCAGTAGATAAAAAGTCTAAACACCACAGTGTCAAACCAGCAGCTAGTGTGGTCTTTTAGATAACATGGTTCAGCATTAAACATGCTAGGAGATGAGTTTACTAGCAGTAGTGGTAGTGGAAGACCAGGAGCACGGACTTCCTCCACAAATTAAACAAATGACAACTGTTCCCCTCTGTTTCAAGGCAAGGCACACACACAGATGATAAGCTAAGCCAACGCTCCCCTATATTCTTCCCATCTTACTTTCTGCAAAAAAGGAAATAGGCACATTTTCCAAAACATTAAACTATTCATTCATGCATCAAAGCAGATTTTTTGCATGTTTACAGCGCTATTGAGCAATTTCAGTGCTCTTATTATCGCTGTTAAAAGTTACAGTGAGGTTGGGGTGTAGTATTACTTTAATATGGAATATGTTTGAGAAAATCTGATGAAATGTTAGGAAATGCAACCTGACTGTCTGCCTGTTAACATCGCGGATGTTGCATCAATTCACATTTAAAGTGGTGATAGAGACATGTGAGGAGATAAATCCTAAAACACTGTCACAATGTTCAGGTTTCACATTCATTTACTGTAGGCATTACATCCAGACAGGTGTACAGTTACAGGTATTTTGATGACCCCCGCAGTGTAACTGACAACACATCAAGAGGAAAGAACATACGCGGCTGCTGCTCGAGGTGTGTGTGTGTGTGTATGTGTGTGTGTAGGCAGGTTTTACTGGTTGTTTTATATAAATATACTGTACATATCTTTTCTCCTGCTGTCACTGGGGTAGAGTTGCTGTGCTTGGCAATCAAGTGTCTCTCTCTCTTGCTTTCTCTCTTTCACACACACACACACACACACACACACACACACATATATATATATATATATATATATATATATATACACATACACATGTAAATTCCACCCTGCATCCAGATCATATCATAAATATCGCACACATATTCCCACACTGCAGCTATCAGGTGTCTGCGGCTCGGGTTGCTGTGTCCACTAAGACTTTACAGGATGTTTGACCTATTCTGACTGTCGGGCAGGCAGCTTCGAGCCGGCCAAGACTCCTCTACTATTCCAAATATCAAATACCAGCATCAGCGATAACCACCAGAACTGCTCTGTGTAATGTACAGCTTGTGTGTGTGTGTGTGTCTGTGGAGTCAGGCTTGTCTGCTTTAAGGAGAGGAAATCATCATGGTGGGTTTTCGACAGTTTTGTGTTAAAATCTTGTGGATTAGGAGGTTATTGGAGGGAGTATGACCCTAGATGGCCCCGGGCCAGCACACCAGCTATAAAACACTCCTCATCTCCTGCTCTTCCTCTGCCCCCCTGCTCCTCTTTATCCCTTTCTCCTCCTCACTGTTTAGCTTCATCCTTCCTTCTCCTCTTTCCACTCATTCTGCTGTATTTCCCTTTGTCAGAAGGTGAAAAACAACATGGGCAAATGGAAAAATATACTATATGTATAATGTGTTTGGAACTACAAAGACTTTAATTTTGGCATATATTTTTTTAAATTAATATTCTTAAATGAGCTAACATTTAAATTTGTAATTTATTCCTCTGTGGATTAATTCATTTTCCTGTTTCATTTATGTGAAAAATAAATTACTTGGTAATTAAATTTCAAGGGATTTAAAAAAGATTTTTCTTTTGAGCAGTTATCTACAAAGCATTTACATTTGGTGAAGACACAAAATTCTGATCATTATTTTGAATGTAAATTAATGAAATTAAAGACACAAAGACATACCTTAAAACAGAAAAACTTGTCAATATTCATTTTAAATAAGAGATTAATGAACTGAGTTTTTTCCAATTTTTAAAAAAAACCTAAACTCATAGATTTTACTAAGACTGTTCAACAGTGACGTAAAACAGCAAGTGTAAAAGTCTCAGCTTTTTGAAAAAAACAAATCCTGATTTTTACTGCTGATGTAAAAGCAACTGCTGAGCTAGAAATATCACATTAACATATACATATGTCCTGTTATTTGTGGGAAAATAAATTACATCACTTCTTCTTTAAAAAAAAAAAAGGAAGTCAGTGAAAGGGCCCAGAAAGTGAAACAAGTCATAAAATTGGGGGAAAGGGAAAGAACAGTGGAGGTTTGTTGGTGTTGTAATGTAGGAGAACATGGACATGACTTCCACACTGCCAAGAATCCATGATTTATGTAAGCCTACCATCTGTTGCCACAGAATACGTTGCACAACTACCAATGAGTGAGATTGGCTATACGGACATCTACAATGTCACACACGCACACACACAGATAGTAAGATGGATACTCGTGGCGAGCCCACAAAAGCTCATATGAACGATGGATGAGGTGATGCAGAGAAGACCGCTGATCTTCTTACTCCCACTTCAAGTGACCTGAATCTACCCCATCACATGCACACACACGCACACACACGCACACACACACAAACCTATACGAATAAACACACATACATACTATCTGAACACACACACACATGCAGCGGCCCGCTGCAGCTGACAGCCATTCATTCAGTTCAGTGACATGCTCGGGCTATATCTAAATGGAGGGCTTTCTCTGGATTGGAGCCCTTCCAACACACACACACACACGCTCAGGTACACATCTTTTCCTTTTTCAATCCAGCAATTTTTACTGTTTCACTGCTCGCCCCTCCTCTCTTTTTCTCAATTTCTCATTTCTCCTCCATATCTGTGTAATAAAGTAGAACACATACACACACACACACACACACACTCACACAAATAGAAGCACATCATAACACACACACATGCATTGGCACTGACACAGCCGGTCACGATGGATGGCCCCTGGACTCCTCTTGACGAGTGACATGCTTTCAGATGTGGTGTGTGTCCACCAGCCCCCACCGGGGAGAATAAAAAAAAAAAAAAAAACCTGCCACACCTCTCTGTGACACCTTGACCCTTTACATACACACACAAATCAGCTTGCGGCATGTTTGCTCTTATGACGTGAAAGCCCTCTCTCATTAACCCAGAGGGCACCTCCAGCCTCCCATTGTGGCCCTATCTCCCACAGCATTCTGGGTAAAGTAGTTTAACAATGTCAACCAGATAAGCCCAATGCAAACCTGCTGATAAGGAGTCAAAGACTGCACTTAATGTCTGTGTGTTTTGAAGGCGTTGGCTGATTGAGGAGCCGATGAGGAGGATGAGAAAAGCCCAACAGTGAGCAGAATGGGTGCATTTGTGAGTGTGTGTGTTGGTGTGTGAGTGTGTGTGTGTGTGTGTGTGTGGTCAGACTGGCAGGCGCACTGTTTCATATCTTTGTAATAACAAGTTAAACTGCCGAAACAGCTAAACACAGAAGACAAAAGAAAAGCAAACACACACACACACATACCGCTGGACAAAGGACCTGTACTTGAATGTGTTTATGTGTGTGTGATTTCAAACTATGGCCAAGGATCATTAGAAAAGTTATTCAAAAAAAAGAAAAGAAAAGAAAAAAAGGTGAGTCAAGTTTTCTTGTATTGACAAGTAAAGCAGGGAGCTGGCCAAGAAGAAACAGGGAACAACGGCGAAGGAGGGGCTGACATTAAAAACACAGCTCAGAGTAAAATAAAGTTTATGGCAGACGTTCAAGGCAACGCTGTGCTCAAGCTTTCTTCGCGCGCTGCCACGAGGCAGCCAGACTGCAATTTGAGGTCAAAGGTAAATCCTCCATCCAGACTTCAATGTTGCAATAAGCTGCGTCACAAAGGCTCCGGTTACAGTGCGATAAAAAGGTGTGAATATGTCGCAGGAAGTCTCAAATAAAACGCAGTAAATTTGCGCACTTTGTCCCAGAAACTCCACACCCTGCAGGGGATAATCTCACCTGTTCTTCCCAGCTCTCACATTACACACACACAACCACAGACTCACACAGAAGCAAGCAGTAAACTCATGTAAGTACAAGAATGCATTGACACAGTGTGGATCGGTGTATACACAAGCCCAGCATACTTTTTCTGATGAGGACACTAGCTGCATTTATGTCTTCACACACACGTATCCACACCTACAGATGCACAGATTTGAAATATTTGCAGGCTGAAAGCTGATACCCTCGCTTTGTTCTCTTAATGGTCCTGTTCCGTTTTTATTATTCTGAATACCTGACCCACCTGTACAGCCCGAGGAGGCTTTATCCTGCCCGTCGTCTCTCATGAAACTCTGCTAGATACAGTTTCCCTTTCTCTCCCCATTCTTCCCCTTCTATCGGCTACAGCTACAGTTTCAAATTGCTTCCTCCTCTCCTGTTTTTCTTTTCTTTTTTTTCTTCCCTTCTCATTCTTTCCATGCTTTCTTCTGTGGTCCATTTTCTTATTTTCTTACAGTAGACAAATGATCGGCATTGATGAACACAAGGCAGTATTCAGAAGACTCACACCTAGCAGGAAAGGAAAAAAAACAATCATGATGTTTTACTTTGTAAGAATCTTTTTTTTTTTAATGAAACACAAAAAGGCAATAAAATTAAGATAAATAATTTTTTCTTTTTGTACATGAGGAAATATTTAAGTCATATTTCCAAAGAATGACTGAAATTACATAATATATTTTAGTAGGCTATCTCAACCATACAAAGCAGGTTCCAGTGGGTCTAAAAAAAAAAAAAAGAAAGAAAAAAGAAAAACACAATGTCGTGTCTGTCAAAAGGTGATGGTTAGAACTGAATCCAGTGTTTCTTAAAGAAAATACAGCTTTTAAAAAATAATTCAATTAAAGACCCATAAAAGTCATATTTCAAAATTGAGTTTCACATTAGATTCCTTTTAAAGCTTTTGCTTTGCAGTGTAACAGCAACATTGTTGTTAAAAGTCTGTCAATGTCCTAAAAAAGAAAAAGGCATTCATGTTTTTCCCCCCTGTACATCCTATACACTGACAACAGTCATCACAGGCTTGCATAAACAGTAAGACAATGGTAAACAAGGAAAAAACAAGCAAACATAAAACACACACACACAGACATTTTTGGCAAAGCAGGAATAAAAGTGACAAGAAGCATAATTTGTGATTTGATCCTTGTTTTTTTTTCTTTCGTCTCTCACCATTGTCCCATTGATTGGCTCTGATTGTCCTTCACAGTCACGTGATGTCATTCTGGTTGCCATAGAGACCTCAAGTGCATCAGCTGGGCAGCGCGCAGACAATGTTGCTGCAACGTTTCTCAGAGGCTGTCATAGCAACGCTGGGTGAACATGAGCAGACAACGAGAGGAACTCTACTTCAAATACCTCGGTGATTGCAGGGGTCCCGGATTCAGATTTGATTGAACGTCTTTTTTTGTCTTTTTTATAAAATTGTTTTCTTCTAATGCAGTGAAGCGTAAACTCACAGGTGCTTTGGTATGTTTCATTTTGATGCCAGATAAATATCTACATTTATATAGGAATACAGGCTAAAATAGATAAAGAAGAACTAGATTGTTTTAGGATCAGAGAACAGCAGAAACTCAGTTTCTTTTCCAGTATTTGTGAAAAAAAAAAGCTCCCAACAGGAAATGCACATTCTTAATCCAACAGAGCAAAATAGAAAGAAATTTTGGACATGTGTTTAAAAAGAGCTTCTTATTCATCCCTATTCATCCCTAAAGCAGGGTGGACAACCACAAAGTCTTCACATCAGTTGTACAAGTCCAAGTCTCCAATCCTATTCAGTGCATTGAAAGAGAAGGAAACTTAACCCAACCTCCTCCCTCTGCCAACCCCCCCCCCCCAAAAAAAAACCCCACCCCCACACACCCTAAAAAATCTAAATAAAATAATCTTCTCTGCAAAAGAAAACAACAAAAAAACAAATATATATGTATACTATTTACAACATGTTATTTTATACATAATGCTGTACAAAGCACACGCACTCGCCCCATGCACACATATGCACGCACACCAACATGCACACACTGTTCAAATAAACAACTACCTGTACATGTGTCTTCGCACCTGAATAGGAGGATACGAGAGAGAGGTATTGACGTGTATGGCTTGACAGGAGAAAAAAAAAAAACGCGTTTCCATCACGAGGACTGAAAACTGCACGTTAAGTACTGGATAGATTAATATTCAGAGTGTTAGAGACATACCGACGGTGTGTCATGACGTCATCTTTGCTTGATGAGCACAGGTCGTACACGTGCATGACCACACACACACACATACACACATACACACACACACACACACACACACGCACACGCACACACACACACACACACAGACACACAGACACACACACACAATACAAACACACACGCTAAAGCACTATTTACTTAGAGCTCATTAAATGCCAAACAGGGTCATCGCAGCCACTCTGCAAACACATACACACACACACACTTACACATAAGTCCGAACTACAGTGTTTTTTGGTCCTGTTGGGGATCTCCCAATCGTGTTGTCATCGTCAAACTATCAGTATAAGACCATTAAAACCATCCAAACCAGTGTGGTTCACAGTAAGTCTCTCCTTACCATACAGTCTCTCCCGCTCTCTGAGTCTGTCTGTTTCAGAAAGCCAAGTCTGCCACCCTCCCTCCAAAGTATATCCAAGCCACCGTACTCCAAAGTGCTCATGTCCATGGTTCCTGTTCTTTTGTTGCAGTAATCTTGTCGCAGTGGCGAAATACTCTGTTATTTCAGCCACAGGGAAGGGCTGCAGACTCTCGCTGCGACAAGGAGCCTCAGTCCACATCTGATAAAGAGGTTAAATCTGACATGGATCAGACTTTTCCCCAGAACAAACCAGACTCCTCATAAGTGCCAGTACTGCCGGGCTTTATCCAGTGGGCTAGCTCCTTCTCTTACAAGGGACAGATCAATGCACAGAGCCGAAACTCTTTGTCTTGGTTTCCCTCTGCCCCCTGCTCTGCTCTGAAGGACCGTCCTGGAGGAAGTCAACTCCAGAGTTCGGGTCAATAGTTAGATTTCTCTCTAGCTGGTGGTTCTAGGACACAATGGCCATGCCGTCTGCGCTGATCAGCTGGCCTGTGGTTGGTTCGTAGGTTCCGGCCAGGTAGAACAGGTCGTTCGCTGCGTTACACGGCTTGCGCTCACGTATCAGGTGATCGTACTCGGCCCTGCTGACCACCTGGCAGCGATGGGAGATGGTCTGCACGTCATTCTCATCCTCATGGCTAGACTGATACAAGGCATTCTAGGATAGAGGCAGGAAGAAAGGTTGATAAATCAGCAAGATGTTATATTCAACAATCCAAATTTGCAGTTCACAAGTTTCACAAGAAAACTGGTGAGGGGCAAAATGATTATGTTATGTTTGGCATATGTTTGGTGCTGCTTTCCCTCCTGCAATAAATCTTCATTGCTGTGGGTTTTCTCATGATGAAGTTTTAGTTTCTGTGCATGGTGATCTTTTATGTTTGTTCAGTCATGGTGGATGTTGCTAACTACCTGGCTATTTTTCTGTTTATTCCAAACAAACCAGTAATGCCATTGCCAGAAATGTAAAATGCATGACTTCCTGTGCAGCGGAAATCTTTCCTGGGAATGACCCACCCTCCATCGAGTATTTAGAACTGCAAATATTACCAGTTTCATGAACTAAGCGGAGGTACAGCTCATATCAGATGGAAATAGGGAATAAAAAGAAGCACAGCGGTAATATATTTATATGAAAATGTCACAGAGTGTTACTTTGACCATTGCCCATTTAGAAATTCTACTTGCACTCCCTGGTCTTTACCTTGCCGTCTCGGTGTCGCTTTCCCAGGCGAGTCTCCTCCGGGTGGTAGAACCACTTGACCCTGACCACCATGCTGGAGCTCCACGACTCCCAGAGGCTCTCCACTCTGCCTACGTAGGGCAGCTGTGGCCGGCCAGGTGACAGGAACACAGCACAGTCCCCGACACGCACCGTCTCCTTGCCCCGCACGATGGCCTTGTAGAAAAGCTTGCGGGCTTTACCCTTCAGACCTCTTCTCTGTCAGGGAAAGAGAATAAAAACAGCACTCAGTCAATTTATTCAGTGCGGAAGGCTCATTTCACCACCAGCCTCATTTCAGAAATTAATTTGGGTTTTTGTTTGTTTTGCCAAACCCAGTCTACCAAAATGTCGTATGATTTAATATGTTTTTCCTATCCGAAAAAAAATGCTTCTAGCCAATAAATATAAACTTTATGCTTTTAGTTGGAATACGAGCACACTTCCTTTTAAGTGCCAAACCCTGATCCTATTGAGTTACAGGGTTGAGTTACAGGAGCATGTTTACAGCCACACCAATAATTCACTTTTAACCTGATAAGGTTAAACCACTAAAACTCACCTACAAGCTATGATCACAGTAATCATAACCTGGGCAACACACCTACATTTCTGCTTCATCTTTTGATTTGTTGGGGCATGTACACACCAAAAGGTCAGTGTTTTTTTTTTTGTTTTTTTTTAAGCTGAACATTTCATTCGACAGATGCAGTCATGTTTACAAAGCAAACAGCATGGCAGAATGGAAGCTGAGAGTGGCAGAGGCCGCTCAAACTGTTTTGTTGCGTTATCTCAGGATCGTGACTTAATAATCAGAATAACAATTCAGATATTAACCACACCAAATAAGCCTGATAGTGTTGCCAGTGTGTGCAGTCTGAGACAGAATAAGCCTCAGACTACACACATCATCTCTCTCCCAAGAGAGATCATATTTGATCATTGCATTTACTGTATTTAATCAAGGTGTGACACAGCAGAAACTGCAACTGCAATCAGTTACCTACGGAAGTCATGAGCTTAAGGAAGTTACAGATACCCCAGGACTCCCCGCTCTGCAGCCAAGATAATAAAGTGTGATCATGAAAAAACACTGACTGATTAATACAGGATTTCAAGGTAATGGGATTTAGTAATGAGAAATCACAGCTGCTCTCAAGTCAGTACAGTGACAAAAAGAGGAATGATTACCAAAAAAAAGAGATTTTGGAAAAACAATAAATTCAGAGCTTCTTCATCAATAGCCGTCTCTTCAACATCATCTTGGATGTAGAAAAAGAATGCAGTAAAATACGAAACAAGGTGTCTTACCTGTGTAGGGTTGCCCGACCATTTCCACAGCTGGCGTCCCGGTATCAGGGGGGCCATGTTGGGCAGAGGCTCAGGTGAAGACATCCTCTGTCTCTTAGCTGTTGCCAGGTCCTTGGAGGCAGGTTTTGGCTGCTGGCTCACAGGACTGCTTTGGCCCTGATGGTGGCTGTTAGGAACTCCTTCTTTCCTCTTCATCTGGGTCTTAGCTGAGCTACTGTTAGCCACCATACTTCCTTTTGACATGAACTCCTTCCTGTCTTCTGCTCTCTCGGCCCTCACCTTTGACCCAGAGACGGCCATGCTGGCTTTGGCCACATATCCGTGAGATGCGGCTGAGGCAGAGGGAGAAGAGCTGGAGGTGGTAGGGTCAGGGTTTAGGAGGTCAGAGGTCATGCTCTGCCTGTGCTTGTGTTTGTCCTGCTGGAGCAGTGCACGGCGCAGCAACACAGAGGAGGACTCTTCATCAGAGGAGTAGGAGGAATCGTTGTCTGAGGAGCAGAGGGACGAGGAGGAGATGGAGCCGGAGGAGGAGGAGGAGGAAGAAGATGAGGAGAAGCAGACAGAGAGACGAGAGAGAAAACGACCACCACGGTGGGATGTGACTGCAGCACTTCTTCTACGTGCTTCAGCATTTTGACCATCATCCTCATCATCCTCATCCAGCTCAGAGTAGGAGCTGGGGCAGTCACTCGGATAGTCCAAACTGTAATCCCCACCTTGGACTCCAAGACCAGGAGACATAAGATCCTTCCTTAGAGATGGAGCGCCCTTTAGAAGAGACTCTGACCGGGCCTCAGCAGCGTTTCTTTCCCCTCCTCCCTTCTTGCCATCCTTCACCAGCAGGGATGGGTGGATGTATCGCAGTGGTGCTCCTGCCGAGGCAAGGCTCTTTCCTCCTCTCCCTCCGCTCCCTCCAAGTCGAAGCAGGGCCTTGCTGTTCTTTGTTTTAGGAGAGGTCACTCCTTCATGATCGAGCTTCACCAGGAACTGTTTCCTGTCCCGTTCGCTTACTGGCTTCCTGCTTCCAGTTGCCATTGCCATGGTGACAGCTGGTGAGCAGGACGAGGACGATGAGTCCCGGAGGCCCATGGAAGCAACTGTGGTGACCGGTCGCCCAGCTCCAGAGCTTCCACTGCTTCCAAACGTAGAGTAGCCATTGGCGATGCTACTGAATGAGTCAACTACAAAAGGAGAGCCAAAGATACCTTTGATAGGGGCTGGGGGAGCAAGAGGGTGGGAGGCAAGCCGATGAAACAAACCCA
Organism: Toxotes jaculatrix; assembly: GCF_017976425.1. Lineage (NCBI taxonomy): Eukaryota > Metazoa > Chordata > Actinopteri > Toxotidae > Toxotes > Toxotes jaculatrix. The sequence goes on from NC_054414.1 coordinate 8,098,282, forward strand.
AGTCTCGCTCTCGAATCCTCCTCTGGGTCTTACGGGACGTCCCATTGAAGAGGAAGAAATCAACCGGCGGTCTTTTCCTCGGCACAGACCAGTTCAGTAAGGTGGTGGTGCCTTTGGTTACAGTGTCTGTTACTGATGTCGGTGTGCTGGCAGTCTTAGGCACTGAGTGGATTTTCTTCGGTCTGCCAACTGAAAAAGGAGCCAACAACAGAGAGGGGTTATAATCAATATCAGCTGACAAGTCTTAAGACCATACTGAGATTAATTGTGGAACTAAGAGCTTTGGCGGAAACTTAATATCCTTATCTCCTTGATCTTCACCTGGCCAGGTATCTTTCAACATATACATTACTCAAACTGCAACAAACCTGGTAAACCTGTCTCTCCCCTCCAGCTTTGTTGTCATTCTGAGATTGTGATGAGTTACATGTGTGTTGCTTAACTACACAAAGTGCACTGTTGGCATCTCATAAAATAAGGACTGATGTGGTCATATGAGGCTAAATGATAGGCGGCAAACAAGGAATTTTAATTTACGAGTGTTTTGGTTTTTACGCGCCTCTGCTCACATTTCTCTGACGACTCACAGGCATTTGATAATTGGCTGACAGGTGGAACTGTAACTGATCTGAGGCATTTTTTTGAGGAAATTACTATGATCTGAAGAGCCGTGTCTGTCTGCATGTATGTATTTTTATTATTCCTCAGACTGTCTTAAAAGTTAGCCAGTCTTTGTTACAGATTATAAACTGAAAACGTTATGACTTCTCCCTCACCTGGTCTTTTCTCCTGGGGCCTCCCTGCTGGCTCCTCATTGGCTGGCTTCTCTGCAGGTGTGTCTTTCTTTTCCTGGGTGGAGCTTCGTCGACCGCGGCGACCAGGTGAGATCAGAAGTGCCGGAGAGGGTTCCGCACCTGACAGAGAAGAGTTGTTGGTATTCATTAATTCATTCATTCCTTACTTAAGTATCCTCCATTGCTCTCCACAAAGCTAGACTCACAGCGGATTTGGTATCCTGGGGGCAGAAGTCTGATGTTTGCGAGGGAAATCCTTCCTCTGTCTCCATCATCAAACTCCACCATCACACTGCCCTCCTTCTCAGCCTCACCTGGACCCCCTAGAATACACAGAATGGAAGACATGAGTTGCTGCGAATATCTTGGTGTATGCATACAGTGAGGTGGCTGGTGCATATCGCTCACCCCGGTGGACATATCCAGGGTAAAGGCAGCGTGACCGCTCGCTCCAATAGGCACAAACTCGCGTCCCCGCAGTCAGGATGGCCTCAGTCTGGGGCCGCACGTCTAATACCTGGAAAGAAAATCAGAAAATAAAGTGTTAATGCATGTGGAGTTAAAGTTAAAATTTCCAACAAAACTGTTGGAAGCTGTAATCAATATTTAATCAATGCAATGGAGCCTCAAAACTGAAACTCACTGCTTCCTGTAGTAGTTGCTCCAATGAGTAGATCCTGGGGCGATTCCCTCGTTCTCCTTCAATGACAACACTGAATCTAAAATTTAAAAAAAAAACAACAAGATTAATGAGATTAATGAAAAACAAAATTCCTCCAAAACAGTCATTATAATTTGTAAGTTATAATTTTATATTTAATCTAACAACCTTTGAAAATAGGGTTTTTATCATGAGCGCTCAGCTATTTTACAGGCAGCTGCGTTGGCTGCCACAGCTGTGTGTCATGGCTTTGCAGTCGTCTTGTTTGTCAAGATTCTCACAGCTGCCATTTAACCAGCGCTAAGTTTTCACTTCTTTTGTAAAATTAGACTAGAGTCTTGTTTCTGTATGTCTTTTTACTACTACACTCCCAGAGCTGTTAAGTGATCAAGCTTCAAATACGCCAGGTCTTGTGATTATTAGATGGCTAAACAATGGTTATAGATTACATTCACCGTGTGAAATAGACCCTCTGTGATGTGGACCCACTTCTGCTACGAAACATTGTGGAAATCCCTGTTTTCTACAGATTCTGAATCTGTGGACGGACAGTGAAGAAGCGGGGTCTTACATGTCAGGCAGATCCAGAGTTTGGACACAGGCGGCGTACAGCAACTCATCCTCCTTAGAGATCAGGATCTTCAGCCCGTCCACCAACATCTCTTTACTCAGCACACAGTTTGGCAGGGCTGCAGAGGGAGGGCGTGGTAGAAAGATGGATGGATGGAGAAGATAAAGGGTGAGACATACATAATTTGTGAGTGTGTTGAATAATTGCTATGTGAAGTGAGGAGGAGGGACAAAGAGGCAGAGAAAGAGGTGTGTGTGTGTGTGTGTGTGTGTGTGTGTGTGTGTGTGTGTGTGTGTGTGTGTGTGTGTGTGTGTGTGTGTGTGTGTGTGTGCGTGCATGTGTGAAAAGGATCCAACATGCTTTTAAAACCTGCGTGTGTGTGTGTGTGTGTGAGTGTAATTATAAATGACATGTCACTGTTTATGCCTACCCGGTATTCTGCAGGGCATGTTCGGTGGAAGCTGGATCGACTTCTTCTCCTTCGCCTCTTCCTCTTCCTCTTCCTCCTCCTCCTCTTCTCCCTCGGAGAAGCTGCTTTCCTCATCCAAGCGAAAGCCGTCATCAGCAGCGAAGCTCTGCAGGAGCCGGCTCACTGCGTGGCCCTTGGCCTGGACAGGAAACAGGATGTGACGTCAGTAGGCAGAAAGCAGGATATGGCATCACTTCATTAAATGTCCAAATTAATCAACAGTAAACAGGATCTGCAGGTGAATGAATAAAGTCTTTTCAAGCCTGATGTGACTGATGTGGTAAATCTAACAGCGAAAAGCAACCACAGGCACCAACACCTCTTGTAACGTGATACTTCAGTTAAACCTGCAGGATTTTATTTTCTCAGCTGCCATCGTTTGCTCAAGGGTCAGAGGTCACAATCAGTAATAACTGCAGCTCTTGACGTGGCAGGACTTTAGCGTATTGCTCAAGGACACTTCAGCAGAGTGGCCTGCTAATATAGAAACTCAAACCCTAATTCACATTCTCACTTCAGACACACACACACACACGGCAGATACTACTCATCTTCAGACCGGTTTAAGCTAGTTTAGCCAAACATGACTGATGATGGAAAGTCAGCTCGCTCAACAGGTTTCTGCTTGTATTTAAGCTTTCCACAGAAAAGACCATAATATTCAATGCAAGGGAGATGGTGTGTGTGTGAGTGTGTGTGCGTGTGTGGGTGCGTATGTGTTGTCTCTTGGAGTTTTCCACATCAGGAGACCATATATTTTAATGACAGAAGTTTCGTCACCAGAGGGCATGGGTGATTATTTCCTTTTAGTGCTGGTGGTGATGTGTTTGTGTGTGTAGGAATGCATGGGTGTGTGGTGGGTTATGGCCAATCATTATCTTAATACTTCTCTGTTTGGTTTGGAGTTATGTGTTTTTGGACATTCCCTCACGATGACTCAAAAACTAAAGAAACCTCGGGGCATTTCTCATTAAAACGAATGCGGGTGTCTCGCCAACGGCTGCCTGCATGAATACAGTGGGCCCAGTGGTGTGTTAGCACAGCAGGCAAGCATGCAAGCATACACCTATAACAAGAGCAAGTGGTATATTTGACAGTAAGTAATGTCGGTGTTAATCTACTGGATTTTCAAACTTCCTGGCAGGGTGTGGCTCGCTTCGACAAGGAAGGAGTGAACTTGAGGTGAGGGCTTCTCCAAATTCCTCCCTGCTTCTCTCCTTCTCAGCCTTTAGTTGCATGCAGCAGAAGGCCAAAGGGAGTGACCTTCTCTGAGTCACCTATCGTCTTTTACTCAAATTTCCAGTCAGTCAGTCAATCAGCGTCTGAACCTAACGCCTCTCATGACCACTGTTGGGTTTGTTACACAAAAACCAACGTCCCTCTTTGCTCATTAACTCATTTCAAAGGTAAAATAATTACATTGCTTACAACTCTGTGACAGCAGTAATTTATTTTGATGCTCATTATTTAACCTTCCTGTACAATTGGCAATTACATCTCACCTATTCCTTCCCAATTCCCTTTCCCACTCACTTCTGTGTGAATGATGAGGGGAAAGGCAAAAGTGGCAAAGCACAAATATCCCCTATAAACAGATGTTTAACTCTAGAAGAGGATTTGGTTGTACAGTCCCCTAGCTGAGATATCCACTCCAAATATTGTTAATTTTCTTAAGTTATTTTTTTTTGTGCATGTTTCTATAACTTCAAAGCACAGCAGAAACTGATGAATGTGATCAACAGGTAGTAATATATATGTTGGATAGCTGTCACTGCTGAAAGTGGAATATTGCTGTCTCAGTGTAATGTTACACATCTCCACCGAGCACTAGTAATGTCTGACTACCGCAACGTCTCACCTTCCCCAGAATGCCCTGTCCTGCTGAGGTCTTCTTAACAGCTTCCTTGCTGGTCCTGTTTGCTTCTGTCAGAGCTCCTTGGTTCCCCCGGCCGTCCCCAAAGCTGCAGCCCACTGATGACACACCCCAGCTGGGCAGAGATGCTCTTTTAGTCCCCTGGTGGTCCGGACGTCGCCTCTCCATGTTGGCGAAGCTTGGTCTTCTGGGTGCTCTTCCCCGATCTGTACTGGGAATGCCCCCCACGCCTGAGGTCAAAGTGGAAATGATGGAAATTAGAACATTAAAAGTCAACATCTGATATTGGTTTACTATAAGGTAAGAAATGTAGATTTTTGTCTTGGAAGCTAGATAACAGTTATCTGATACAATTTCTGCGCATGTTAGATTGTTCTAGATAAGTTGAATAAACAAAGACTACCTCTAATTGTAAGAAGGGACTTTCAGATTTTGAAACTTTTCAAAAGTAAAATAAATGTAGATTCATTTAAACCCCAAGTAAATCCTGTTATCCTTCAGCTAAGGAGCAAAAAATTAAAATAATAAAGGTGACAAAAATAAAGGTAAAAAAAATAAAGGTTTTATATGACAGCAGCATACATAAAAGCGTGTATAAAGATCTCACCGGCAGGCCCTGGTCTCTTACTCCTGGCTTTCTGGTTTGTTTGGAGCTTGGAGGACTGTGAAGAAAAAGGCACAATCCCAGCAGGGTTTGCAGGAGTTTCTTTAGAAGATGAGCTAATCTTGATGTCACCAGCTCCATCTTCGCTGTCATAGCTGCCGTCCTCCTCCTCCTCTGTGAAATCACAACATCGGTATGATCAGTCAGAGAGCTTCAAGTGATCTAAATGTAAGTACTGATAACTAAAGCCAGGGACTCACTTGACAGGAAATATCGACAGTAAGCTTTCAATATTCCTCTAGCATCTACGGTTCAGTTTGAAAGTCTGTGGCTAAACTTGCATGATGGTAAATACAAAGACAAAAGAGCAAACAGAGAAATGTTGTCATTGATTGACTGGTACGTGTTTGATCAAGCTTTTCTCCCAGGGTCTTTAAAGTAGGACATTTTGTGACTTATAAATTCCTGCCTTAATGGCTACGCGATAACACACTGCTTGTTCCTTAACTGCAGTGAGGGGAAGCGAATGTTGGCGCACATGCACATATGCAGCGCTGCATGCACACACACACAAACACAGATTGTTATTGGCAGCTGTGTGTCGCTGAATGCGGGGTCGTGTCGGGTGTCGACACATCTCTGACACACTTGTCACTTACATGGCGTTCTCGTCAACACTTTGCCCCGCTCACTTACGCACAGAAATACTGACACACAAATGCACTCATTAAATCTCCGCTTCTCTGTGGCGTCAAGGTCACGAGGTCGGTCAGATTCAAGCGTTTTCCTGAAGTTTTGCTAGCTTCATATTCAACCTTCCTCTCCTGTGAGGCATTCATTTTAAGTCATTATGACTCCTCAACTCAAGCCCTTCAAGGAGGGCAATTCCATGAGGTTAGGGAGGTGAAGAGGAGAGAGGGAGGGTGAGGGGTGGGGTGGTGGGGGGTTGGGGGCGCCTGGGTGTGACATTCTGACCCGGGCCAGACCGGGCTCACGTTACCGTACGGCGTTGAGGGCAGGGGTAGCTGTGTTGCATGCCTGTGGCAAGTCGTTAACGGTTTTAACGGTGTGACAGACGAGCTGGGAAGTGAGAGGAGCCCCCGATGACGGCAGACATCTCACTCTCAGATGCTTCATGCTCTCACTCACTCACACACACACACAGATACTCTCATGGCGAAATCTCACAATGTCTGGTCGATGTTCTTTGAGCCAAATCAACACCACTTGACTCAAATGTGTAACTGTCTATGAACTCTATCAAGCTAATCATACTGAGGTTTTGTGGTTGCACTGCAAATCTCTTATCAGCCACAGTTTTCCTTCGGAAACTTTCTATTCCACAAAAAACTGGATAAATATAAGGCCATTGAATCGTCTTGAATTTTATAGCCAAGTTCTCTTCTCCAATATCTTTGTTTATCTGATTAACAAAACACTGACAAACTGAGAAACACTGTGTGTGTGACCTGCACAGTAACTCACCGTGTTCTGAGCTCTCACTGTCGCTTTTCTCTTCCCTAACTTCCTGTTTCTCAGAGACCCGGCCGTCCTTGTGATGAGCTCTGTTCGGGTCGACACCCATCAACACTTTGGGCTTCCGACCCCTCTTCCTCTTCATGGTCTGACCGGCTGCCCAGTCTTGCTGAGGGTCTGATGGACAGAGGGGTAGAAGCAGGGCTCATGTTTAGTTTTTGAGGTGCTACCTAATGAACAACAACTGAGTGTATACTCTGTATGCTCCCTCTGTCCCCACCTTTCCCTCCTTGTCTGCAGTGACTCTTGAGTGTCTCCTCTGCTCCAGGGTCCCCTCTGCAGTAAAGCGTGCCTGCTGACGGTGCACCACGCTGGGCCGCAGCCTTCTGCTTCAGCTGGGTCACCCGTCTGGCCAGCCTGGAGCTCAGGGTGCTGGGCCGACCTCTGTGCTTACAGCAAGCCTTCATCTGTAGATAGGGGGTGGAACAGCTAATTATTGACTAATTTCTTTCTGCTAATTGAAACATCCAGGAGCGAAGAAAAAAAAAACATTAGCAGCAGGAAGTGGTTGACAGCGTGTGTGTGTGGATGAACCAGGAGAGACTCCGCAGAGGGACCGACCTGTGCAGCACTGACGCTGTTGAAGTCGTGATTGGACATTTTCTTCCTGGTTTTTTCCTCCAGCAAATTCAGCCCAGCCCTGGAAAAAAATAAAAGCACAGCAGAGGCACACTTAAATAAGATATAATCATAAGATATAATCATACAGAATTAATCTGATCACACATTTCTTCTCAAGGATGATATTCTCCGTAACTCTCTTCTCTCTAGTTTCACTTCCCCCTCTGCTGGGTTCATTCATTGTCTCACTCTCTTCCCACTCTTTCTCTTTCTCATAACTTTGATGAGGTAAGAGACAGGCTCTGTCGACCGTCTGCACAGTTTGACGGCAAACACAGAAATATTCAGCGACCGTGTGAATATGAAACTCTGCTGAATCACCACATGAAAGGATAAGAATTATCTGGTGTGAAGGGGAATGGAGAAGAGACAGAGAGAGACGGAGGCAGGAGGAGAAGGGTTGAGGGGGAAGGGAAGGAGACAGAGAGAGAGATGAAGCAGTCTCGGGGGAGTCTGTCCGTTGACCGGAGCTCCAGGGCTCAATCGATAAACACTAACCTCTATTGAACACTACTCCTCCCTTCCTTTCTCTCTCCCTCTCTCTCTCTGTCCTTCCTTCATTGTATGCATGCTCTCTCACACCACAGGCAGCCAGCACACACACAGACACACACACAGACACACACAGACACACAGACACACACACACACACACACACACTCTCTCTCTTAGCAGCTGTGTCTGAGGCAGGTGAATCCTATATTCCCACAGAGGGAAGGTTTGGCTCTCAGCATCTCTGCTCCCAGGAGAGGAGAGGAGAGGAGAGGAAAAAGAAAGGAAAAGATCTATCTATCTATCTATCTATCTATCTAAAAAAAATCTGAAAGGTTCCATTAATCCATTCATCCAGGCCATATCTGCCTGTTGCAAACCCTCTGCCTGACCTCTCAAAGCTTCTAAGCCCCTAAGTTAACGCAATGTCACGTCCTCAGCAACAGCACATTTGAGTATGTTGCCATAAACGATGTGTTCATTACTTAGATACTTTTGGTCTGGGACTGTTTGGGCAAGGGCCCATGGTTGCAGTTAGGGGGAATCTTAATGTTACATCATACAGTGATATTTTAAATAACAGCGTGCTTCCAACCTTGTGGCATTAGTTTGGGGAAGGCCCTTTCCTGGTACATTAAGAGAAAATGTGTTGTTGAAGAACTTGACTGAGCTCCGACTGTCAGTCTGGCCTTTAGGAGGATTTCTGTATGGTCGAACAGCAGCTGACACCACCTCCCCCTACACCTACAGATGATGGAACCACATCCAACAATTTTTGTAACCTTATGAAACCGGCAATCCAACAATCACGCCCCCTTCATGCAGCGACTACAGCTACATACGTCTTCCTTTGTGTTTGTACATCAGAGTGCAACATCTTAAACGCCTTCACGGAAAAACTGTCCAAAGCGATCGCCATTTGAACGATTATCATGTCTTGCCCCTTTCTTTGATGGCAGGCTTTTCAGGTCGCCTTCAAGTGTAGCTTTTCACAACAACTATAAGCACTTTTGCCTTGAAATGTGGATGGATGACACATTGTACAAACTTGTTTGTTTCAAGCACACCCTGGCCTTTACTGTCCAACTTCAGGGTCCAAGCTCATTTAATGCTCCTGTGTCTGAATGGGACAAATCCTTTCACATGGGTTCTTGGGAAAAACCTTCCAAGATGAGTGGACGCTGTTGTAGCAGTATATCAATGCCTGTGGTTTTTGAATGTCATTTTCATTTAATCACATATGGATGCTATGCTCAGGTGTCTACATGCTTTCGGTCACGCAGCTTACGTGGATTTGTAGGTTGATTTTTGGAAAGGCTGCTGTTTCATTTCACCCCACAACTCTCTCAAAGAGATGAAGGTATAAAGAGATGATCCAACGCTTGTTAATAACAACAGAAAAGCCGCTCACGCACGTAGCGACCAGCTCTACTAATTAACCAAGGTCTGTGTGTATGTGTGCGGCACCGGCATGTACGACTAAAGCCTTTCATTGTCATTTTCATTAGCACTTTCTAATCACGGTAACCGTGACAAACCTTGAGTTTTTCTAATCATTTTATCAAGGCGAAGGGTGTTCATGCTAACAGAGGTGGGGCAGCATGAGAAAACACATTTATCATTATGAGCGTCGAACACTGACTGCGTGAGTGTGTGTTTCCAGCTTGTGCGTATGTGCAGGAATGCGTGTCAGCGTGGAAGTGTGCATGTCTAAAGTGTTAAATAATGCGTGGTTGTGTGTTGCAGCGGGTGGGGGTGGTGTTGAGTCGTTTATCACTGTAATAACTGTACATCAGGACTTTGTCCAGCTGTATTAATATATGCTGGAGGTTCACAGGGAATAAGGACATAATCAATGCAAGTGATAAATATGATTAAAAGTGATTAATGATGATTAATGAAGGCCTCATCTCCATTACCTTCTTTCATTTAAAAATCACACCCAGCTTACAGCTTCCATCACATAACCCACGGTGTGTGTGTGTGTGTGTGTGTGTGTGTGCATGCGTGCGTGCGTGAGCAGCTCTTTCCAGTGCCCAATCAAGCAAATCATCAGCTATAGAGCATTCGAATCAATTCAGCTGAAGAAGAACTTCTTGAAAATCAACCGTGCCTTTCACTAAAAACACAAACAGAAATCAGGATGAATGAGCTGGGCCTGCCAATCACACTGATTATCCGGACGCAATATCAGAGGACTGACCTGAGTCTTTTGGAACTCTCTGCAGCAGCTGGGCCGGGGGTGGACTTGCGCTTGCGGGGGCGACCGGGCCCCCGGCGGGCAGGGCTACGAGATGTCTCCTCTTTCCTGCAGAGAGGAAGACAAGAAGGAGGAGGAGGAAGATGGAGAGAGAGAGAGAGAGAGAGAGATCAAAGATGCAGTCAGGACAGCAAGAGAAATCAGGAGGAAACTTGTATCGGCTACAGGTCAAACTGCATTAGGTATGAGCAGGCGGCAAGTCCTGATAAATCAGGAGGATGCAGCATGACAGCAGAACTGAGAATGCTGGAATGCATGATTCAGTCTAGACAAAAAGAAGTGTGTGTGTGTGTGTGTGTGTGTGTGTGTTCTCTGCTCACTGGTGGTCGTGTTTCCTCTGTAGCTTGGCCAGTTCTCTCTGTTTCTCTTTGTAGCGGCGCTGTAGCTCAGCCAGTTGGACACGCATGGCCAGCTCCTCCCCTCCCATCGTCTCCATGGAGCCCTTCACTGGGCACACCTGATACGCACACACGGATAGACATACATGTGCATACAAACACACATATAAAGAAAAAAACAGAGGAATTTAAATGCAAATGTCATTCGATCACATTTGATCCTTAAACTAGATCATTTTTGTTAACTAAAATATCGGCCCTTAAAAGCAAGGATCTCTGGGAGATCGATCTGGTGCTTCGTGCTAAAATATTTGCAAACATGATGATATGTAGGTATCTAGAACTTAAAGAAGAACTTAAATATTAAATTCACATTAAAACAAAAAAACATTCTTTGCTAATAAAAATTATATTTTGTAAAAGATTTCGCCACAAAACTTCAACACAGAACTGCTTGATTACATCACATGAAAAAAAATTCTTATTTAACTTAAGAGCAATAAATATTTTATCACTTAGCTTACTCTATTTGCCCAGTATTACTCAACACACAGTAATGTAGGCGACAGTGTTTGCATGAAAAAACTAGATTATCTGGGTACATATGGACTAGTTTGATGTCCCTTTGCGCATAACTGAGGATAACCAATGGCTGCTTTGTGCTAATTTCTCAGTCAGTTACTTGGAATAAAAGTGTCAGGAAAAATCCTAAAATATAACTGTAAATGTTTGTGTCAGGCAACCTACTCTTTTTACAGTTTTTCTTAAGCTTAGTAAAAAAAAAAAACTAATGAGGTGTTTGTCCATTGTTCAACACATCCTTACATTTCCAGCATGAATGATTTATGTTTGAATGCATAAACACAAAATACACATTCAGTAAAACCTCACCGGCTCGTGGCGAGGCGTCCAGCTACACTTCCTGCGCAGGTTGAGCCTTTTCCTGATTGGACACTGCTGGTCCGCCCCCACATTTACAGCTCCTCCCCCCATCTCCAGGGCACGGGCAGCCGCCAGCGTAGCCAGACTGTGGAGGTCAAAGGTCAGCATGTCCTCACCTGCAGGGAGACGGATTGTAGTGGTTTACGATCGGTGCATCACATAGCGGCTGACACCGTGTTATACAACATGTTGTGCGCTGAACAGATTTATTTCTGGAGCGATGAAACCATGCCTTGAAAAGTGGTGATATTTTTGATATTAGCTGGGTAGTTTATTTGATGTATACTGGTGTTTGTGCCTAATCATACACAAACAACACAGACACACACGCACACACACATGAGGGGGAGTGCTAGAGAACGATCTCTACATCTGTCACTGTCATTAACTCTGTCATTGTCACAGCACCAGCAGATGAAACAGAATATTCATGAGGCGGTCCACAAACACACACACACACATACACACATACACACAAACCTATGCAAATAAAACACATTCTGCATACACACATTCACCTACAACATTTCCTGAGCTGCACAGACATGGGCATGTGTGTGTGTGTGAGTGTGTGTGTGTGTGAGGGAGAACTGGAGAGAAGGAGAACAACGGACAGGAGGGAGGAGGAGGAGGAGGAGGAGTGCAACGCAGTGAGAGGAAGGGGGGAGGGGATGGGGAGTAAAGGGGAGGAGAAGCAATAAGAAGCAAAGTGTTTATTGAGCTATCTATTTATTCTCCTACATCTCCTCATTATGGACATGGACAGAATCCAATTTCCCCTTCAAGGAGAGGAGAGGAAAGGAAAGAAGAGGATAGGAGAGGAAAGGAAAGAAGAGGAGAGGAAAGAAGAGGAGAGGAGAGGAGAGGAAAGGATCACTCACACACTGTGCACTGGAGCTGCAAGGCCTATTCACTAACATCTGACATTATTAAAACCTGTGTGTGTGTGTGTGTGAGACGGAGACAGAAATGCGGTAAACAGCGAAGAGAGAGGAGAGGGCAGGAAGGATGGAGTTTTCATCTGTGAAGCCAGATATAAAAAAAAAAACACCACTAACAGTGTGAATGAAAGAACAAACGGACATGTGAACGACGGGTCACTCCTCAGAGAGCGGGAAGGAGCTGAGAGATGTGGCTTCGTCCTGTCCCAGCTCGCAGAGGTCAGTACCATCTCATCTGTCAGACCTCTGAGCCAATGGCACGCTCCGATTACCCCAACAGGATGACATCACCACTGACATCACCACACCTAGTTTAGTATCCTGGAGGATGGCCACAATCGATAGACACTTTCTGCCCACAGTATACCACACACACACACGCCTTTGCACAGTAATAATACAATACTGTGTCTCTAAAGTGGGTGAAGGGTGTAATAAGAGGCCACACAGGGGATTTCAAGGGGAAAAACAAAAACAGTGGAGGAAAATTAAAAACTATTACAGCTGATATGGGCCTAGTCATCATTAGAGTCCATTAAGGAAGTTTATTGAGCTGAAATTTCAATATAAAGGCAATGTGAAGGAATAAAGGAAACTGACACAAACGGCTCCTCTGTCTATGTGTAAATAGAAGTAATGGTGTTAATTTATACTGCAGGGGAAAATATCTCTTGATTCCTTAATCTGTAATTGCGATCTCCAGTGAACAGCTGAGATATCCTTCCGCGTCAAGGAGCGGCATAAATGCATCTGTCTGGGATCGGTTTCATCTCCCAAACACATTCACGATGACAAAAACGCCATCAGCGGTATTAATAACATTCCACACAGCGAAGGCCGGAGCGGGTTTTAAATAAATGTGTTGCAATTTGGAGAACGTTTTCCACGCCACGACAGGACTTATTGATTTCACACCTATTACACATGCTAACCACGTGCACGCACACATAAACAAATGCAAACTCACATGCTCCATATCACACACACACACACACATGCACAGACAGCTGCAGAGCGACTTATGATTTTTACACTTATTAATTCCGTCAACAAGGCTTGCAGAGGCAGGATTTACACACAAGATTACATTGGTTTAATAATAAAAAAAAAAGAAAAAAGAAGAAGCGGGTGAGTGAGGGGGGGAAAAATAACAAAGAGGGAGGAGGAGGAGAAGCGGGAGGAGGCAGCCTGGTGGAGAGACACATAGACTGTGATGGAGGAGAGCAGGGATTCATCTGGGATTACTTAACAGCTTACACACACACACACACACACACACACACACACACACACACACACACACACACACACACACACACACACACACACACACACACACACACCACCGTGCACACACACACACACAAATATGGGCAAACACACACACAGATGCTGGCATAAATAAAAACACTTTCTCTCAGAGGGACGAGAGGAAAATAGGAGCGCTTACAGGAGAAGTGTTTTAAAGGAAAGGGTCTAATTAGCAAAGCAAGACGCCAGAGCCTGGGGGACACACTGGGCAGAGTGTGTGTGCCTGTGTGAGTGTGAGTGTGTGTCCTGGCTTGTGTCTGAAGCTCAGCTTGTTTGTCCATCTCTGTGTCCCCCCCCCCCACCCCCACAAACAAACACAAACACACACACACACATACACCCATCCCAGAGGGAAAAATATGGTCTATAGGCAGAGTCAGAGCGGAAGAAGGACAGTTAGTGGGAAATTTGTGTCTGTGTGTGCGCGTGTGTGGTTAATGTGTGAGTCTCCACATCTGGGTTGCACACGTCTCCCAGACCCTGTTTTTTGGTTCACTGTAACTGCGTGTGTGTTTGTGTAGACAAGAAAGAAAAAGGGTAACTTTTTTTTTCCCCCTTGATTTGATTTTCACGGGCATTTTACTCTTGTTTGCTGTAACGTGACAATATTAAACTGTAAACGCGTAATGAAAGAGGGTACACGCAAATACTGGGGGGCATTTTCTACATCATTGTTTTTCATTTCCGATGAATTTCATAAACTTTCAGAGGTTCTAAAAGTGGCTGAAAATGTCAGATTAGTGAGGTTGGAGGGCCACAACAGAGGAAAAAATGCATTTCCAAATTAACTTCTTCTCACCTTCAGTGACATTTTCTTTGCTCTCCCTGCTCCTCTGCTGGATCTCCAGCTCAGCCAGCTCTCCCAGTATCTCCATACCATGGTGGGGTGGAGGGCTTGGGGCCCGGACAGCAGGTACAGGTGGGTACAAGGCATCTCTGGTGGCGCACAGAGCCGCAGCAATCAGGAGCTCCAGGCTCCACATGTAGGCCCCTTGGAGCTGAGCTGCCGTGCTTGCTGAAGGAGGGAGGATGGGGTCGGAGGTTGGGGAAGGAGCAGGAGAGCTAGACGTTACTTCCACCAAGTCATTGCCTGGACTCATCCCACTCGCCTCCTCTTCCTCCTCATCATCAACCACCTCTACATTCTCTCCATCTTTGTCCCCATCCTCGTCTGCCTCCTCCTTCTCCTCTTCTTCAGGCTCTACAGGCACAGAGACAGTACATTCTGTTGGGTCAGGCTCCATTCTCTCTCCCTCATCCTCCTCCATGTCCTCTTTTCCATGTTCCCTATCATCCTCCTGCTCTTTGGATAGCTGAGGCTCCTCCAGGCTGGCCTTCTGGCCCGGACAACCCAGAGAGAGCTCTACTTTTAGGGTTTTGCCTGTGGCTGTGGCCGGGCAGGCTGGATCTGAGACTGGGGCCGGGGAAGGGCATGGCGGCAATCCAGAAATCTCGCTCTCGGGCTCGGAGACAGAGCATCCTTTTGCTTCCGCCCTCCTTTCCCCCTTCTCTTCCTCTGCAGCTCCACTCTGAGATTCCACCACTTCACAGTCTCTCCTTTCCTCCTCTTCCCTCCTCTCCTCTTCTTTGGTGAGAGGCTGGACCTGGCACGGATGTGGGAGGGACTTGGAGTCAGGCTCTGCTGGCTCTGCCTCCGCCGTGGCTTGTTCAGCCAACCGGGCTTCAGCAGGCGAAGGCCCAGCCTTGTAACCCATGGTGATCGGGGGAAAGGTGTAAACAGGTGGCAAGTCTGGTGGAAAGAGAGAGAGAAAGAGCAATGGTTTAATAGGTATTCGAACACAAAACCTACCTGATGTACAATACACTCACAGTATTTTCAAGCATCTACAGAAAACAGAAAACCTCCACTGCCTTTGAGTCCTTTTTAAATTCACATTCGATCTGCTCGGGCAGAGAGGATGAAGCAAGTGATCACAGTTGAAATAATCCACTGACAGCTGGGTGCAGAAAACACAGGGAGTGTGTGTTTCTGTGTGCATGTGTATGCCTGAAGAGTGTATATTATATATACTGTATGTGTGTGTGTGTGTGTGTAGGAGTGTGAGTAAGTGTATAGATCTATGTGGGATATTGATGACACCCTGCTGTTTTCCTGTGATTGCAGCCTGGGCCCTGTCACCCCTGCATTCTTATTATTGATGATATCCCTCCGCCCCCTGACAGCGCAGCCAGATGAATGTGTATCCTTCCGCCTGTACCTCTCAAGGACCCCTGAAGGATAAGGAGGGTCTATCTGAAGATTTCATTGACCTTCCTCTTATGACAGTCGTCTAAGCTCAGACACACACATGCACACTGGCAGGTCACACATACACACACTGAGTGCCCATATGCTTTCTCTGACCTCAATGGCTGACCTGCCCGCTGTCCCTCTTTAGCCTGTACAGAAAAAAAAGCCCCCCCACCACACACACACACATGCACACATGCTCAAGGACACAGAGCAAGGGATCAGCCATGCTTCAAACAATTTCTGCAAAATCAATTTCTGTGATTTTACAGAAACAATTTTCTGCAAAATTGCTTCAAAGGGTGCTACATTTCTGCAACAGCACCCTCCATCTCTCTCTCCCTCATTTTTGTCTCTCACACACTGTCTCTGTGTTTCTTTGTCTTTGTCTTGTCTCTCACTCTCTGTCCTGTTCAATCTACGGTACAGTTCTTCAAGATCATTAATTCATTAAACAGCCCATAGACTTCACCTGGCTCAAGGGACTGTGGGTAGTCCTGAGGTGGCTGTCCCTCTCCTCTGTCGCTGCCCCTCTCTAGCCCTTTAGAAAGGTGGGAAGGAGCAGGGCTGAGCGCCGGGGAGCGGGGTGCCGCCGCAGCCGGGCTTGGCGCAGGGGTCAGAGGGTTCGGTGGGTGCGGGCGCCTGGATGGGGAGTGGTAGCAGGGCGACTGACGGCTGGTAGGACACATCCCTGGAGACGGCGTGGGTGTCTTCGGCGGAGGAGGAGTGTGAGAGAAGGGTTTGGCCGCATGAGAAGAGGTGGTGGAGGAAGAAGAGGAAGAAGATGGGGGCGTTCTGGATGCTGAAGATTCGTGAGGAGAGTCTTCTATAGTGATGGCATGCTCCTCATGTTTTCTCTGTGAAAAAGGAAAAGGACAGTTAACAGTGTAGAGATATGTGTTTCTTTGAATTCTTTTTTCTTTATCTGTGATTTTTTTTTCCAGTGTCCAGTCATGACTTTGTCTTTTTCAAACAGGAGATGCAGAAGGTTATTTAAAACAAACTTGACAGCGGTACTTAACACATGCACAAAAAAGTGAAGAGAAAAAAAACTGAAGAGATTAAGAAAAACCTTCTGACAGAGGACCATGTGTCAAAGTGTCGGCCACACAGTTTGATTGCCAAATGACCACACCACATCACACCAAGGCCTCTTTATCAATGAAACCTTTTGCCAACCAAAACAGGAAGTCACTGGCTTAAGTAAACATTGCTGATTATGATTTTGCATATGTTTTTCCTTTAGTGTTGAGAAATCAGGATATCTGTGCTCGATCTTCAAATGAATGATTAGTGGGGCTGTATTCTACTCCTGACAACTCAAAGGAGGAAGACTTTTCAAAATATTTTTACACTCCCTAATTCTCATTTGCCCAAAGTTTCAGAATAATATGTTAACAGCATTTCACAAGTTTTACACTAACATGTAACCCCTCTCACGTGTGTGGGATCCATTAGTATGAGCTGTACCTGTCCTATGGAGTGGCGCTGCATGTGCTCCATGGCCCGCTGCTGCTGCTGGTGCTGCTGCTGCAGGGCATACAGCTCCTGTTGGCGTAGGAATGAGGAGCGGGAGTAGACGGGGTGATGCTGCAGGTGAGGAGGCGGCCCCCGGCTTCCGTACACAGGAGGCCATAGACCTGACTGCTCCAAAACGTCTGGAAGAGGAAACAGTTATAAAAGAGAGGAAAAGTAAGGCTGTTTAGCTTTGTTTCTGAATAAAAGAAAAAAGGGTGCAAAAAAGTATGAAAGAATCACTATTGAGAAACTCACATCATTTATCTTTTGAATAAACAAGCAGTAAAATATTCAGCAGAGAAATATTATCATGGTTGCATCGCACCAGGAAAATCATAAAGAGAAACTGTGTCATTTAACTCTGAATGTGCCTGTTTCAAAATGTGAGATTGGCAAGACAGCTCAGCCACCTTAACTTTGCATGTAACAGCTGTGAGTTATATGATCTGTATGTTGGCCGCAGACAGAGTAAGTTAATCCTGAATGCGTGCTCCGCATCCTGCATTCACCTTCTTTAGCTATTTCAAATTCTAATGAGGGGGTTTTTCTGTGCAGGGAAACATACATTTTCTTCACAGCTCCACCCTATGCACATATGAATTAGACACACACACACACACACACATATCCCTCCTTTGGCTGCCTTGTCGCTGGGAACCTTTGTTCTGTGAGATTAGCCTGAGTGGGCTAATGTTTCCCAGGGGAAGGGTTCAGTGGATGCACTTCCCCTCTCTGCAGGAACTCCCACGAAGCGAGGCAAGGGAGGCGGGAGATAATTAAATTTCACAGCCTGTTTGCAAAGCAGCACTGACACACACACACACACACACACTTTCCTCTTTTCAGCAATGGCTGAGGTGTACAACATCACCCTTAACACTGAGCAGTGTCTCATGTTGTTCCAGACATGAGCACAACTAACTTTAGATATCAACACACACACATTCACACATATACACACACACAGACACGCACACACACTTATACAAAGGCCAGTCAAAACACACCAGTGTGCCACCACAAGAGAGATGAATGTCAGTTAAAATGGTTTGCATAACGCTGGGCACATGCAGAGGGGGCAATGGAATAACTGCTCCCATTAACGAAGCTATAAAACATGGCCCCACTGACAGAGGGACTTAGTTGAGCATTATATTATGATTAGCCAATGATACTAAAACTCTGGGAGAGAAATGGCAGCGGCTCCGATGGTACAAATGGCAAGAAGGAGGGAGGTAGGGGGGCAGTCAGTAGGGGCAGACAGCAATGAATATAGGCTCTGCTGGTTGTCTGTGTGTGTGTGTGTGTATGTGTGTGTGCTGTTGTTGTAAAAGGATGAGTAGCGCACCGAGATGATGATGAGGCCCAGGTTCTGTAGGAAGAACCACTAGTGGGGAGTTGGGATCTTGGGTGAGTGAACCCAAGACGGGCTGCAGAGGGCTGGGCAGACCTGGGGGGAAACCTGGGCTCATTCCCACGTGGCTTAGACCTAGAACAAAGATACACACATAACATAGTCAAATTAGAGCAACGTTTAAATGCTTATTTTACTACTCCAAAAAGATAGTTTTGTGCTTAGTGGGTAAATCTTCACTCAACAAACAAGAATGAGAATAATGTGGAGCTGTGATAAAATGCCTTTTTGGTTTGTTCATAAAAAAACAACCAATTTCAACCTTCGCAAGCCTTCATCAGAGTTTGAACCCTGGTTTGACTCCACATTATTCCTGCTCCTCTATGTGTGAATGCCTGAAGTTTGCTCTTTTGTGCATGTTTGATTTATTTTGCTACGCTCTGCCGCTCATGGGTGCAAAGAGATTGTTATCCAGCATATAGCCTCAAGTTTTTATATTTACTGTTATAAACACTTTCTCAAGAAAATGTTACCAAGAAATAAAGAATAATCATTTGACATTATTAACAGTGGCACAATGGTCAAGATGAAAAATAAAAACCGAGTAAAAAACATTTATCAAAATGAAATCCAGGAAACACTAACACACTACCACACTAACACATGATCTCAACAACACAACAAAACAAACACCAATCTTGACTAAAACACATGAAGTGAAGCTGATTAAAGATACACACCATCTTCTAAGCATAAAGCAAAACCGTGTTCACTCACTGTGAAACATACACACAAGTAAGAAACATGTGTTCCCCGTTGACTCTACTCACTGTATGAATGCCCCATCCAGAGGGAGGGACTTCCTGTCCTCTGCATCCAGTGGTGGTGAGCCGGGTGAGCATGTGCAGCAGGGTCCGCCCCCAATTGGTTGGCTCCTCCGGAAACCAGGAGGTGAGAGGTCAGGTCACCGTGGCAGCTACTAGAAGGGTGGATCCTGGCAAACTCCACCCGATCCTTGTTTTCCCTGTCATGGCGGTAGGCGGGGTGAACATTATCTTGATTATCCCTCTTATTGTCATCATCACCATCATTATGATCATTATCTTCATCCTTGTCATCTTCATTACTACTACTACCATTATAATCATCAAGAAAATGAAATGTGACAGCAACAGGAACAGCCATCATCTTGTGCCTGGTCTATGAGTTCTCATTATATGTTTTCTTCCCTTAATATGACTACATAATAAGAGCCTGATACTTCAGAGACATTCGTTTTAGTCCCCATAACATTAATGCACCACATCTCATCTCAGAGAAAGAGAGAGAGAGAGAGAGAGAGAGAGAGAGAGAGAGGTGAAGAGAGAGAGTGAGGGGGTACAGAAATACCACATCAAAGGGTGAGAAGAGTAAATGGAGTGAGGGGATGAGAGAAAAGAGAAGCAGAGCCTCAGACTGGGAGAAAGAAGCCCGGAGAATAAAAGAACTGCAGCTTATCAGATGAGAGCAAAAATGAATAGATGCTACCGTGCACACACGAGTGTCAATGAGAGTATGCTCATATGTGTCAGTGTTTGTGAATCTAAGCGTACCTGATGATTATTTCTCTGTCTCTGTCCAGGTGATGAAGGCCAATCTGCTCCTCTGTCATCCTCTTCCTCTCCTCTGCCTCCCGGCCGAGAGGATACACGGGGCGTGTCACCCCTGGATCACAAGTACAACAGGTCTTACGGTTTATTCACCACTCAACAATATCATTCGATGGCAACGTTTCAGAAACTCCTACTTCTACTTCTTCCTACTGCTACAGATGTGACATCTTCAAATGTTTCTCTGTTCCTTTAAAATGAAAGTCTACCTGCAGATACTTGCACACATCCTGTCATATTGCACTGTTCATTGCAGGCTAGAAATTTAGCTTTCTTGCATCCCTACTAACCCTCAATGTGCCTCAAAGGTCTATGATTCCTAAGAGGCCTTTGACCAGCACTGCCCATGCAGAAATCAGCATCTCTCTTTACAATGAATTTCTCCTTGAATGTGCAAAATGTTGAGTCTGGACAGAAGCTGTTTGCAAGAGTCCCACAGTAAACATAAACATGGACTAAGAAATGTGTGACACTGATTGCTGTTCTCAGGTGTTTAATTGTGGATTTTTCCCATAATGCAGCCTGGAGCACAGAAATAGCATTAATTGACTTTCAGTGCAAGGAGCATAAATGATGTCTGACCTTTCATGCTGGGCAGCACCCTGCCTTGTCTGCTGTGTCCAGGGGTGTTGTCTGGGGAACGATGGGGTGGCCGGGCTACCGCAACGGCAATACCCACAGGAGGCTGTCGCACCTCTCCCTCTCCTGTGTCCCCAGTCTCCTTCCCACCTCTGTCACCCCTCTCTCCCTCATTAGTGGATCCTCGGCGAGGAGGGAGCGACTGTTTGGGAGGGTCTTGTTGGGAGGTGCTGCTTTTAGAACCTCCTCTGTCCCCCTTCTCTGATCTCTCTCCACCCTGCTTGATGCAGCCCAGACCTCCAAAGGGGCTCCGCTGTGGCAGCAGCAGTGGCTGCTGGGAGCTGTAGTTCATTAGGTTCTTCATGGCACTACCCTCAACCTCAGTGGTGTGTGATGAGGAGCGGGATAGAGGTGGAGGAGGTTGAGAATGGGGTTGGTTATGGTCACTATTTGGAGCTCGGTTGCTGAGCGCTCGTACTTCAACATTACCAACAGATGCATGATGGGAGCCTTTTCTCTGGTCATCCTGGTGGCCCCCTCGAGCCCCCCAGGAAGGTGCTGTCTGACCTCCGTCTCTTCCTCTCTCTTCTGTACTTGCTCCAGGGCTGCTGTGCTGCTGGTGCCTTATCCTTGCAACCTTTTGTCCCTCCCTCTGAGCCCCTGATCCCCCCCTCCCTTCAGGATGAGGACTTGAGTGGGAACAGTCCCTGAAGGGAGGAGTGCTGGTATCGGAGCCATTCTTTGATGTGCCCTGTCCAGCAGCAGGGTGTGTCCCCGGGGTATCTAGTGGGAGTGAGGGCCGGTAAACATCGTCCACAGCCTCTAAATCTCTAAAGGATGAAGATCTTTCCAGGCTGCAGGATCGCAGCTCAGGCTGAGAGCTCACGCTGGAGCTGGGCTTGTGGAAGTTCTGTGTCTGGTGGCTCCAGTCAGGAGGTTTGTCAGCTTTGCCATATCCCAGCTGCTGCTGGTGTGGCTGGGATTTGTCCTTCTTCTGGCAACTGCTTAGTCGGCTAAGGTGATGAGAGGGACTTTCATAAGATCCCTCCCCACTCTTATCATCTCCCTTTCTCCCACCTCCTCCTGCTCCACGGCAGTCAGGAGCTGCCAGGTCTCCCAGAGGCCCAACTGAGGGCACGTAAGTTGGGCCAATGACTTTTGCCTCCCTACCAGACCCACCAGGGGTGGATGCGGGATCTTTCGAGGGTGTCAGTGTAAGAGGGGCTGGGGAACAGTAAAACTCAGGATGAGGATGGTGATGTGTGTGGTGTATCCACCCTCCTGTGACTGTGGAGCCCATGTGCAAGGCATGAGGAGGGGGTGGCGGAGGGGGAGGGGGAGGCATTGAGTAGGAGGCCACAGAGTGGGGCGCAGGAGGTGCCAAGATGGCTGTTGCTGCAGCTGTCCCTCGTCTCATACATTCAGAAGAGGAAGTTGAGGATTCGCTGATCCTCATCTCCCCATTTATGGGTCCATCCTTGGAGCACCGCCTGCCCCCTCCAGATGGAGGTCTGCTCACCCCACCACCGCTGCAGCTACTCAATGCTCCCCCTTTTCCTCCAGAGCCAGTCTCTGCCCCCGAACCACTGGACAGTTTACAGGCAGTCATATGTTTTGTCCCCTGATTGCCCGAGTCGCTGTCTCTGTACTCCTTGTGTCGCTCTAGAGAGTGTCTGTGGTCCTCCTCCCTGCCCTGGGGTGTGAGGTGAGAAAGGAGGGCATGGTGAGGGTGGGGGTAAGCTTGGTGGTGGTAGCTGGATGTAGTGGTGGCAGGGTTCGTCTGATGAGGATGATGATGATGGAACTGATGTTGTTTGTCTTTGCTCTCCTGGTGCCGCTCCTTGCTGCTTGCTCGCTCCTTGTCCTTTGACGCAGATGAAACCCCCTTCTCACCCACATCCTTGGTGCTCTTCCCGCCTCCTCCCCCATTGTCCGTCTCCCGGCTGCAAGAGCCAAGAGGGTGGCCTGGGGCAGTCCTGGACAACGGCGGAAGGCTGTGATTGGTGGAGAGCAGAGGGGGCTGGGGAGGAAGGCCTCTCAGATAGAAGTGATCTGGGAAGAAAAGAGAAGACTTAAAATAAATTGCTAAAGTTGAAGATAAATAGAGATATACAGAGATTTGAATGGTGGCTGCAACACAACTGCTAAAAACACTACGTCTCACAAAACTTTATCTAAATTATTTTTTATTAAAATGTGTTTCTTCAAGAGAGAAAGAAATGAGAAATTGCCAGTTTGAAAAGCTCGGAGTTACCAGTTCCCACTGCTGTGGTGAGTGCTGATTAAGCATTTTTAAGGAAGCATATATAAAGCTACTTTATTCACTCCGTCACATCCACATGCGCACATACCGACACCTACCTTTTTGAGTTTCATAGAAGCGGTGCTGTCCATAGAGACCGTTGCTATGGTGATCCAGGGGACTCATGGGGAGAAAAGGAGAAGCAAGACTTCCTGAATAGCCGGGGTACCCTGTCAGAGGGAGGGAGAGCGAGAAAGAATTGATGTTTCTCCCCAGCGTTGACATTCAGCAGCCCTCTAAACAAACAGTTTATCTGTACAATCTATCATGAAATGGGACCATTTTAGAAAACACGGAAAAAATATGGCCAGTTAGTGCTACTTTCACCATAAATGCACTTTTGCACAAACACGCCACAGGAGTTGACATTATTTACAGTGGACAAAGTGGTGACAAAAACCACAACCGACAGCTACTGCCAAGTGTTTGCAGTATTTAACTGGATGGAATTTGCTCTTCTACAAAACACATTTTTCCCAAACCCAAGACAAATAGTATGAAGCATCACACATGCACACACCCCCACCCCAACTTAAAACACACACACAGTCCTCCCAGGAGGTCACTGGGAGGTAAACGGTCGTTCCACTCTGTTCCTCGTCTTCAAGGACGTTGAACTGCATCGTGGGATAGAAGAGGTCTTTTTGGTTGTGTTGATGGGGGTGTAGGGATGGGTGAGGGTCAGCATGGGTGTGAATGTGTGCGGGGTGGCCGTGGTGGTTGAGAGGGGGCAGTATTGGAGGGAAAAAAAAACTACAAAATCACCACAGGCCCATGCACATACACATACACATGAGCTCAGTACACAAACACACATTATGGGGCCAAAAGGCTGAGATTGTGTGTGTGTGTGCATGTGTGTAAGTTTGTGTGTGTGTGTTCTCCAGCAGCTGGTTTCATGCCCCACAGAGTGTCCTTGCCGGCCCGTTAATTGGCAGCCGTTAAAAGTTTAACGGTGGTGGCCAAAGTAAACAGCACTCCATAAAAACTCATCCTACGCATTCCACAGTCGCACTGCAAAACCACCAACACCCCCTCGCTGCTCCCAGCATGTGTGTGTGGGACTCAGTGTGTCTGAGTGTTCATGCTGCAATGTAAGTGCATGACTGTGTACACTCCACTATGTGTGTGTGTGTGTGGGTGTATGATTGTGTGTGATTACTCTGACTGGTTAACAACCAGTGAATCTAAATGGCGACAATTAGCCAAAAGGCTCTATCAGCCATCTAAAGCCAATCCCCTGGGTAATGATGAGTGATAAAACTCAGAAGGGAGGGAGGGAGGGAGGGAAGATGAGGAAGAAGAAGAGGGGAACAAAGACAGCAGAGGGACACCGTGACAAACATAAGGGGGGAGAAATAAAAGACGAGAGGCAGAGAAGGAAGGGAAAAAGGGACAGAGGAGGTTAGTGATTGAATATACAGCGGAGAAAGAATAAAAGTAAAGGAGACACCAGAAGAACAGGGCTGTCAATATGAAAAGCCCCCAATCTGGTGCTGCTGTAAGGCGTATGAAAAGGGGAGAGGGGAGTGTGTGTGTGTGTGTTGCAGAGGTTGCGTATGTGTGTGAGGGAGGATGGAAGATGAAGGAGGAAGTGAAAGGGAAGTGAAGAGCTTTGAGATGGCGGAGATGAGAGGACAGAGAAAAGGGAGGTAAGGAGAGGAGCGAGAGCACATGAGAGAGGAGACAAAAAAACAAGGACAGGTGTGGAAGAGGGAGAGCAAGTGTGTGAGAGGATAGGTGTGTGAGAGAGAGAGAGAGAGAGAGAGAGAGAGAGAAAGACAGAAAGAGAAAAATAGTTTTATGTGTGTAAGAAAGAATATGTGCTGTTTTTCAAACAACCGTGCATTTCTTCGTGAATATGCGACTATGTGTGTGTGTGTGTGTTTGCGGTGCGTGTGTCAGTGAAGCATGTGTGTGTGTGTCTAGTGTGTGTGTATTAGCCAGGTTTCTTCTTCTCTCTGTGCTGGCTACGCTCCACTCTCTGGACCATGGCCAGCTGGCAGACTGCCTACCGGAGCTCCCTGGCTTTAATTTTTAAAAACAATCATTTGTAGTGTGTGTTCGCGTGTTCGTGCGTGCAAGCGTGTGTGCACTTGTATGTGTGCGTTCAGACATCAAAGCCGAGCCACACAGACACAAAATCTGTCTGATAGGCGCACACACACACACACTTTCCCTCCACACACACATTCTTGCTTTCCTCTCACCGCTGCTGCTCTCTCTTGCGTTCACGTTGAAGTCCTGCCTCCGACTCTTTCTATGAATCTGATTTAAGACAGTCACTCCGGGCGACATTATCGCTCATTCTGAGGGTTTAACTGTTGCTATTTATCGCTCGATGAGCTGCAAATGAGCCAGTTGTACAAACAAAACTCTTGTCTCCTTTCAAGCCTTAAAGCTGCATCAGGAGAGATTTCTATGTAAAAACACACACTTATGGGTTTGTCTTATGGGCTTAAATCACAGATTTGGGCTGCAGTAGAGAAGTGTCCTGTCTCCATGAGTGAGAGGTAGTGTGTTCGACTTATTTGCCCAAATTAAACTCTGGTGTGTACACTTCTTCACCAACAGGATGTGACAAATTAAAACTTATAGGACAAACTGTTTTGTAAACAGCAGCTTTCTCCCGAGAAAGTTGGACCCACCGTCTTTTGCTTCTCTTGCTGTTCTGGTACAAAGTTGATAACAAGTGCAAATTACCTCTAAATCAGTAGAATTTTGATTTTGATTGCACTAGAATTTTTTTGGCATTGCCAAACTGTGGCAACTGATGGGAAAGTGCCAAATGTGAAGACTTGCTGTTGTATGTTTAAGTGGCACGTAGAACATTTAAGTCATCCTGTAAAATAAGCCAGAAGAGCCTTTTTTTTTTTTTTTAACAGCAGACATTTTGACTTGTCATAACAGGAAAAGCACAGGTCTAAATAATAACATGAATGATGGCTCTGTGTAACAGTGTCCCCTTAAGACATTCCTGTGAGTCAGCAACGTTCAACACCAGGATGTTGGAACTGGCTCGCTTAACAGGAATTCAGTCTTTATTATTGTTATTGATTACACCTGTGCTTTTCCTGCTATGACATGTCAAAATGCAGTGGAAAGTGTCAGTGGTCACAGAGCTGGTTGTAAGAAATAAAAAAATAAACAAAAAAAAACAAAACAGTTGCACTGAAAGTCGACTGGTTTCCATTTAATGCCTCAGCAGCAGTGTTTGGGGTACTTAAGATACTTTTCCAAGGTGAAATCTTCAGATGTTACTGTTCACTAGCTTACTTCTTTTTTTTTTGTTTGTTTTTGGAGATGAACTGGTGAAATGTGAAGTTCTGATTCTGACCGTTTTCAGTTGGTTGAGAAATACACCCTGTGGAGGAAGCTGCCTTTCTGTTGAAGCATTTTTGGAGGTTATCTCTCTAGACCCATCTCACTGTCAAAAGAGAAATCCTCTCTCACACACACACACAGAAAGACAGAAACACATGCACATACATACCTGAAAGAGACAGATAACTAAGTCTTTGACCACAAACGGTTAACAGTCGAAAGAGGACATGATGCATGTGGATGCGCACATTTTTGTGTGTGTGTCTGATCAGGAAGGGGGCCGTTGGAGGTCGGTTAGCCCAGAAGGGGCCCTGAGGGTGGGGCTGCGGTCAGAGGGGGAGGGGGTGTATGAAGCAGGAGGGAATGGTGGAAATGGGGGTAAGTTTCAGTGTGTGAGAGGGGGGTATAGAAGCTCATGAAACTTAAAACTCACCCCTAAACGAGAGTGGGGGTGTGATTGAGTGAAAGGAGGGGAGAAAAATGCAGGAGCCTGGTGTGAGGTACTGCTGAATTACTGCCGATGATGATGTTATTCTTAAACTGCATCACAGTATGTGTGTGTGTGTGTTTGTTTGTGTGTTTATGAGGTGGAGCAAAAGGAAGAGGAAGGTTTTGGTCTTGCACCATTTTTAAGAGCGTTATGGTGTTTGAGCTCACAACTAGAAAACAGCCACAAACACGATGCAGCAGCCACATGCTTGCTGACATACACAGCCAGGAGATTGTGTGTGTGTGTTTCTATAAGTAGCATCATCTGAGGCGTCACTGCAGCGTGTGTTTGGCCTCAGCTCAGTGCTGGTTAAACCACTTAATGGCTCCATCTCGATCTAATCCCAAACCAAGACCCTGGATTAACCATAGACCCAAGCACTCCGGGCTGCCTCCTCTTTGTGTGTGTGTGTGTGTGTGTCTGTGTGTCTGTGTGTGTGTCTTACCTTCATGTGAATGGGGGAACCAGATAGGGGAAGCGCTCGAATGGGGTCCAGCCCTGTAGGACGGGGAGGAGGGGGAGGCAGCAGGTCCCGAGGGGTGAGGAGGGTGGGAAGGTGGGGACCCCAGACTGCTGGCCAGGAAGGAACCCATGAAGGAAGCACCTGAGTGACACAGAGAGAGGCTGGAGGTTAGAGAGGTGTTTGCTGGTTAAATGTGGTTCTGGGAGAGCAAGAGATGGAGATGAGTCTACAGAGGTGTCAATACGCAAGCAACACCACAGAAGAAGAACTGAGAAGCTCCAAAGTTTGACTGTTAAACTGAGAAAAAGCAGTTTAACTGTCTAAGCAGTTAAAAATATAAATGTGTAAATGACGAGTGTTCCATGCTTTCTACCCTTCTACACAGAAGCATCTCAGTTTTTCACACTTATTTTTTTAATTCTCCAAGCACACATCTGCTTTTAAGTCCTTTGACGATGCCTGTGATTTCCGTTTGAGCCCATACGTAGGTGTCACTTGTTGCTTGCAAAGATGTCGTCACCCCGGAGATATAAAACGTGACACGGGACACGGTAATCTTCAAAATATAGTACATAGCCGTAACAAAATACTGTTTTAATATCGCTTAAATATAACATTTTCAGAACCCAGCAGGAGTTTGAGGCAGGATTTTTCTCCCGTTAGAAGGTAAAAAAAAAAAAAAAAAAAAAAAGTGAGACGCGGCAGATCTGGGAGGTATTAATATTACTGAGTAGTGCTGTGAAAAATGAAATTTCGTGACCTGCCCTAGAGAAATTAATCCCTCCAAGCTACATTCAGCTGCAGCTGCAAGTGTCCCAATTCTGAACATTTTTTTTCTCCTCTCATGTGACACACATCAGATTTTTTCTCTTAAAATTGTGATCAGGAAAAAGCCTTCAAGGAGACACTTTTTTTTTCTCAATTGCGATCTGAATATATATATATATATATATATATATATATAATCTGAGGCCTGAGGCATGTGACTGACTGGTTTTATGAATTTGTCACTGTTGATCATTTTTACTTGAGACTGACATTAATTCGGTGCCTTGGTCAGTATTATCATCAAATAGTAACCACAACAGCTGAATGTCAAAGGCTAGTTGGAGTTTACGCTGTAATTCTTAAAGAGGAAACTTAAAACAAAAGGTTACAACTTGAAGTTGAACAATATTAACGCAGGACTGTTTTGAACTTACGCACTGTGGTTGCTCTTTACTCATCCCAGCTCGCCTTCTCACAGACCATGTGGTCCAAATTCAGATTTCCTGGTTCCTGGTTCTAACCTTACTGACAAAGATGTCTGCAAGCTGTACTTCAAACACCAAGCTTTCAAACAGATGCTACAGTACATCCAGGTTTGCCACAGCTCATGACCAGCTCGGATGGCAATAAAACACAACCATGAACCGAAAGCTAAACCGTGAACATGACTGCTAAAAGAGGAAAACTTCAGTTTAGCCGAAACTCGAAACTGACATGTTTGGAACAAGTTGGAGAAGCATTAAAGCATCTTTATGTTGACTCTCAACACATTCATTCCTATTCAACATGGCTCTAATAATTGTATTATAATTGTAATAATTGTATTATTATTTTAGTCACACCCTGTTGAAGTTTTATTTGACCAATCATATTTAAAAGTTTTCAGTTCAGTTCGGAGTATGAACCTAGTTTCACCTTAGACATGACTAAGAGCATGATTAGACGTTCGCTTTCATTCTGTGACGGTTTTCAGCGAACTGAGCGAACAGGTTCAGTTGAGTTTGGCTCCGTTTGAACGTATCTCCACTTATCAGCATGCTCTCATTTAGTGGAACAACCCGAACAGTTGTAGGGGGAAGGAGGAAACAAATCCACAGGGAATCAGGTAATTAGTCACTGGATGGAGAGAGAGCGCGAAAGAGAGCAAGAGAGAGAGAGAGAGAGAGAGGTGGTGGGCTGGGTCGTTACCCATAAATGCTGCCTGGCATCAGAGACAATTACCACAACCACAACAGTCCGCATCTGAGTCACACACACACACACACACACCCACCCACACACACACACACGTACATGTAGAGTACCCTCACCTCAACCACGACCTGACGCCCTAACAACCACAACCACAAGTGCCTTCAACTGTCTGCCAATCTGTCTCTCTCGCTCACTAACACACACACACACACGCACACACACACGCACAGAACGAGATGGAGCAGCTGTGTGTATTAAGCGACAAATCAGAAAGAGGGTGTGCGTGCGTCTATTTATACAGCTGGATCTGAAACATTTAAACACACACACACACACAAACACACGGCACCGAGACAATTTAAAAGTAGAAATCCCTCCATATTTTGCGCCTGATATTTTCACTTTCTGTCGTCAGAAAAAAAAACTTTCCCTTCTAGACATTTATTTTCTCTCTTTCTTCCTCTCTCACCCTCTCTCAGACAGGATATTTTCACTGCTTTTTTCTTTTTCTTTTTTTCTCCAAATCCCCTCCTGTACAACTGTAGATCAGTGGCCTTTCAGCCAGTCATAATAAAACACAGCTCGTATAAGACTCAGGCTGGTTTCACAAGACCCCCTGGCAGCACAGACTCTCTCTCTCTCTCTCTCACACACACACACACACAAATATTGAGAGACACACACGTGAAATAGACTGATACACACACACACCTCATCTACTACAACAGACAATAGAAAGGAAAGCCAGTTTTCAGCTGAGCAGCCATGCATTTTTGAATTGATATTTAATGATATTTAATGAATTTCAAACAGTAGTTTTATTGATCAGTAAGTTTAGTGCTGGAAAACACTCTGCACTCCTTGTTCACTTTCTTCCCACAGCTGTTCTTTAATCTCTCACCCTCTCAAATCTCCACCCATCCCCCATTTCCCCATCTTTTTCCATTTACTCATCTCTTTCCTTTTCTCCTCTTTTTCCCCCCATTCCCTCTTTCCTGTCACCTCCCTCCCTCCCTTCTCTGTCTGTTTTCTGTTGGCCAGTTGAGGAGAAAATCATATTTGCCCGCTCCCTCTGGCCTGCTGATATGGAAAATCATCTCGGAGGCCAGCCACTAACGTAAACCTTATTTCTGTCCCTGTTTTTTTTTTCCTCCTCCCCTTCTTCTCTTCCTTCCCTCTGTTTCCACCTTTGTTTTATCCCAATCTGCACATTCCCGTTCCATCTGTCACCGCTGCATCCTCTCGAAGTTTCCCGTAGCGCTGAGCAGGAACGCCAAATGATGAATGCAAGCACACCAAATTAGCCACAACTGATGAGGTGAATCCGACAAAGAGTGAGCAAGACAAAACAAAACCATAACAAACATCACACAAACTCTATGCCTCAGCGGGTTTGGTTCATCAACCACAGATATGTATCTACATCAAAAATTCCGCTCTGACCCAAGTCACATCATGATTATACACAGCATATTACTATATCTGCATATGTTATTTACTATAAATACAAGCTGCTGACTGAGAAAACAGCTCCGTTCAGTCTCTGTAGTGGTAATTAAAGTAGAAAATGTGTTCGTATGCCTTCCATTTTTCCCAGTTGGCATCATGAATTGGAAAAGTGTGTCAACACGCAGGCAGCGAATCCTCCGATGTTGACTATCCAAGGTAATAAAAATCAGAATCATGAGTTTCTATTCATGCTAATTCAGTCAGCTGTACTTACAGTGAGCAAAATCTGCTTTAGTTTATTTATGATTGACTGTAATGTGATTTGCTAAGGAGAAAATCCACTCAAAAATACTTAAACACTGTTTTATATAAAGAAAAAAAAAAGAATTGGATATGTTTCTTGCTTTTCTGGGCAGGTTTTGCTGCTTGGCATATTTTTGGTATTCTCATGGATAACAGGGCCAAACATAAATTTTGAGATGTTGTTATATTTCCAGTGCAGCCACAATGGAGTTTGAGAGCAGCAAATCTCAAGTTTTAGAAGCATAAAAATCAGGATTTGGTGTCAGCGCTTCAGAAATTTAACAGCCAGAGCTTCAGAGATGCCATTTTACACTGAAGGTTAACAGTCATACAGGGAGAAATCTATCTACCCCCCCCCCCCCCACCAAAAAAATACTAAATTCTCCACAGAAAGAAGCTTTTTAACTGGGATAACTGTCATACCATTGCTGCTGTGAGAGGTTGGTAAAAATAACACCTGTGTTAGTGTGGGAATATTTTACAGTGGGTTTTTTTTTAGATAAAAGTTGCACAAAAAAAAGTTGGCTCAAATTGTGCAAGTAATACAATTTTTTATGAGTGCACTCACGTTTTCACAACGTTAACACTCACTGTGACAGTGTTAATTAGGGATGGATCAATGAGGTTGTGTTCGGAATGCTTGGCAGTGATATTTAGAAACAGTTAAAAGGTAAATGCTTTTAAGTAAAATGCAAAGAAAGTGATAAAAAAGCTCCTAAAAACATCAAGGTAATTTTCTCATCTTTAAGGGAGGCGGGTGGGGGGAGTGAGTGTGAAAAACATAACCCTTCACCCTCTTTTTGTGTGTTCGTCCCAGCAGCTGCTGGGGAGGAAATCGACAGTGAAACAAAACAGCCAGACAACAGATAACAGGCCAGACTGTCCCAAGGTTTCTCCCTATTCTGAAGAGAGGAAGGGAGGAGGAGGAGGAGGAGGAGGAGGAAGAAGCAAACAGGAGAGGAGGAAAGGAAGATACCAGCGGAGGGGTGGGTCGAGGTGATACAATCAATGTCACAAAAAGAAGAGAGAGAAGCAAACAGATAAAGTAAGGGAGGGATATTCTTCTCTGTAGCTCTCTGAATGAACTGCTGCTGATCAATACACACACGTGCAATCTCTCTCTCTCTCTCTCTCTCTCTCTCTCTCTCACTCACACAGACACACACACACACCTGGAAGGATGACAAGTTAAATCGATCTCCATCCGATTGAAGATCAATATCCTCTCGTGTTCTATTGTCACATTTGCCAATTAACTAAAGCCTCTGTCCACACATTGATATACTGAACTCTCTCTCTCTCACACCCACACACTGCCACACACACTCTTTTACTCTGCCATTGGTGGTGACTTCTGAGAGAGCTTCTGACAGTACAGTCTCACTGTGTGTGTGTGCGTGTGTGTGTGTGTGTCAGAGGCTCTGACTCTCGTTAGCTTGGCTGTTACGCTTATTGCTGTACACTTGGCAACCTCTCGTCAGTCCGACCCTTTCATAAGCCTCCAACCACCAAGGGCCCTGGCACTGAGCCTTCAATCTGTGTGTGTGTGTGTCTGTGTGTGTGTGCATGCCCGTGTTTTGTGTGTGTATTTAGGGGCAGGAGTCAAGCCAGACCTTTCTGATCTGTTTTGACACCACAGAATTGCACAAGTGACAGGGCTACTCAAACAAGGCGGTGGTAGAAGGCGCTTACACACACACATATACACCACACACACACACACACACACAAAGGTCCATAAAAGCATTATGGCACTGGGGACACAAACACATTCAATGTGTGAGTAAGCGCCTGAGCGGTGCTTACAAAGACTACGTTCAGGGAAGAAAAGGAGTTCTTTTGCTCGACTAGATCCAGATAGCATTTTCCTTCTGCTCTATCTTATTATTCATCAACGATTCCTCTTGACTCATTCATGTTAGAAAGAGCAGGGTGTGCAAGCAAAGCATGGCATGTCGCCTGGGACGAGCGGCTGCACTGAATCACATTACGGCGGGAAGAGGAGAGAGGACAGAGAGAGAGAAAGGGAGAGAGAGAGGGAGAGAGAGAGGAGTGAAGGGGGGAACTGAGATGAAAGAGCTACAAATGAGAGATTTCCCTGTGAGGCGCATAAATCAGCAGACTATGAACAGCACAGCTCAAAGCCTGACTCCCAGGCTGCGGACCAGAGTCTCACCATCCATACGCACACAATCACACAGACACACACACACACACAGACACACTCTCTCACTCTCTAATTCTACCTCTCTGCATGCACAAGACTACTGTGGTAACATCCCGATCTCACATCGCACCTACGCGTGTGCGTTTACTCCATCAAAAACCACTGAGGATGCTAAAAGACACATCGTCTACTGGCTGCAGCTCCACCACGAAAAGTACAGAGAATAAAAGCAGCAGGGAAGCAGGAGGAATTAAATGAACAGGGAAGAAAACGTGCAACATTGCACCTTGTGTCAACCCAGTCTGAAACTTCAACCCAAAAAAAAAATCTCCGGTGATGTTCAGAGTTTTCCGTCGGCAAACGTGGCCCACAAAATGCGCCAGTAAACTGTGAGTGAGGAGGAAAATGTTCCTGCTTTTGACCACAGACTTTTTGGATGCCACACACCCACCCACCCACGGCAGGAAGAAGGACCATATATGGTCGTGGAGAGCAGGAACTCACAACAAATGAGAGTTTCTAAGGAAGCAGGGAGGAGGAAAGGGGGGGGCCGTCAGGGTAAGTTTTTCCATGTTTTACCAAAGAAAACAGGGGAATTTGGGGAATAGGGGCCATACGAGACTGGTTCTGTTGCCTCGGTCAGAATGAAACACAAATGGTACATGCGGGCACACACACACATACACAGACACACACACACTAATTAAAAGCATAAGGTTGCTGATATTTCAGGAAAGCCTGCGGTGAGAGCCAATAATGCAATTCCGTCTAAGTGTGTGTGTGTGTGTGTGTGTGTGTGTGTGTGTGTGTGTGTGTGTGTGTGTGTGTGTGTGTGTGTGTGTTGGCAACCCCCACACCATCACCCCCACAATAGCTTTACAGCTCGGGTAAACAGTGTGGAAGCCTGTTCTGGGAGTTCTGGTCGTCTGACATGCCTGTGCCACGCCCCCCTGTGGTCCATTCAGTCTGAAGCCACAGCAAACATACACGCACACACACACACACACACACACACACACACATCTTCATATGGATGAAGACACACACTGACTATAATGATTTGAAGCTGCATGTGCCTGCTGCTGGATGAAATACACCTGGGGGTCAAGACACCAGGAAGAG
Source organism: Toxotes jaculatrix (assembly GCF_017976425.1). NCBI lineage: Eukaryota > Metazoa > Chordata > Actinopteri > Toxotidae > Toxotes > Toxotes jaculatrix. Next base: position 8,132,628 of record NC_054414.1, read on the forward strand.
CACAAAGTGAATCTAACAGAAAACACGTCACCATGAGCTGAGAGCAGAGTGGAGACAGAGATGAACAGGTACACATGTGTTTCTTCATGAATCATACGACCTGCTGAAGTTCAAACACAATACAAGTTCACCACTTATCAACATTTTACTATGTTCCGGTTGCACACTACAACCTACGGTACATTAGGAGACAATCCCTATCAAACACATGTTCTTTAGTGCTGAATTATGTGTGTTCTGTTACTTATTAACGCATATTCCTGATTACGATTATGGTTCAAAACCATGGACGAACACGTTAACAGTATGTGAAGAGCGTGTGATGCAATGTTTCAATATTTGACCCCGATAATAATTTGACAAATGATATGCCAAGAGGACATTGTAGGAAATGAGGCCAGTTTTCACAAATTATCTTTAAATTGAATTTTAAATTAAATTAACTTTTCACCTGTCACATGCTGGGAAATTCTTAAAAAGTGCTCTAAGATTTTTATTAGCCAAAAATAACTGATAGACAGTATGTGTTTCTGTACTTGAAAACTGAACTGATTTTCCACCAGAGTGACAAACCACCAGAAAACAGGGCCTGCCATCACTGTGTTTGACAGTGTTACTGCTTTCTATCTGCAGGACACAGCAAGTTAGTGACTAGCTGGTGAACATAGTGGAGCACGTAGCAGCTAAAAAGCTGATATATTTGTTGTACATACATGATATATATATAGGATGATATAGGATATATATGTTTCTCAGGTTTAGATTTTGCATGCTTTCAACAGACCCAAGTTTTGAAGAAAGAAATGTATGAAAAACTGCAATAATTGAAAGTGTTTTGATGAGTCTTATCTGTACTTTTATCTTGGAGTAAAGTTCCCAAAATCTAAGCATTTCAGGCTATTTTTTTGTTCCATGGAGGTTTGAGATCGCAGCCTCAGATTAGTTGCAGCGCTGCTGCACAATCCTGCTTCAGCTAAAGTTAGCTCAAACTCCAGTGGAAACAAACACACCTACGCAGCAGCAGCGAAGCAGCAGGGCGGTTGCAACAAAGGAGACAACGTCCTCAAAACCAGGAGACCCAGATTTAACCATACAGACGTCAGCCAGCACCACCTTGCTTAAGTGTCCTTGAGCAAGACACTGAATCCCCACCAGCTGTGCCGCTGCTGTAACTGACCCTGCAGTCTGATCTGCAGGCAGCTGAGGAAAGGTAAATTTCCCTACAGGGATCAAATATCACATTATTATTACAGTATGTCACTTACAAGCCATCTACAGTGCTGCCTTCAATCCAACACCATGGAGAGACATATCTTAGTATCACTGGAGCAGGATGTGTGTGTGCGTCTACGTACAACTGTGTGTGTGTGTGTGTGTGTGTGTGTTCAACCACGCTGTACCGTATCACCCTCCATCATCGTGAGTTGAGGGGTTGTGGTTCCTAGAGAAGCACTTTACTTAAATTAGACCCTCAACAGCTCGACATGCAGGTGTCAGCATGTGTGTGTGTGTGTGTGTGTGTGTCTGCATGTGTTCTGTATGTGTGCGTGTGTGTGTGTGTTGTGTGTGTGTGTGTGTGTGTGTGTGTGTGTGTGTGTGTGTGTGTGTGTGTGTGTGTGTGTGGGCGTCAGACAGCCAGTGTGTGCCAGTGTGTGTGAGGGGGAAGAGACTGAACAAGAGAGAAGAGCGGGATCAGCAGACAGCGAACACGAGAGAGAGGCAACGAGGGAGTGAGCGGAGGAAGAGAGAGGGAAGGAGCGAGCGACAGGAGGGAGGCACAGAGGGAGGGAGGGATGGGGTGAGCAAGCAAGCGAGTGAGAAAGGAAGGGGGCTGGTGATGAAGGGGGAGAGGGGGAGAGAGAGAGAGAGAAAGCAGGTGAGAATAACCTAGCCTGACCTTATTTCAGCATGGCTTTTCCATTCTTTATATTCCCTCATTGCTGTAATATTTACACAGGAATAAAAGATTATTGGAGAGACTCACAGAGAGGAAATAAAGAGGAAGGAAAGGGGGGAGAAAAGGAAAATAAACAAAAGAAAGAATGGAGAGAAAAAGGTTGATGGTGTGGGAGAAAACAGATGGAAATAAATCTTAAATTAGAGCCGCAACTAATGATTGTTTTCATAATTGATTATTCTGCCAATAATTTTCTCAATTACTCGTTGAAAAAAATGCCCGTCACGATTTCTCAGAGCCCTTCAAACGTCTGGCTTTCTCCAGTCAACACTCCAAAACTTAAAGATATTCAACTAAAAAATGATGTTTAACAGAAAAAAGAACAGGGAATCCTCACAGTCCAGTGCCTGGAAAATTGGGAATGTTTGGCATTTCATTCTCAAATCAAATAAGCCCCCAAAAATCTCACCCAACTAAATCTTACACAACCAAAAAGACCTCCTAGACGGGGACTTGGACATGGACACACACACACACACACAGGCAGGCTAATTGGCCCTAAAACACACGTTTACAAAAGCACTGTACCATAATAGCCAACAAAGAAAGCTGGGAGAAACCTTGTTGATGCACGCATGCATAAAACATCAGAAGCAGCCAATAATTCAAAGTAAAGCCAAAAATATTAGCCCATTTATTGAGTGAATGATTGACAGAAAATTAATAAACAACAATTTTCTTAATTTTGATAAATTGCTATGGTTATATTTTAAGCAGAAATGTTTGTGGTTTGATTGTTGATTTCCGGACATTTTGTGCAACAAAAACTTCATAGATTCATCAAGAAAGTAATTGGCAGATTAATGGATACTGAAAATAATCCTTAGTTGCAGGCTTAATTTAATATTATTACTGATTTTCTATGGAATCATTGGAAAATTGATTTATACGACTGTTCCACGCAAATTTATTGTACAGACTAATGATTTTGGGCAAATTCAATTTAAAAACAAAATTAACCACTGAATTTTCTTTTACATGAGTTTGGTCTCGTAATGCAGTTTAAAAAAATAAAAAAGTAAATCAGCAAATATCCTGCATTATTATCCGTGGTTACCAGGAGCCATCAGCCTGTGCTCTCACTGTGCTCTGTAAGCGACTGAGACAGAGCTTCACTTCCTGACTGAATGCATCAATTACACAGACTCAAGAGAACATTTTTACACATAGCTAGCATCATACTGCACGTCCAGAAATCCCCTATCAGAAAAATGAGGGTAAACTTCCTGACGTTTTGGGACAGATGAGCAAAACAGCTCTCTTGGCTGAGAAACACGTATCAGCATCCCCAGCCTGGTCTCACCAAATGCAGTATGAATAACACGCCAAAGTCTTGTCACGTGTTATCACAATGTTTTTTTGTTGTTGTTGTTTTTCTTTTTTTCTTCTTTTTGGATCTGTTGATGCCACATCATTTCTCGGCTGACTAACCCCTGACCCTAACTAAAATGTTGTTAAGTCACACACGGGACTAAACAGTGTTGATCAATGACATGCCAGAAGTTTAAAATGCATGACATGTGAAATGTTCTTAAAAGTGGCGTGAGTACCACAACCAAAAAAAAATAAACCTGTGAGACCACTCCTTTGTTCTACTGCTTGCTGTTAGGCCTATATGTGTAGGCTACTATTTAATACATTGGTCCAGTTATAATTACTTATCATCTAGTTATTCTTGTTATTGTATTCGGTAACATAACTTAGCTTTGGTCATAACATTAACTTCCCTGCCATTAAAGCTTATTTTATTTTTAAAAAATGGAATAAATGGAAGAGCCAATAAAACACAGACAAACCCAACGCTAAGAGGTTCTGATGAAGTAAGATGTACGAACACACACACGCACACACCAGCAATAGTGAGTACACACATGCAAAACCAGAGATAAGTGCACACTCACACACAAAAGATGTCTCTATATTATGCATGCACACATGCTTCCAAACATTACAAAAACACACATCAAAACGACCGGAAAAGACAGTAGGCGGTTATTAAAGAGACAAGAGAGAAAAATAGAGAGAAGGAGAAGAGACACTTTACCGGCAATCAAAGACAGAGAGGAGAAGAGACAGAGGGAGAAAGAAAGAAAGAAAGAGAAGTAGAGGTAGAGAGAGAGACATGCAAAAAAAAAGAGGAGAGTTTGCTTCTAATCAGCCTGGATCCAAAATTTAGACAGGCACACACAGAGGCACAAGCAGTCCCAGTAGGATTAGGACCTCGGCATCGTGTGTGTTAGTGTGTATTTGTGTGTGTGTGTGGTGTGCATGTCCCACGAGACTGATTAGCCATGAATGACTGATGACGGATCTTTGTTGTTTTTTCTTTTCTTTTCTTTTTTTTTTTTTTTTTGCTCTCTCTCGCGCCCGCGCTCTCTTTTCGTGTTTTCTTTCTCACTACTCTCAGCTCGGGCAAAAGCATGGGAGGGGATTCACACACACACACACACACACACACACACACACACACACACACACACACACACACACACACACACACACACACATATATACAAAGCTGCACACAGATCCATGTATATTCAACGAAGGCTCCTGAATATACTTAATGCTTTCATGTGTGTCACTGTGTAACGATCCATGCTGTTCCACACAGCTGCTTCTCTCTTTTTCTTACTCTCTTCCTCCCTCACACACACACACACACACACACACACACACACACACACACACACACACACACACACACACACACACACACACACACACACAAGCAGATATGAACCTATTTCCTATTTAGGAGCACATTAGCTGTCTTTCACACCAAATACTCAATCTATTAAATCTGTAAGACATCAGCAGCCTGACTCAGAAAAACTTGAAGGGTCTAGCATTCAGGAGTTAGTCCAACCACTCTGCCTTCTTTAACCTCACCTCCAGATGAACCTACAGGCCCCCTCCATCCATCTGAGCCCATGACAGCAAAACAAACTGGACATAGACCCGCCTGAATGGAGGCCATTACAATATGAATGAGCCAAACAGAGCTGAAATGAATCGAATAGAGAACCAAAACACAACAGCCGAGAAAAGGGCCCCGGCTGAGTCAAACAAGTCAGCTCGAGTGACGATGAGTCAGGCATAAATGTGACCCTGAGACGGATAAAAGATGGCCCGTCTCAGGTGTCGGTTGCTGCTGCGATAAGGGTTGCCGTGGTTGCACCGCCTCTCTTTGCGGTGTGCATTTTCAGGGGGTGCAGACCTGTGGATGTGGCGAGACTGTGACATCATGTCTGTCCCCCCGCTAAGTGATGTCACCTCTCTGTTACGTCGCGTAAACAGGGGATTGCCTTGACCCCTCTGAAGAAGTGGAAAGCCATAAAATAGCAGGGAATTATAGTGTCTGCAAACACACACACTTGTGCACACACATGCTTTCTTTTTCATGCATTTATATCATGAATTCCAGCCACAGCAGCCACATACTCACATAAAACACCTTATATTGCATTTTAAATGAACACACACACACACACACACAGACACACACACACACGCCCAGCCCCCCCTCCTCCTGTAAGAGTAAGAAGCTGTTTTAGCCTTGTGTTTTGCGGGCTGTTTAAAATGTCATTTTTCTCTCGTTTCTCAGACTTCAAAGGCGCCGCGCTGAGCTCTCACTCCCTCTTGCCAAATCCTCCAATCGTTTCTGATTTAGTGAGTTGGCCATGGGCCGAGTAGCACCGGGACGGGCCCGTTAACAACCGGCCGAGTGGTGGGGAGAGGGGGAGGCAAGACGAGAGGAGGGTATGGGGGAGAAACAAATGAGGCAATGTGGAAAAGGAGAGGAAGCAGGCTGAAATTGAGACAGAAATAGGAGGAGTGCTGAGAGAAGCTGGTCTGCTAACAATGCGAGGAGGCGATGGGTGTGTGGGGAGATGAGAGAGACAGAGATGGGAGCTGGATATAAGAAGTGGAGGGGGGGGATCGATTGAAAGGAAAGGAGAGAGTGAAGGGAGGAGAGAGAAGAGTGGGGAGGAACAGAGCTATGAGGACCAGGAGGAAGGAGGGCTGGAGGACCACTCGAAAAGCTGAGAGGAGTGAAGGGGAAGTGAAAGAGGAAAGCAGAAGGAGAGGAGGAAGAGGGGAGGGCGAGCATGTGGTTAAAGAGGAGCGAGGAAGACGGGGGGGAGGGGGAGATCTGGCCAGTGAGGGACAGAAGAAGAAGAAGAAGAAGAAGAAAAGGAGGAAGAGGAGAGAGAGAGAAGAGAGCACATGGACACAGGAAGTCTGGCGCTTGCCATTCACATGCCAAGTCATCAGATGGTGGTGTGTGTTCACACCCCGGAGATGTCGCAACCAAACGCACCCCACTCCCTTCAAATCACTGCTACCGACAATAAGCAGCTGTTCACATGTTGGATGAGAGTTGGAGATGAGACAAAAGTCTTTCTGTCACTGCAGCAAATGTCCTTCAGAACAAATGCAGGCTTCAATCAAAGCTCCAACATCAAAAAGACTTTTACTTAATGTATTCAAATGTTTTATCTTTCCACTGATGTGACCTTTCAGACGGCTGAAATCTTGGTCACAGCTTCGCTGAGGTCAATTTGATTAGATACAGTGAAACATTTAGGAATATATTTAAATGATGTGCCATGGCTTGCTTGAAATATCAAAGCATACACAAGAGTCTAATTTGTAATGGAAATGCCTTTAATGACTTTGCTGGCTTTACTTAATGACTTAATGCCTTTAATGCGTCAACAAATTTCAAACAGTCAGACTCATTTAACTGATTTCTTTGGCCTTGCTGAATATTTTATTTGAAGTTTAGATAAGTGCAGCACTGATGTGTGTGTGTGCGTGTGTGTGTGTGTGTGTGTGTGTGTGTGCTTATAATGTATGCCCATGCATGAAATTAACCCTAATACACACAAAAGAAATCACTGGTTCAAAATTGACTTAGTCCAAGTACTTTCATGCAACACTGGGTTAACTTTATCTAGAACTAGTTGGTTGTTGTGACCCAGTATTAAAGGTTTTTTTATATATATTATTGTTGGATTATTTACACAAACCAAAATATGGTTATTTTGACCCAGTATTAGACACAAACAGATCATGCGGTACCTTAAAAACTGTCACAAATGTAAAGTATATATGTGCAAATTACACATTATTAGCAATCAGTAATAAAAAGCAACCTGAAAGTTTAAAACAAGCCAGAGTAGATTATAAATGCAAAAATACCATATTTCAGTTTTGGTAGTCTTATAGTGTTTTCTTATAGTGTTTTTTTAGAGTTTACCCAGTACAGCACTGGTGCTATATTGATCCAAACTGGATTAGTTTTGCATTTTTCACGTCTGTAATTTTTTTTCTTGAATTGAATTGAATTGACAGTTTACACTCTGCCCCTTTCTAACTGCATCCAATCGCAGCTCAGCTGGCTGCAGCCTCCGCCACCTGTCTCCTCCACACAGGGGGTCGTCTTGCACGCTGCAAGCGGGATGTGCCCCTTGTACCCTGGGTACCATTGGTGAGGTGACGGGGACCCGGTCTGTCTGAGGCTCATCCACTGCTGACTCATCTCACACACACAAACACACACACAAGAGTCTCCTCTCTCTCTCACTTTCACTCAGCCGCACTCTTGAGAGGCAGCGGAGACGCCAGGCTGAGGAGTCGGGGATGACGGCCAGTGGGTGCTGTCAGGCGGTGGTAATCTGACTGGATTACCAACCAGGTGGAAACATTCAGCCTCTCTAGGCCCTCTACTCCTCCTTCTCCTCCTCCCTCTCTTCCACCACTATATCCATCTATCATTTACATGCTCATATTCTTTATATTTCTTGTCCCATTTCTTTTTTCCTTTCTTTTCTGATCTTTATAGGGCTTTCTTTCCCTTCCTTTTACATTTACAGACACACAAACACACCATCCTCTCTTTCTACGTCATGCCAGTTGTTGGTGTGTGAAGGTGTGTGCAGGTAGGAGGGTGAAGGGGTGTGTCTCATCAGTGCCACCTTGACAATCAAAGCGGAAGCTGAGAAACTTCCAATACAGGGGAGACATTAGTGACAGCCTCGTGATGAATGGACAGGGCGGCTGCGTGTAACACACACACACACCTACTCACATTTATAGCAGAGAAACACCGAATTTCACTGCAGGATCTTGTGCTTCACTAACAAGACTGAACACGGGGAGAAGAAAGAGAAAGAAGAGGAGGAAATGATGGGAGGACAGAGAAAAGAAGAAGAAAAAGGTCAGGAGATGAGGCCAAAGAGGAAGGATTGAGAGAAAAGACAGACAGAAGTGGCAGAGAGGTTATCTAGTCTAACCAAAACATTATGATTAAAGCTTAGTACTTATTCAAAACACAAAACACAAGCAGCTTAAGGCAGAAACCTTACATCTCTGTGTGTTTGTGTGTGTGTGTGCGTGTGTGTGTGTGTGCAGCTGTGAATGTGTGCACACATGTAACATGGATGTCGGCTCCTTCTGCCTGTATTACTAGGTCACACACACACACACACACACACACACACACACACACACACACACACATACATACACAGCCATGTAAGCAAAAACCGTCTGCTGTCTGGGAAGTAACACACCTGTTCAATGACAAGCTCTGCCACGCCCTCCATAATACTGCACACCTGTGCTACTGCAGGGTAAACCTAACCTTAATCACACACACACACACACACGCTTGCACAACTACTGCCCAGGGGCTAACATCACAGAAAAGGGAAGAAAGAGAGAAAGAGAGAGAGGGGGGGGGAGAATAAAAGCAAAGCAGTGAAACAGGGAGGGGAAAGAGACCAAGACAGACAGAGAGAGACAAAGGCTTTCCCACTGCTCCTATCAGTAATCTAAACGTCTGTGTAATATCATTGTGGGGTTTTATCAAATGGGGGCTGAGTCTTATGGCGTTGGTATGCGGCTGTCATTCCATCACCTTGTCAAGCGCGACCATATTCAAGCAGACACCATGCTGATCTAAATAAGAGGCTTCAGCAAATTGATGGATTGCAGGTTTTCCGGGATATGAAGAAACAGAGGGGGAATGAGAATTTTTTTTTAAACTTTGAATTTCTGTAAGTGATACACCCAGTTTGGTCTTGTGCGGAGGTTAAAAAAAATTGTGTGTGGGTATGAGTGTGTCTCTTTCCAAAGATCTGAAACAAACCTCACTTCATAGCTCCCCCACCCTCCCCAATTCTGCCCTGGTATGGCCAACCCCACATCGTATCTACCCCCTGTGCAGAGGCCCAGGGCCAGGCATACAGCTTTCTGAATCTCTAAGGGGGGCAAGCACAAAGGTAACCCCCATCCTAACCTTCCAGCAAACACACACACACATGTGCCCCAACCCCCATTCCAAAACAACAATCCTCTATGCCCATCATGTCAGTCAAAACCCCATCAGGGACATGCATGGAGAGTCTGGATATCTGGAATCTCAATACAGTGTCATGCACCTTGAGTCCCAGTGAGAGGCCCTCTTGAATACATTTCAATAACATTATCACCCTGCATTACTATGCTTTTTCCCCCCTTTCAACATTACAGAATCATTTTAAATTGGACCATAATACATGTCAGCGAGTAGCAATATCAGTCAAAGTGGAGTGTAATCTGTTTAAATCATTATGCAGGTTGGACCTGTGTTTGTCATAGGTTTTAAAATGACATGGCCATGTTTTTGGTAAAATCATTTCAGTCAAACTCAAAGCAGACACGCAGCTGAATGTCTAATGAAATATATAAAATATTTTATCAATATAAACTAAATTACACTGTATGAATTATTGTATGATATATTTAGATATTGTGTAATATAGACCTATAATTATGTAAATTATTTAATATGTATCATGCTATATACATACATGCATTGCAGAATAACACATAGTGTAATATATTTTGTACACATTACATTTACAATAACACATTTACTGGACAGACAGATGATTAAATGTTACATTTAAGGGTATATTTCAACAATTTCTAAATTATATAAATTAATAAATATGACTCTTGTGCTATTAGTTCTACATATATTGTAAAACACTAATAGAAAATAAAAGTGTATGTATTAACACACACATACGTACTACACAACACCAAACCTATGGTAAAAAAAAAGAAAAAAAAGAGCTTTGTAACTCTGAGCGTAAATGCTCTGAAGTATAGGCTACAGTCATGGAGCATGTGTTTTTGAAGCAGCAAAGACCAGAACCAGGACCTGAAACAGACCAAATGTCAAACTGGCTCACGTTGCATTTCTGTTGAATAAAAAAAAAAATAATAATAATAAATAAATAAATAAATAAATAAATAGATAAAGGTGCGTTGAGCTCAGTGTGTTGATGGGTAATGTGGAAATCATACAGACTTATTTTGTACAGAATTTTAACAGGTAAAATTCGCGTCTGGACGCGTCTGCATCGGTTTTGCTGTTGTGTAAAACTAATGAATATGCAAATAAGTGGAGACAGAGGAAATGTGGATCCCACACACAACAGAGGATATCGTTCATAGGTCCGAGTTTCAGCGTGTATTTAAAGAAGCCGCTGCATTTGCAAATGATAATTAATGAGATTTCTCATTAGGCACGTTCACATTCATCCAGTTAGTCCAGTACCTTTACAGACACTGTATGATTTCGAACGGAGCTTCCCTTCTTTCTTTCTCTCCACACACACACACACACACACACACACACACACACACACACCTTCCCATCCCCCCTCCTCCCCTATTGAGACAGGATACCAAAGCTACTTGTTAAATCTAATGCATGCACTGTCAACCCATTCGCACCCCGTCACGTCCCCGCTCAATATAGAAACCGGATTTTCTGGTATTACCCGCACCTCTATTAGCCAGAGCCCCCCTCCACTCCCCACCACTGCGACCCCCAGTTTGTGACCAGTACGAACCAGCATGTGCTCCGAACCCACCACCGCCAAACCACTATGCTCCCGGAACCACACAACCACACTTGAAGGAGGAAACGTTGCAAAGAAACTGTACAAATAAGGGAAGGGCTCAGCTAATAGCTTTAATTTATTGTTTAATGGGAAATATAAGCAGTGGAATTACCCAGTTCTAATTAATTAAATCAAATGGCAATGATTAGTACTTTACTAATTGATGAAACCATATAAATCTATGACAAGATTATGGCACTGGAAACGCCTAATAATCCCTGTGTGATAAAGAAGAATAATCCTGGAATGTTTTTACATTCTTGAGAGATTTAAAGTCTAAAACAAAAAAAAAGGAAGTATGTCGTAAATTTCAAGTTAATCTAATTTCCAATTTTTCCCTCTGTTTCTTTTTTCCTTGACGCAAGCTTGAAATACTCAACTGACAAATTATATTTATTTTCATATATTACGCACAGCAAGTAGCTATATGTCGTAAACAGTTAATTAAATAAAGTAAAACATAAAACTCTTTAATATGTCTGCGCCGTTTTGCTGATTTCTAAATGCCCACGAAGTCTGAGCAATTTCCTTCCACTGTAAATTCTAGTTCGTCCCAAAGAGCTTCAGTGTTTCCCAAGTTTGCAATATGGAGAACATATGCTTCAGACAAAAGCGAGTAACTGATTTTTTTAAACCCCACACTTGTCATTCATACGCAAGAAAAGAGCTGCATTCAAAACTGACCTGAGTGCGGAGCCATGGAGAGGTGGGATGAGTAGTATTTCCCGGGCTGGAAGTGAGCGGGGTGCTGCACGGAGCCGTGGCCGCCTGGCGCCATCCGAGACGCGGCGCTGTGCACCAACGCGCTCCGCTCCGTCAGGAGGTGGTGCGGTGGAGCGAAATCTCGGCTTTCCATCCCGGCGAGAACCGATAAATCCCAAATCCAAAGTAAAATCCGGAGGCACCGAAGGTCTCAGGCACCCAGATGCAAATAATCCCTTTTATGAACTTCGGGCTCCCCTCGCATTGAGCGGAGTTTTGGCTTTGCAGGGTAGAAACTGAGTCCCCGTCATGTCCTACAAAAGAGGGAGCAGGAGACACGTCAAAGCGCTGACAATAATGAGCCAACCAGGGATGTAGTGCTGAAGAAAAGGCTGAACTGAGAGACAGTCGCTGTTCATGTTTAGACAAACAAGCAGTCTATTTACAAAAAGCGATTCAAATTTCACAAATAAAAAAAAAACGTTTTAAAAGACCAGATTTACACAGCACTCTCTGTACTTCGCTACCATCCTTTATGTCTGATTTAATGACGATTTATGCCAGCCCAGGAAGGTGAGCAAAGTCTTGTCCTGCAGATAAAAAGGTGGGTGAACTGAGTTTATGTGGATTTACTCTGCACTACATAGTTGGCCCCAACAGAGGAGTCTTTGCAGCCCCCCCCCTCCTCCTCCGACCCCCTCCCTCCTCCTCCTCCTCCTCATCCTGTGACCAAACACGATGCAAATATAACGCACACGGGAGCTTTCTTAATCAGCGAAAAGAATGGAAAGGAAAGAGGGAGATTTGGCTCAGGTACAAACAAATGATGCACATACAGTGCAAGAGTTCACAGCGGTTGAAAAAGGAAAAAAAAGCCCTTTTCCATGAAGGACGACTTGTTAAGTCTTCAAACTGAACAAGGACCAGTCGTAAACAAGCTGGACCTCGGAGACTATTGCACTAAAATATGAAGAAACCCATTTTGCGCAGAGCAAAAATGCGCAAAAGCAGTTTTTTTTTTTAAATCTTAAACTGTGGCGACTAAAATCTGCTCCCTAACCTTCTCGGTCCCCATTAGTGTCCAAAAGAGAAAGAAACACACGTCTGTGCCATGATTAATGGTTGTTGTTTATGTCATTTAAGTTTGATTTCTTTCCTCAATTAGCTGTCATAAAATTGAACCCCCCCGTCCATACATTTAACACGTGGCCGTGACAGTTTGGTGGATCTTCTAAATTTTTTACAATTAAAAAAAAAAATGCACTGAAACATGGGATCGATATAAGATCGTGTCGCCACACACAGACACACACACACACACATGCATGTCTTGGATCAGTGGTGTTTGTTGTGTAGATTTTATAAATTAAATCTGACTTTACAACCCGCAGCTTTTTTGTATATACATATATATGTTCACTAAACTTGTTTCGCCTTTAATGTTTGACTTTTTATAGTTTGCACCATTGCGACCGGGATTCTTATTTGTTGTGTTGCTTATTAATGAAAACGGGCCTGAAAACAGCTATTTCTATTAACTCCTACGGAGTCAGCAGCAGTGGCCCTCGCCCCCTGACAATGGCAAACACCATGCGTCTCCGCTACATACAGTATATATAGACTACACTGTAATCACAAACACAAATCAAATCACCTTTATGCTCCAGAGCGAGAGAGAGGGGGCAATAAACAGTGAAATAGACTAGGAAATCATCGACTTTATATGTATGCCTTAGAGTCCAGGTCATTTACTTAAATAGGACTCCCTGTGACGCTCAGATAGGGAGAGCTGGGTGCCTGCGTTCACCAAACACACCTCAGCAGTCCATCTCCTAGGCCTTTCAATGCATGGCACGTCCATCTAGCGCTCTGTAGATGCTGATAGCACCTCCCAGGAATCAACGATAAAGGAACAAAGAAAATATCAAATGCTCTGGTGGAACAGGGGCTTATGAAGTGCGTAAGAATATAGGCTACATGAGCTGGAGTATTCAAGTCTCCTTTAACGCATACACACACACACGCACGCTGCTCAAGGACGCTCAACTTTCAGGAATTGAGTTTGGGGGCTGAAAAAAAAATCTCCAAAGTTTAGCAGCTCTGACAGAGCCTGCAAAAGTGTGTGTGTGTGTGTGTGTGTGTGTGTGTCCAAACACTCCCAAGCATAAAATATACAATGCATGCAAATGTCAGAAAGCTTCCCATAAGAATATTTTGCCTGAACTGCGAGTGCATTTGAATTATTTAATTTCCTCTTTGTTTGTGAGAACCACGTTGACACTTTCGACCACATCTAGTCGACAGAAACGAAAACTGAGGGTTAAAATAAGGAGAGAAACGCAGGCTACTGTAAGCGCACTGGGAAGGCAAAATGGACTCTCTCCTGTCCCCTAGGCTGTGAGAAACAATGGCCCTTCTCTACTGGACATCAATCATAAACCACTCTCGTCTGACATTTGTCTATACATTTTTAAATTTTTAGGCCGTAAACACACGTCCTGTGTGTTTACATTCCACGTCAACAGAGAGCCACTCAGGCTACATTTAACAACCTGAATCTAAATCCCGTGTTATCGCACGCCAAGCAAACACAACGACTTGAGCAGATCGCGCGTAACAGTTTGGGAAAATGATCATTTGGATCTGCTGTAGAGCGTGTGTCTATGTGTGTGTGTGCGCATATCTACGTGGAAGGCGTTCAGACTTCCTTCCACTTCAACCAGACTCCCTAAAACCCCATACACACTCACACACACACACACACACACACACACAGGCACACACTTCCCAAACACGCACACACACACCTCCACCATCACTGCCCTGCAAAGGGTCAAACTATCGCCAGACGAAAATCCCCTCACAAAAGTAACCCTTACTGTTTTGTTTTTTTAAAACGTGAATTTAAAACGAAAAGCCAGAAAATCCGCAAAGAATTGTGTTCTCCAGATCTCATGCAGCTGATGTTTCAAACAAAAAACACGCATTTGAGCAAAAATCTCTTAAATCAGAAATGTGCGGACCTTTGGACAAAAGATAAAAAAAGGGAATTAAACGGCATTCACCTTTGAAGTGGCTCGGGTTCACAGGGCAAGTCGTTGCCTTCAACAATTTTGCAATAAAGTGAAGTCGCAAAGCATAACCGAGGCACTAAATCCGGACGTTCAGAGGCCAGCTAAACAGGAGAGACAAGCCCGGCCGAGCCGAAGACAGCCCGGCGTCTGCACAGCCTTCATACCGAGGGGGGAAGCAGGGAGCACTGCAGTTTGCAATAAACCTCTCTGTCTCCCTCCCTCTCAAACACACACCATACACACGCACTAACACACACACAATAGGAAAACTAACAAAGAAATAATCTACAATTTATAATCTATGAAACTACAGGCGTGTTGAGGCGCGCTGAAAAGCGAGTGGCTTTCAATAGTCCTCTGAATGAATTAGAAACACACGAGTAATTTGGCTGTGGAGAGAGGTCAAATCAAAAAGTGACACACATATCGCCCACAGCTCAGCCCTCTACACTGGACAGGAGAGGAAACAGAGGCAGCAGACCAGCTTCAATAAATCCTTCAAAATATAGTAAAGTATAGTAATCATTACATGTGTTGCTTAAATGCAAATATTACAATTACCCAGAAAAAAGGGGGTGTCTTTAGATCGCTAGATCTTTTTTTCTGTAAGGTGGAGTAGTGGTATCAGCTTTTATTTTACTATTTACTTCTCCAAAGGTATGACAGCGAAAAATAGCGGAGTCTTTTGAAAAATAGATGCATCCTCATTTTAAATAAAACAGTAAATTTAGACCATCCTCTCCTGTGCATGCAAGCACTCGAACTAAAATCGACATTCAGTACAATCAGCAAAGATTATAAAACGCCGCTATAAAATAATTTGCTACTTACTGGTAAGTTATATCCATTGTTCGGCGAGGAGGTTATAATGAAAGGAAAAGTACAAAAATATTCAAAGTGAAAATCCCCGAGTCGCAGAGAAGAAACATGTGGGATTGATTACATCCTATGCTGCTGCAGACTGTAGTGTGCAGTCAGTTGAGGTATGGGAGAGACGCATCGTAGAAGTTCAGGCTTGTAGTGAATCGAGGCTCGTTCATGCAGCCGGAGACTCAGACACGCCGGGAGGAGGAGGAGGAGAAGGAGGATGAAGGGGTGTGTGTGTGTATGTGTGTGTGCGCGGGGAGGGGTGAACGCGTAGGCCTATTGGTTTGAGAACGACAATGTGAAAGCGTGCCCGTGAGGCGCTCCCCCACCTCCGCCTCCACCCCTACCCTGCCGCCCCGCCACCACCCCTACCCCCCGCACCCCCCTTTGACGGTAAACACGAGCAGCCATTGGCTGCCGCTTCGAGCCAATGACGAAGCCGCCACAGCCGCGGAGCGAAACGGCGGGCGTTTGATTTGCAGCCCTCGGCGCACTGCGTGCACAAGCAAATGCGAGGAGACAGGCGGCACAGCTCGGCGCTGTTCAGTGTGCAGAGAGGAGAGGAACTGGAGCCGTGCAGCGCTGCCTGCACTTTCTGATCACTGGTGGAGAGCAAACAGCATCTAGCCTATTCTGTGTGATCCCACTGCAGTTCAGTTCAAATGCTGCGTGTGCTTTAAGTATATCGTTATTTTGCCATGTGACAGCGGTGATGTGATAGTTTTATTGATGCTCCTTTGGGGAAATCAGCTTTTTTTCACTCGCCCCACTGCATGTGTTTTGCTAAAATAAATCCTTATTAGCAGGATCTGTTTCTGATTTATTGGACACGTTGGCTTTGTTTGCAATACAAGACATTTTGCTCACATATGCACATCCGCATAAAGATAAGAAGTTTAGGACCTACACTTAATATGCATCAAGTTAAGTTTGATATAGAAAATGTGTCCAGTGGGAAAGTGGGAGTAAATCTAAAGGAGGATTTTTTTTTTCAATCAAATTTAATTGTCTGCTTCACCCATAAAGCCAGAGTCTCTTTGGATAGTGCAGGTTGTGCTCTGAACACGAACGTGCATTTCATCTGTATCATATCACTTAATCTATCAAAATGCCACATATAAAGGAATCTGTCATTTAACACAGACGGGCTAATATGGAGAAAGGGTTAGCCCAATAAAGTGCTTTATTTTTATGTGCATTTGGGGGGGGGGGGGGGGGGGGGGGGGTGGGGGGGGTTAGAAGGGTTACACGTATATTTAAATTACATAGGCTACAGTATGTTCAGTATTTTCTGTTTTTATTGCTGTTATGCCTATTACCTGTCTCTGTCACAAACACATACTACACACGCACACACAAATTGAATCAAAGTGTAATTTGAAAGCATTACTGTCCTCGGGGTTAGCCTCGCGCAAGGTTCACTAATTTAGCCAATTAAAAGTGGAAGGATATGGGCTTGTGTGTTTCCATGTCGAAATATATGAGCTGCTATAGGCTGATCTTCACATCCAGGTTTGTTTATATGAGGAGGCAAAGGGTTAAAACTCCGGGCTTCGGCCCTGCGAGGCTCCTGATTGGCTGGCACGCGGCCAGAGTGCTGTCAATCACCGAGTGTAAACAAGGCTCTGATTGGCTGCTGGCCAGTCCGCACTGGGCTGCCTGAAAAAAGCAATTACTGCCCCTGCGGTTTCAAGGCGGCCCCGCGCTGAACGATGAAAGGAGATAAGGAGGGGCGGTTTCAAGGCGCCCCCCACGGCGAACCCCGTTGGCCCCAGAGCAAAAGGAGAGTCAAGAGTGACTAAATCAAAGGGAATACGGTAAAAGGGGGGAAATTACACGTTGTATCAAATGTAGAGGCTAGATTCGCGGAATGGTGCAATAACAACTTTGTGTTTAGAAAATGGAGGAGAGAACGGCAACACGAACCGGAAAACGGCTATCGCGCTGCTGCTAGGGAGCTCCTCTTCTCACCAACACGGAGGGAGAAAAGTTTTAGACGACAAAGGAGACCGTGGAAAGACAGCGATAGGTCTGTTAAAAACCAAAAATATATATACATATATATATATGTAAGTTTCTCACCCATATGTTAAAACTGTGACAGTATCCGTTTGTCAGGACTCGTCTCATATTGTGCTGCCGTGCCTAAAATGTTGACCGTGACTAAAACTTTTTTTTAAATTGCCTACTGTTGGATAATTAAGTGGACATTTCCGCTTTTACTCAACAACTTAAACGGTATGTCGGTTATAATAATAAATTAGATTATTCATTGTTTCTGAAAAAGGGGTGGGCGGGGTGGCTTTGGCAGAAGAAAAGTTGTTGTGGTGAACGACTTTTTTTTTCAGTACAAAAAATGTACAAAATCTGACAAGAAACATTAAAAATGTAAAATATACATGTGAAAATGTTTTTTTGCCTGCTGCTTAATGTTACACGAAAAATGTATAGTGTACAAATAGAAATAAAACAATAACAAAACTTAATCTCAAAGTAGTGCATATATATATATGCACACACACACACACACACACACACATATACATATACATATATACATACATATACTGCGCTGCTTGTCTGTTTTCTGGGAATCATTATGAT
Source organism: Toxotes jaculatrix (assembly GCF_017976425.1). Classification (NCBI taxonomy): domain Eukaryota; kingdom Metazoa; phylum Chordata; class Actinopteri; family Toxotidae; genus Toxotes; species Toxotes jaculatrix. The sequence goes on from NC_054414.1 coordinate 8,150,798, forward strand.
TATTTATTTTGGGAACCTTTCTTCAAGCAACAACGCAACAAAAAATCTGTCATGTGGCTGCTTGAAAGCAAAACCTTAACAGGCTGTGTGCTTTTTAACTGAACTTGTCCAAACACATGCGCCTCATAAAGTAAATGCAGACTGTTCCAAATGATGTCCCTTTACATTAAAACAGAGACCCACTCCCTTGCTTTGCTCCAGCCCCTCAAACAAAACACTCTGGACAAAGGAGATCTCAAGCTGGTCTGCAGCCGATAGAGGCAGCTTATAAACTGTCTGCACGCAGCAAAACTCGACTTTCATCCTTTACAGTGAAATTAATTGATACATATATAATTCAAATCAAATAACGCCAAAGCGAGCAGATTTATCACGTCTCTAATTAGATAATCGTTACCCTCTTTTCCCATTTACATAGCAGCCTGCATTCCAAAGCCCAGCGCTCTCCAATGGGCTTGAGCCACCACCTAGACACACACACACACACACACACACACACACACACACACACACACACACACACACACACACACACACACACACACACACACACACACACACCATATACAACAACCTCAAACCGAGTGATATTCTGAAAATTTCCATTTCCTTCTTTTATGATATTTTGGTTGCTCAAATGTGTTCTCTGACCAGCAAGATACCCGCGAATAACCATTTATGTATTAGAATCCATTAAAATGACAGAAGTAAACCTTTGTGGAGTTGTGAAACTCATAAGCTGGTGTTCGACGTCCATCAAAATGGGCCTAAAGGTTTTGGTTTGTACCTGTACAGTCTCATTAAGAAGTCAACAAAATGACTGACTTATTTTATTATATATAGGTTTTTATCTCATATTCTTTCTAAATAAAGCCTGCTGTCACTTTTTTCTGATTCCAACAGCTTTGGACATTTCGGGAACCAGTGCCAGGATGTGTCGATACAGCCCATACAGATAGCAGCCTCCCCATTGTAGGATATATATTTGAAATGACTTGGTTTCCCTATTCTCTCTCCCTCAGCAGTGTTGTCCTCAGCACTAATGACAGAGGGGACAATAAAGAATCCTGTTCCGCAGCTCACAAAAGGGGTCCGCCACTTATAACAGAAATCTGCATTTAATTTATTTAGTGACAAGGAAAAGCCTTTTATAGCTTGATTTTTATTGGTTCTTTTTCACTTAAAAGGTGGGGGTTGGGTTTTGTGTGTGTGTGCGTGCATAGATTATGTGTGTGTGTGTGTGTGTGTGTGTGTGTGTGTGTGTGTGTGTGTGTGTGTGTGTGTAGAGAGAGAGAGTGAGAGAAAGCAAGAAAGCATAACACACGCACCCTAGCCTCCTCTGGTCCGTGTGCCAGCGCGAGCTACCCTATACGGTGGGGGGGCTAGGGAGGGATGGAGGGAGGGGGGGGGAGTTGGATAATTAATGCGGATTGACTGATTGCTCTTGAAACAGGCCGGTCCTGCGCGCGGATTGTCCTCGAGCAATGAAGCGTTCCTGACTGACACTTTCCACCTTCCCTTCTTCGCTTCCTTCTTCCCCCACTTTTTTTTCCCTCTCTCCCTCTTTCTTCCCTCTCACTATAAACCCCGATGTGCAGGACTCTTCCTCCGCGGCCAGCAGCCACCACATCCCGGCCGCTTTTCCTGCCGTCCCAAGCCCGGCCAGCCGAGGCAGTTTCTCCCTGCTCTGGAGGTGTGTGGTGTCTGTGCACCACTGTCTCACAACTGAATGACTCTAAAATGAAATAAATATAAAAATAAAAGAATGCAAACATTATTTTTTAGGTTAAATTCAGATTTCGGTGCTTTTTGTTTCCACCTACAGGATGTGCAAGATCGTGTTTTTGTGAAACCTGACATGCATGAGTTCAGTGCTGCTTTTGTGTTATAAGCTCTGTAACTGCTGCAACTTCACCTCATGAAGTTATGTCGCCGTAAAAAAAAAAAAAAAAAAAAAAGGTGAAGAAGCTATTTTCTGCACGTATAAAAGTGTTTGAAAGTGAGTGCTAGGCGATGCAGTCCATCCCCAACATTAATTGAATAAACTTTTGAGCGTCTAAATAGGACCACATTAAAGAGCAGCGTAATTCACAGTCAACGGGAAACACATTGGCGAGGCTGTTTTTTTTTTTTTTTTTTTTTTTTTTAAATGAGGTCCAAATGGAGAGCTGTCTCCACGGGAGGCCCTCCATACAGGGCAACCATCCTATTCTCAGCAGATATTTCTGATAGCGCTTTAATGATGAGAATTTCCAAACAGGGTTGTTCACCAGGGAGACGCCCCGGCTGTCTAAAGGTGGTGCAACCCCATGAGACAATACAGCCATATTAGAGTAGAAAAGCATATATGGAATGTAGCTTTTTGGGCTGTGTTATGAAAAAAAAGAAAGAAAAAAAAACAGGGTTGTTCTGTGCGCTCTGGGCGTGTAGCGACGGTGATATGGGTACACCGTTCAGAAAGCCTTTCTGTTTCGGTGGCCAACACACTGTAAATATCAACCTCAACAAACAACAGAGCCATCCATAACCGCTTGGAAGAAGAAGACACGATGAAGTCAGAAGTTGACTGGACACAAAAACAACATGACCTTTTCTTCTCTGTGTGCGCAGAGGACAGATGCTGCTATTTCTGATCATCCTGACAGATAGGCTGGAGAGAGGAGCTATTGTCTCACAAGGAAAGTCGGGGAATGTGAAATGGTTGGCATGAAAAATGAAACAAGTAAAAATGCTCCACTTCACCATCAAAACGCTTTAAAAGACCCGGATTGAGGAGAGAAACTGTTGTGCCGTGTATGACTAAAAGCACATGTCTGCAGACACCTTCAGATCAAGAGGATGATGGTGCAGTAGAAGAAGATGATGGTGGTGGTGGTGGTGGAGGGAATAACTTGGGCACCAAATTAGTACCTGTCACACCGCCATGCATCCGGCTGCAACCACCACCAGGCCTGTATGGATGAGATGAAAGCACCAACATCTATTTATGGGCCATCAAAACACGCAGGTGGAGGCTTTAATTATCATTACCATTTGAACATAAACAGCCATAGCGTGCCGTCCTGCCTGTGTTTGCACTGCAAGCTCATGTGTAGTTTTCATTCAGACAAAAAGGAGAATTGAATCTTAGCAACCGCCGAATTGTTGATATTATACACGCAAATAAGGGGATTAAATATATGGTGTGTTTGAAGTGTGGCGGACCAGGCTCAGCCCGGTGCCACCTCAATTTGTGTATTTGTGTCCCAAGATTTTCTACAGCACTTCCTCCTCCTGCCAACATGCATACACAAGCAGACTCATGGGAACGTTGGAAACTGAAAGACATCTTTGTGTTTTTTCTAGTTGTTCCAACCAGTTCAGGAGGATCATAGAACAAGTATTGTTAAATTGGAAAAATCTAAACACAAAAAAATAAAATAAAAACAACTGTTTGTGCCACAGTGCAATACTGAATATCTCCAGTGTGGGTCGTGGGGGTCAACAGGTCACCTGACCTCCTGCAATTCATCACTCAAAATTTCAAGTAATGTAATCGATTCTTTCAGCAAAAGCAAAGACGTATTTTGCAAAGAAATGTCTTTGCATGACTCATAACGTTAACTGTAAACCCCATAACAAGCTTTCGTGTGGCACCAGCAATTTGACTCCTAAGAAGAAGAAGGAAAAAAAAAGATTAGGATTTCAGAAAACTTTTTTGATTTTCAGTCATCATGTCCAGACTGTTTCTCAAGTATTGGTTATATTTTGACCACATAGTTGATTAAATATTACCCAAAGCACCTAATCACATCACATCTCTGCGCCTGGATTGTCTCTCAAAAGAAAACCCCTCCAGAAACAAGCTAATTTTGAAATCATGGTTGACAGTGCACGTCAAACTAAAACATTTGGGACAACAACCTGCAGTGTTAGAGAAAGTTGAACTTTCAAAAGAAAAGAGAGGGGAAAAAAAAGAAAAAGGTAACTATAATCTTGGTTGAACCATAAACCAGTCATGTGTCCAATAACAACCGCATGATCCAGAAAATAACAGTTTTATTACTTGGATAATCTACACACAGTAAAATCAACATAGCTACAAATTATAATATTTAACTATGTTTTTATCAAACTTGTCTTTTACTACCTGCCCAGGCAATGTGTGTTGTCCCTGAAAAGTAAAATAAAATAAAATGCTTTTAAGAAAATACAAACTCACAGTAATTGTGACAAAACAAAAGAAGTAAAGCAGGTGTTTAACGTTGACCTTCCTTCACTGGACACTGAAGTTTAACCGTTATACCAAGAAGTTTATTTTCTTTTCTGCAGCTAAAGTGCTCACGTGTACGTTCAAACGCAAAATCAGGAAACTTCATATGGGCGTGAACATTGTATTTGACTTGAGTCCAGTGCATGAACCACAATTATTCATAAATTAGACATGTGTGACTGCAAGTCTGCAACGGCAATTATATAAATAAATAAGGATATTGGCCTGTTTCTGTAAACGCAAGGTAATGAATTATGGGATTTATGGTGTAAATGCTGAGCCCCTGCATCAATATCTGAACCGAGGATCGATCACTCGTATTTTACATGTTTCTATTGCCACTTTGTCAAACTAAGTCAGGGATCAGAAATGTGACCTGAAAAAGACGCGTGTCATCTCGCATGGATGGCTGTATGTCCAACGGTGCTGCCAAAAGCTCTCAGTGTGTGTGTGTGTGTGTGTGAGAGAGAGAGAGAGAGAGAGAGAGACAGAAAGAGGCAGATAAACAGCAACTCGGTGTCCTTCCACAGTGTTACCGTGTAACTTAATATAACGTGTAACCCTGACAAACTATAACAGCCAACTCTGGAGCAGCTAAAGAGAACTACACTTTACATAGTTGAATCACCGTGTGTGTGTGTGTGTGTGTGCGTGTGCGCCACTATACGGGCACATGCCCCCACTCCCAGGCCCCAACTGACAAACCCTCTTACATTAACTACATATGAAAGAGATTCAGATTTTCAGTTATAAAAGTCGTAAAAACAAGCATCTGTCCACAGTAGTCAGACACGTAACATTTTAGGATTAAAGACATGAAGATATCTGCGTTTGTAGGAAACCTACAACACTGATTACGCAAAGTTTTCTCGTGTTTTAGTTCTCAGTGCATTCTCGCTGCACGTCCAGATCCACACATAAATAAATGGATTTTTTTTTCTTTCTCTTGGACACACACTGGACCATGGAGCCACGACTCAAAACGGCTGTTTAGGCTAATCCCAAAAATCCAAACTCTGAAAACTGCAAAAGTGTCCAACCCCCTTGCAAACACAGCGAATAATAATAAATGGATTTTAAAAACCTCTCTCTGAATAAATCACTCTGACATTGTATTAAAAATACAAAATAAAACACCTACCTATAAAATGACCGTCTCCATATAGCGCTTTGTGTTTGTGGACATAAATTAAAAAAAAAAATAATTACAACAAAAAGAAAAACCCTGCCTCTACACGCTGTATCCAAACCAACGCGCATTCAGACTCACTGGCTTAAATAGCGCTCCGCTTCTTACACATTACTGTCGCTCTCTGCTGAATTTATCCACCGAGGGGTTTTCCCGACTACAAGCGCCGAATCCTGTGGATGTGAGTCTCCGTGAAATTTATGTCTGGATGACGCGTCCTCTCTCTCCCACAATGGAGCTGACATTAAACAGAAAATCGATGGAGGAACTCTCTATTTCTCTCTCTCTCTCTCTCTCTCTCTCTCTCTCTCTCTCTCTCTCTCCCTCTCCTTCCTTCCAATGCACTCTGTCGTCTTGTCTGGGAGACTAGAAGGGAGCTTTCTTGTATTTTTTTCTCTTAATCAGGGGAGGGGGCAAAGGGACATCATCAAGCATGCTTGTGAGTTACTCACCAGAAATACACCCACCTCCACCTCCACCAAAAAAAAAAAAAAAAAAAAAAAACAAAAAAAAAAAAAAAAAAAAAAAAAAAAAATATATATATATTTATATAAATATATTCTACATGCAACTTACACTTACTCACAAATACATACATACATACACGCGCACACACAGGTTTCTGTGTTGTTTTGTTTGCATTGTGATTGTGCTGAACCGGATCTGTGTGTGAAGAGAGGAGGGGGGGGGGGGGGGGTATCACTCCTTCCACATACATCTTTCTGATGTCCAGCCTGAGATTTGCACCAGACTGACCCGCTCGCTTCCTCCGCCCTCCATAAGTTTCATCAAAGTGAACTACGAGCTTCATGGGCCATCATTCCTATGTCTATGCACCGTGTGTTTAACCTACAAACCGTGATGCAGTGGAAGGCAGGCCGTACCAAAACTGCTCAGTTTTTATTTACGGAATGGTTGGAGCCTGGCATGAAAAGGAGCAATCAGCTCTTCTCTGGAAATCTAATTGATATTTGTTTATAGTGGCGGTTGTTTGTCAAATGATAGGCCTAATTACCGCCTGGAGGTCACAGTTTACCAACCTTTTTAAAATTCACCACTAGCTGCATCAGTGCCTGCTATATATAGCAGCTCTCCCGAGTTTCAGAGGTGTTTTGCTGGGAGGATGAGCGGCCGGCCCAGGCAAACGCTGCCATGCGCACACCGCTTCAATTGTAAGAGCACTATAAACATTTAGCACAGGCGTTAAAGAGTCCACGGCATTTCTGCGCAGGTTGCCCCGCAGCCTTTGATCAAGTCCAAACGGTCCAGACAAGTTTGTGCGTAAAGGTGAATTTATCTCCCGTTCTCGCTCCACAGAAAAGGGGAGCTGAGTCTGCTTCGCTGTGTCGCCCTAAAGAAACAAAGACGTGATTGCAACCAATCGTGCAGTAAAAAAAAAAAAAAGAAATAAATAACAAACACACACAAAAAACAGAGTTTCCATTCGGGGTTGCGTTCTAGTGATGAAGCGGACACCTATGCGTGAAAGAAAATAGGCGCAGGTTGGAGATGAATGCGGAAGAAGCGGAGTGTGCGAGCTGCGGCTTGGAAATACTCGCAGGGTAATAATTGCGGTGGCTGTTGGGGTCTCCTTGCCTCCTTCCCAAAACAGGACCTCAGCCTCGGCTTTCTCTTCTTCTCTCCCTCCGCTGCCCCCACTGGCTGCCCCCGCGGGTCACCGCTTCAGGAGCACCACGTCACCACTTTAACCCCTGCGTCGCCGCGTCCGGGACAGAAGCGGGGCCGGGAGCCCTGTGGGGTTGTGCAGAGGGAGGGAGGAGGGGATCCCCAGACTGGGGTGCGGGGACCTCCAGGCGCCCTGAAGGGCGTGTCCAGGGGGTCTCCGGCAAAATGAGGAACAGGTTTCTCTCAATTTATTTCAATTCGCTGGAAATTCACCCTGCTACAGCCCAAATTAGAATAACTGCTCTAATTAGTCTGCATGGGTTTACTTATTGTCTTTGTGCATACAGTGGACAAGCTGCGGTCGTGAATTTTTTTATTTGCTAATTTTCAAATAAATGCAATTCAAAAACTTAAGTCAGAAGCAACATAGTGTGAAAATCAAGTTCTGAATCAGTCACAAGCAAAAACTCTGTACAACATTTTGTGTTTATGAAAATGATGAAAGTGGTTTGTCACATCAAGCAAATGCAGTCCTTTCCAGATGTTTGCCTTTATTTTTGATGCATCTTCCTGATTTGATTTTCCAACAAAACAAAATGTAAATTATTCATCCTTCAGCCAAATCCAAACTAAAAACACCCAAATAACCCAAATGCCCTGATGGAACACTAAGCTCACAACAGCACACAATGGCCCAGAGGCATCCTTGGATATTTTGGAGGTCAGTGAGCTGAGCTGACACATGAAAACTTTAGAGTGACATCAGACATTTCCATCTAACAACAAGAAAATGTGCTTTACTGGGCCCGACAGGCAAATCCACTTAAACAAACTCACTAAAGTTCAAGCTAAATAATTCTACTGTGACTTTTCCAAACCATTGTTGTCCATCAGCGGTGTTGAAAAGTAGAAACTATTCTGAAGAACAAAAGCAACAATACATACATAAATCCTTCCAGTATGGTTTTGGCTTTGCCTTTGAAAGGATTTATGGGAAGGGGAAGTGGGAGGGTCACAGCAGACCCCACCCACCAAGGAACGTGACCTTTATTTGTCTCTGTAATGGCCTACTGTTGCATTGTGGGTCAGGCAGTTGGTCTATACACTCAAAATATACATATACATATACAGTCTAATGATATGTTTGCCATATTATCATTTGAGTTGAATTACAGCCTGTTTAAATGTAAATTTCAAATACTTTCACATGCACTTGTGACATTTCCTTTTTTTTTTCTGAACGCGTCCCAACCACAACCACCAATAAATATCGCTGCAGTCTTTTGAATGAACCCAGACTCTTTGTCCCGTCGCCTAAAACCTCTTGATAATAACTTTTCTAACAGTCCTGTTCTGTTGTCTGCTCACATTCTGTTTGGAATTTATGAATTTTTGAGGAAAACACAGCTTATGCAACACATTATTGTCACTTTTAAACACATTCAAACAGCTCCTTCTGCTTTATATTTCCCTGTCTTTCATTGTAAACGTCTCTAAATTCTTCCGCACAACATAATGGAAACTTTTTTTTTTTTTAATTTCTTTCCAGAGTTGCAACGCTCCTGGTCCTCGTCTTTCAACCAAAGTTTTAGCTGTTTGAGAAATGCGTTCGCAGACTGACCTCAGATCAATCTGTTAAACTGATGCCATCCACACATCCATCTATTTCACCTCTGATGAAGGACAGTTCTGCTGCATTCAGTCAAACCAACGCCTGCAGCCTGAAATCATTAGAACGATCTCAAACAAGGCCAGTTTACAGCGAAACCCCTGACCAGTCCGGGCCCTCTCTGCTCCACACTCTGCCTGTGTTGAGTAAACACACCTCACTGAGATGCTATCAGAGGTGTCAGCTGGTTTTCACTCCTGGATTCCTTCTCATACTGTGGATTATATTTGTTGCACCTGTTGGAGCAAAGTTGTGTCTTGTGAATTTATGTCTTAAGCAGTACACATTCTTTGCTTCGGGGGTGTGAAAGCCTCTAAATAGTATCATATTCCAAGTTGTTTACCAAAATGTCATACTGTATGTCATTATGTAATAAACACATTTAAGCAGGAAACATCTGTAATGTTCATTACAAAACACAGCAGCTGCAGAAAAGACAATACTTGTCCTTTACAACACTTGGCGTGCGTGTATCCGACAAGCTTTTAAGCCGATCATGATGTTGTACACATATGGCAGTATTGATAAACGCGGACAAATGTTTGAGATTTACGTGATGCTTCTCATTTGCTGTGGTGTAATACAGTTGCTCATTCTTGCCCTGTTAGGAGACTGCTCGCCTACTGCACATGTGTGTACGTGGACCCCTGATATTTGTGTGTGTGTGTGTGTGTGTGTGACACAGCTGCAGTAGGTTAAGAATCAGACATTAAACCTGTCTCTGGTTCCAATTTGAGGCCAGCTCCTCTTTGGCAAATGGAAAACACTTCAAGGTGCCACCGGACCTAAAGATGGTGCCTGTTTCTACAGTTTACATGGTCATGTGATTTTTGGAGGTTGTTTGCCCCAGAGGCAAGTGCACTGCACACACACACACACACACACACACACACACACACACACACACACACACACACACACACACACACACACACACACACACACACACACACACACACACAGAGTCTGCACAGACACAGAGTCTGCACAGAAACACACATCCACACACACTCCTCCAGGTTTATGGAGGCCCAGTGACCCCATAGGTGAGCATAGCTGCATAACTGAGACAGCCACAAAAGAGTGAGCTAAGAGAGCGAGGCATCCTGGGATATGACTTCTTGCCAAAGCACTAAATTCTTTCATCTTTGCTCTCATATTGTAATGCATATCAGTCATAAAAGAGTGTTACATCACTGGACTCACAGTGCTTCCTTTATCTTCAGTCTGCCATGTAGGTCTTCATCTCTCCATATGAATTATGGCGTGTATGCATATTCTATGAAGCCACATTAAAACACAGTGCACTAAAGTGACAAACAGAGACATCTCTTAAACTTCATGCCAGGCCATTCACCCCTCCATGCCATCGTCCATCCATCCTCTTCCCTCTAAGCTTTTTTTTTATTGCAGCTGCTAATGCAGCAGCCAGAACAGAAACAAAGCTAGCTTTGTGACCCCCCCTCCCCTCCTCGCTGTCTGCTGACGCGTTTGCTTGTTCTCCATGTCACCCCCCCAGCCCTTGTTCCCCTTCCAATCTTTCACTAAAAACTTCTTTTCTTCCTTTTATAATTTTTTTTCTCCCCCCCTTTTCTCCACATCTGCAGCAGCATCACGCGGCCTGGCATGGCGAGAGTCATGTGATCTCCACAGTGGCTGCTGCCTGGGAGAAGAAAAGGGAAGTGTGTGTCGGAACCATTTCTTGGCCCAGCTGGGAGGTCAGAGGTCAACTCAACGCTGATCCAATCAGATCGAGCCACAAAAGGGCCGACTCAATTTTACTCTGCCTCTTTTTCTTCTTTTTTTCTGTCTCTAATGCTATCTTTCCGTTACTCTTTGCTTTTTGGCCTCTGGTCTGACCCAGATGTCTCTCTTCGAAGCGTGGGACTGAGCGCAATTAGAGATGTGCAGATGGAGTGAGCAAACCTAAACATCACCCGAATATCAGGCGCTTCACCACAACAAGGCCCAGAGCTGGACGTTGACTATTCAGGGAATAAGCCCCTCAGTCTGTACATTCATTGCTGAAATGGCAAAGAGAACCAAAGTGTCATGCCTCATGAGGAGTGTGAAATTAGCAAAGGATGAAGACTGCTGAGCCTTAAGGTGCTCACACAACACAGGACTTTGTTCCCATCACTGTGATTTTGGGTTGAACAGATCTACAGATTGAAACTTCAAAAAGATGCACAAGAACTTAGAATCAGGCTTCAAACACTGTTACTTTCATGAGAATAGCTAAAAATATATACATCAAGGTCTAATGGTAGAAAACCAACAAAACCCTATTAAAGAGACTATTAAATACATTCAGTTTTCACACTTTTTGCTATTTTTTTTTTTATTTAAAGTTATGTTTTTGGGTGAATAACGTCCCTCAGAAAGTATCATCAAGTAGAGGTTTATTTTCCGTAATGCAACTGTAAACTGATGCAGCTACAGGTGTAGTATCAGGAATTATAGGTGTATTGTATCCCAGTGACAAAGCTCCCTCATCGACCGCGGCCATCTCCCCGGACGACAATGGCTCGTGTATCCACCCTCTGTTGATCATGGGACTGGGGCTAAGGAACGAGTGAAAAATTTCTGAGGATTTCTGAGAAACAACTGGGAAAAAAAATGGGATGGTTTATGGGTTCATAGTTACTATAATCATGATTGCTCTGTGTTTGCTTTTACTTTAACCAAATGTGGTTATGAGAAACCCCTTAATTGCTTTTTGGTTTCATCAGCCCAGAGCTAATCCATCTACCAGATAACACAGAAATCCATTTGATTGTTTTTGAATATACTAAGCAAAAAAAAAAAAATCATCGACTTATTTCACAGAAACAATGCCCTATATACTGTGTATGTATATGCAGCTCACAGTGGCTCAATGCAAACATACCTACACACTGCCACTGCCTCCTTCTACACACAACTGACAGCTCTTCAGCACCTTCCTCCTCCAATATCATCCAGACAGCCATGTCCATAAAGACAGATATGTTTATGTGGCATGTTGTGGAGGACTTTACATGAAGCAGATGCATTAAAAACATCCATCTTACTCAGATGGAATTATTCCACCTCTCCTAGCCCCTCCTCTCTCTTTCTCTCTCTCTCCTCTTCCCTCAGCCAGCTATCGTCATCTCCAGCAACAAGTGGCCTCTTCCCCAGATGGATTTTTACATCCGTGGTAATGCAGTCTGCTCCTGACATGAAGCAAATGGGGGTGTTTCATTGATTGTGCTCAGGGGTGACAGGTATACATGGAGGAGGTGGGTTTATTGTTCACAAAAATATAACAAGTGCATGCACGCACGCCTAAATACACCACACCCACACACCTTCAAGGCTTTCTGTGTCACCCCCCCCCCCCCCCCCCACCCCGCTCCTCTTGATCAACCTAAGCGAGCGGGGCTACTAAAATAAAATTTTAGTGCCGTGGTAATGTTGCGGAGCAGCATGGCGCCACAGCTAATGGGGGATCATATCTACATCCCCGTTCCTGCACCCAGCTCCATGTTAAACCCCAGCGTCTGTCATCGTCTTGTGCGCTCAGCAAGGGATACAACAGGCCTGAAAGTTCAAATGTCCGCACATAAAACGAAAATAGAATTACAACAATGTGATATTTCTGTGTTATAGAGGTTATAAAAGGAAGGTGGAAAAACAGTCAGAGCGTGCTTGCAAGATTTCTTCTACTGTTGAGGAGGAAAGGTTGGTCACAGTGGTTGTGTGGTTTGTGAAATTCCCCCAGCAGGGCTTGATTTAATTTAGGAAGCACTCCTCACGGAGAAGAGGAAAGAAAGCAAAACAAAACAAAAAAAAAACACTAGTTTGGTGATTAATGGTGATTAATGCAGAACTGCAGCAACTTTTTTTCTGTTCTGCGTTACTGGTGATTAGATGTTTCTGCACAAACATGATGCAGACAGTGTCAATGCTCTGCAGGAAAACTCAACATGTTTTATCAAATCAGAGGCAGGTAGTGCCTGCTAGTGTGTGTGTGTGTGTACATCATGTGAGCAGAGCATTATTAGGCCTTTCTGGGGAGTTATCCATTAATTTGGGGTTAAAGTCCATTTGCATCTAGACAAAAGGGACATGGGCCATCCATCTCCAGGCTGAGGGGAAGGGGGTGCAGAGAGGGAGGGGAGAAGGGGAGGGGTGTGTGTGTGCATGTGCATGTGTGTGTATGTGTATGAGAGAGAGAGAGGTGAACCGTCCTCTTGCAGATAAATCTGTTGCCCTCAGGGGTGCGTTTACATAGGTGAGGACTGACTGTTCTGCAAGCCGAGAGTGATTTATCTGAAAATACCACCAGTAACCCCCCCCCTCACACACACACACACACACACACACACACACACACACACACACACACACACACACACACACACACACACACACACACACACACACACACACAAACACCTATAGCACTGCTCTGAATCAATCCCTTCACTATGAATGAAGTTGCATATTTCACTTGCAGTGTGTGTGTGGATTAACTCACAGCTGTACACTTGCACATATGCATGCAAACACTAATGTACACAAAAACAGAGGAGCACAGCTCACGTGCACACACCTACTCACTGCTCAACAAATCCATACATAATACTTTCAAAAAAAGAAGAGAAAAAATACCAAAATCTATATTTGAAAGAGGATAAAAGTTGATTTCCTTTTGCAGAGCTTTTTTTCTTATTGCAGCTGCTTTCTCATCCTGATCCTCCCTCACACACCCACAGAAAGGATTTCCTAGCAACGATTATAATGCGCACGGCACTCACACACACGGACACACACACAAACTCAACGCACTGGGGCTCCCTCCAGCTATCAGCGTGGGCTTCCCCCTCCTTCTCCCTCCTCCGCCTCCTCCTCCTCTGCCTCGCTGCCGCTCCGTCGTGGAGGGAAGGAGGGAGAGAAAGAGAGAGAGCGAGAGAGCGAGAGAGAGAGATCCCCTCTTCACAACTCTCCCCTGGAAGTCCCAGCTGCTGGCTAGACTGTGCGGTTACACGGGCTGCCTGCCTGCGCACCGGAATGGCGGTGTACGGATGTGGAGATCGTTTTGCGCCAAAGCGGCCGCGGAGCGAAGGAACGGATGGAGACGGAAAATTAGGGAGCAAGAGAGAGTGTGTGAGTGCACGCGGCGGCTCGTCCTGCCGGTGTAAGTCGCGGAAGGAACGGGAAACAGCTCCGTGTTTTCGAAGAGAGCGAGACAGTGAGAGGGAAGGGGGGGATGGGGAAGCTTGAAAAGCCACGGATGCCAGAGAAGTGCGCTTTTATTCGGTGCTTAATGACACGACGCATCTCTCCGAAGGTTGCACCGACGTGCTGTTCACGAGAGCGGGAAGGAGGGAGGGAGGGGGAGGGGGTATTTCAACGTGTGAGGCTATACCGGCGAATACCGAGGACGGTTTCATAACTAGATGCTACAACCGACACGGGAGCAGAGGCTACAGCCCCATTGCGCGCAACACGACGCACATGGCACGCCCCCCTCTGCCCCTCGCCTCCACCTCCTCCTCACTGACAGGGAGGCGTTTGCTGCAGGGCGCCATTTTCAAAAGCCCTCTTTTGCATATGAGATTTATTTTGCTGCAGGAGGGCTGCAGCCGTCCTGCCGTCTCATGTTACACACATATCTGCTCAAGAAGGCCAAGGACTGAAGAGGAGGAAAACAGGACGGGACCTTCAAAGTGTCGTCTATTCTTCTTCTTCTTATAAAATGTTTTTTTTTTTTTCCTTTTTCTCTCAAAGGTGAGAATTTTAAGATTCTTTGGAAATTTATTAACAAGTACATGCGTCTGTAAGTTAGTAGGGCAGTTATTTGGTGCTGTTGTTTTCCAATTAATTTGATTTGGGTAAAAAAAAAAATCTTGAAAAAAAACTGCAAAACATTACGCAGTTAAAATTATTAGTGCGTCAGTAATTGCAAAAAGTAATGAAATAAAAAAAGAATTAGCCAACACCCAACACGTGTCGACTTTGTAAATAATATTACATGTGCATAAATGTAACGATTTAATTTAGGTCATTTAGTTTTTACTCCCACAAAACACTGGCTAAAAATGTCCTGTATCTAAAAATTAAGTATTTTGCCATCTAGTTTGAAATATAATTGGATTTAAATATAATATGGTGGTAATTTATTTAAAATATTATGACTTTTCTGGATGTTTCCCCCTTTATTTTAAATCAATTTTAAACGCTCAGTGGTGCGTTCAAGGCTTAAAAACCCAAACCAATAAAACCTAAAATCGATCACTGGTGGGGTGGGCGAGACACATACGCCATGTTGAGATCCTTTGTGTGTGTGTGTGTGTGTATGTGTGTGTGTGTGTGTCCAGAGATCCTATTACAATGACCTTTATTTTTTACCCAAAATATAAATATAGGTAAGAAATTGATATATAATGACACTGAGAGTGTTTTCATGTAAAATATATCAAGTAAACAAAATTATCCGGATTTTCGTTGCAAAACCTAAAAGAGATTCAAACAAAAAGCCCCGGTGAATCTGACACCAGTGTGAGAACAGGTTTTTCCTTTTTTCTTTTCCGTATTTTAAGGATTCTCAAAGTGATTTCGTCATATTGTTTTCACACCTAAAGTTTTGATTTTAAGAAGCTCTCCTCTTGTTTCTTGTTTTCTGATTCGCTCTCGTATCTTCTTTTAAAGTCTCCAGGCTTCAGAAAAATGTTAAATTACAGGCTGGCTGCAGGAGCAGGGCCTACTTTACATAATTACATACAGTGGACTAGTCTGTTCACTTTGAAGAACACGCTTTTAGTTCTACTAATCATCACAGCATGTTTTACAGCAGCTCATTAAAATGCAAACATATTATCCGTATTATCTTATTCGCAGTTCTTGTCATTCAGGTTGAGGATTTTTGACAAAAGGCAACGTTCACTTTTTCTTCTGTCCCTTCGCTTATTTCACCGTCAACACAGCTGATCACTCGGGGTTTTACGGAATAATCTGTAATAATGGAAAACAGCAGTAAACACGTGTTTGTATTTAGTCGTGTTTGGCTGAAATTTAGTGGCGTGACCCTGGAAAACAAAATGTAACGTGTGTGTTTTGGGCTGCTGGACTCCGTGAGGAGTTTCCATGTTGGTTTCCAAGTTAATTCAGAGTGACTGCAGCAGGACGGGCAGCTTCTCTGTGGCAGCACGATGAGGCCATAATGGCAATAATAACAATAACAAGACACAGACTCACAGGGAGAGAAATACAGGCGGAGGACAGCGATCAAACACCGGCATATTAACGTTACAGCAACGTTACAGCCTGAGCACGAGAGAGCAGCAACGATTACAGCTATTTTATTTTATTTATTTATTGTGTGTGTTTGATATTTAAAGCTGCATTGAGACTCACGGTATTTACAACTACACCAGTAACAACAACAACAACAACAACAACAACAACAATAATGATAATACAAAGACGACATTTCTAAATAAAAATGAATAATGAATTTACCTAACGTTATTCTAGTTAAATTATTAAAATAGAAAAAACGCATCACATTTATTCCTATGAATTACTGATGTTTTCTTAAAATGTGTAACAAAATAAAATATGGAGAAAAAGGGTTACGGAAAATTATAAATAAATAAAAATGTAGATTTGCTATTGCAGTTTGAAAAAATAAAACAGCTCTTGGCGCACTTAAAAACAAAAACACAAACAATCTGAACAAAATTAGATAAATAAGGTGATCAATAACTTTTAATGTTTTATGTTTGCTTGTTTGTGTTTTTTCAGTTACTCTGTGTTTTAGTAGTGATTTGTGTTGTGTTATGTATAAAGCTAAAGTCAAATATTCACTTTATTAGAATCGAAGTCTAACAGCTGTATAGGCTGTGTGTAGTTGTGTCTCTTTTGCCTTCTCATATTTATGTAACACAATTTGAATTAAATTTTTCATGAAACAGTTTGGATATTTTGGAGTTTATTTCTTTCAGAGCCTCCACGTACATTTACTTATTTGATTAAAACAAACTCTATTAGACATTTAAGTGGGTTTTGTGTGTGAACTTTATGGCATAATGAATATTAATGAAATAAGTAAAACAACTGAAGATTCTTTATTTTCATATTTTCAGTTGTAGCCTATTTGCCTATAAAACGATCCTTGTGCGTGCATGTGTGTCCATTGTGCACGTGATAGTAATTGTTTCAGAACTGCCTGAATTATTTAAACATTTGCAAGACAAACAAGCTTTGTGTGTGTGTGTGTGTGTGTGTGTGTGTGTGTGTGTACCTGGGTATGTACCTGTGTCTGTCTGTCTACGCAAACCTGAGAGTAGGCTGCAGCTGATGACCTCTATTGAATGTAGCCCAAAGTGCAAATAGACGTAGATTTCATTTTTTTTAAAAAGAAAGAAAGAAAGAAAGAAAAAGAAAGGGGGGAAAAAAAGAAAGAAAACTCAGATTTAACTGACAGTGGGGTAGAAAGGGTTGTGATGGGCCACAGCAGCAGAGCATGCTGGGATGCGTCCGTGCTGAGAGCTGCTGTGGCGCTCGGGGGTGATTTCAGCAGCCACAAACAGCAAGTTTAGTCGACTCAAACCGGAGACTTGAGGGTGTCAAGGATTTGATTTAGCGGCCTGCACGGTCCTCCTGCAGCACTGATGGGCGTCATGCAGACCATACATATCTCCATAATTGCATCGCAGACAATTAAAAGGCAAATTAACAAAGTGGTGGGCCCATGAAGTGGAATATAGCAGAGTCAGATGTGCAGCCCGTGCAATGTGTCCGCGATAATTCAAACAGCGATCAGACATCCGTCAGTACGGGCTTGGCAATAACACAAACCCAGTTTAGCTTCAGATAAATCAAACGTACGTGGACGTAAACCTCGTTTCTCCACCTTATTGTTTAATTTATTTCAACTCATAAATAAAGCGGATTCAATGAGGATGTGGACTGGCTTTACTGAGAATACAACTGCTGTTTGTTTACACCACGACGGAGGTTACAGTTGTTTACCTACTACTCCCATCAATAGCACTGAAAACTGACCAGCAGATGCTTTGACATAAAAATCTGCTCTGCTACTTCGAGAAGTCAGTACGTGAACACGCGGCCTCTTGTTGCTCTGCTTTACATGAAAGATGTCCATTTTCGCTACCAGTTGATTGTTTGGTAAGACAGAGGCGGAGCTGAGAGGAGGAGGGGTGAGGAGGTAGTGGAGGGGGCCCCCCTCTCCTATCCTCTCCCCCTCCACCTCCTCTCTTAGCCCCCCTCCCCTCCCCACCTCCCCCTCTCCCCCTGCACTGGGATGGAGAGAGAAACCCCCCCCCCCCCCCACACACACACACCCACACACACACACACCACCCCCACCCCACCCTACAGCGAGAAGGCACCCAGCTACGAAATACAATACAAACTCAATTAAATGCAGTCTCCGCTGCGATTTACCGCAATGAATGATAAATTGGTCGTCGTTCTCACACTGTAGGATCTCTGAAATTGCAATAATAGGCAGAATCGTTATGTAAAATATGCATAGGCACTCATTTACCAAATTTAGTCCAGGAGGGGCAACTGTGTGTCTGCGCCTTTGTTAGGAAATTCCTCCTCAAATAACCAGGTTTGTCTCTAAAAGCGTGTGTTTAAGGTCAAACTGCTACATGGGCTAAATTGCCACATTGTTACCCAGAGAGAGAGAGTGAGAGTGGGGAGAGAGAGGGGGGGGGGGGGACGGCCCCTGCAAAATAAAAATGTATCTACGACTTTCACATATTGCAAGAGTGCTGAATAATTTTGTGGCTGTCTAGCGTGAAATTAGTACATGGCAAAAGATGGTTTAGCAGTAAACAGTGTAAACAATAATTACAAACAGAGAAAGAGAGAGAGAGAGAGAGAGAGGGAGGAATTGGGGGAGAGAGGGTCTTCACCTGCAGCCTCTGGAGCACAGAGGAGAACAAAACCATGTAAATTCATTTTAAACATTTTCTAAACCTATAAACATATTCACAATTATTCACATATACTGGCTTCTAAGCAGAGAGTTATGCCCTGAGTTTCCAAATAAGTCAGTGAACGTTTACACACCTCTGTGTTACAGATTTGGTCAAATATCACAGGAAGTATAGTGCTAATGAGTGTCCTGAGGATTTAAAGTTTCTTCAGGGAAAGATGGACAGAAATTGAATTTAAAATCTATTATGTTCTTGCTTTGAAGAAAACAGCTAAACCTTTTAATCTGTGCGTGTCACTTTGTGGAGAGTGAATCTAAACAAATTTTGCACACTTTTACACACAATTAGGACATGGATGTTTTTTTTAATTTCATAATACAGAAAACACAAGCCTTTTTTTTGTTGCTCAAAACATTTAGGAACCATTACATTTAACAGAGATTTGAATAAAAGCACTACATTCTGTATAAATCTGCTTTTGTGTAAATCTTGCACCAAGTCTAAACTATCGATTTAACATCAGTCTCACTCTACGTGCAGTTTTTTGAAATTAAAATTTCAGTTCTCCTTTGTCCCTCGTAACCTGCTCATAACAGAACCTCAGTGGGGAAAAGAGAAAAAAAAAAGTAAGAAACAATAATTCATTTATTATTTTATGTTATAAAAATATAAATAATTATGGGTTATATATGACTTGACACTGCTGCTTCTGGGTAAGACCGAAGCTTGTAAATCTTTCTACTTTCATTTAAAATTATAGATTTTCAACCAGAGTTACCTGGTGAGTGTGTAAATACGTTGAAAGTCAAACCGCTGAAACTCCTTTTATGACTCATATTCATAGCAAATATCACAGCAAGTGGTATCACGCTGATGCCAGTTACATGAGCTCGTAAGCCCCTGAAAGAGAAGAGAAAACTACTGTGACTTTTGCAAATATGATTTGTTTTTGGTTCTGTTAACAGACTTTGCAGCTTTAGAATAAAAGGACCAGCCCATCCACATTCACGCAAACTTATAGATTTAAGCTGGTGAACTACCCCTCCCATCAGGCCCTATTCCCTTTGAGACGTCCAACGCACAGTTCAATTCTCTCCTGACTGAGCGAATAAAACAAGCCCACTATTCATTTGTGAACATATCTGCACATTCCTTTTTTCTTTTTCTTTTTTCCATCTCTGTCTTTACACACTGAAAAAACTCCCAGCCTTACCCAGTGACTTTGCTTGTGCTGAACACACACTAATTTAATAGAGCAGAAAAGGCTATGCAGTTTTATGCTTCTTTTATTTTATCTTATTTCAGTTTTAGAAGCACCAGCATGTTGACGCGATGGGACCAAACATGTTGGAACTGGGTGCGAAATGTTATCTTTTAAGTGAGGAATTATGACCCACTTATACTTCTGCAGCCGTGTGTGTAGAGAAGCTACGGAGACAATGTCAGTTTGTTTTTTAACTCTAAAAATGGAAAACTTCATAGGAACTAGCTGATTCATAAACAAATCAAATACTACAATTTCAAACAGACACGTTTAATCAATTTGGAAGTCTGATGACAGCTCAGGACACCTAATATTTAGGATTTTTTTCAAAAGGATATCTGGATGAATACGGCCGAAAGCCAGGGCTGTGTATCATGGAAAAATATTGATTTTGCAGTGGCCTGAGAAAGAAAGACACCCCCCATCCCCCCCCCCCCACACTCCCCACTGCCCTCCCCTGCCACCACGCCTCCCCCACCCCACCCTACACCCACCACCCCCCACCCCCCACCCCCCACCTCTTTATTCCATTAATCTCTCAGAGCGGTGTAAGATACTGGAGGGTTAGTGTAACATCGTGCAGCTCTAAAATATTCCAGCCCTCACTTTGCCTGTGGCATCCATATGTTTAATTTCACTACAAATGTTTTGACAGCAAATGAAACTCGCTTCTTTCTCTTTTTTTCCCCAACATTAGGTTGGGGATTTGTGGAGCAAAAAAAAATGTTCTTTTCTTTTTTCTTTTTTCTTTTTTTTAACTTTCTCTCTCTGCATCTAGAGGGTTTCTTTTGTGTGTGTGTGTGTGTGTGTGTGTGTGTGTGTTTCAAAAAGAAGCACATTGATGCTTTATTTAATTGGTTGTGGACCACCTGGAGTTTCAACATTTCCCCTGGCTGATTTCAGACTCCCTCAGGTCAACTATACATGTGATGTTTGCAGCTGAAGAAAAGACAGATGAAAAATGTCGTTTTCAGTGTTTAACTGACATAATGTTGCGTGGACTGTCTTAAATTGTATGTTGCTCATTTGTGTTTTTTAAAAAGCCATTTTATGTCATACTCAGTTTTTTAAATAAAGAACTGAAAGGGAGATCTTTTAACTTTTTGTCTGTGTAACTCATAATCCCCTGGCCTCTGCCTCAAAACACACACACACATGCACACACATTAACCTACAGGATATTTGAAGGCATCTACTCACACAAAGCACACAATAAACACGAGCACATGCAGGTATGTGTGTATGACACTGGACACCATCGACAAGACACTATATGCTCTGTATTAGTCTCACATACTCTTTCACACACAAACATCAGGATCTGTTTGTGTGTGTGTGTGTGTGTGTGTGTGTAGGGAGGGTAGACCAGGAAGGAAGGAGGCTTATGAGGTCACCAGGGGAGAAAGAGGATAGTGGACTAGAGAGAGAGAGAGGGAGGGAGAGTGTGTGTGTGCGTGTGTGCGCAGGTGTGCGTGAAGCAGGGCTGAGGTGGCAGGGGGGTTTCTAACGTGTGCTTCCGGTGCAGGATAGCCCATTCATCATTCTCACATGGTGGGTTTACTTTGCCAGTGATAGAGAAAGGGGTGAGGAGCAGCTCTACGGGGAGAATTAATGTGTGTGTGTCTGTGTGTGTGAGTATGTGTGTGTTGGAGGAGGGGCACGCCAATTGAGAATGAGACCGATGGCCAAACCAGATGTGAGGGTGTGTGCATTTGATTGTAAGTGTGTGTGTGTGTGTGTTTATGTGGCGGGGTGTGTCACAGGGTCAGATTTATTCCCCCTTCCTCCTCCCTCACTGACATACCTGTCACATGCACCTCCCTCTCCGTCCTTTTCTACTCCGTCCTCACCTACATAAAATTAGACAAAACACACACACACACACTCACACACACGGATGCTTCTCTACATTCTTCTATCTCATATCAAAACACACACACACACACAAAACACAATCATACACACACACACACATAACATAACATCACAGCAGAAAATGTTAAGTTAAAGGTGGTCTTGTTTGAGATGACATCACACTACGACTGTGTGTGTGGGTTCAGAGTAGGGTCAGGTGACATAACAGATGATCCCATCACGTCTCAAACAAACCTCTGCTGCCATGACAACAGCAAAATATGCAACAGGCCGTCCTGAGAAAGAGGAGGAGGAGGAGGAGGTCAAAGG
Organism: Toxotes jaculatrix; assembly: GCF_017976425.1. Lineage (NCBI taxonomy): Eukaryota > Metazoa > Chordata > Actinopteri > Toxotidae > Toxotes > Toxotes jaculatrix. The sequence goes on from NC_054414.1 coordinate 8,172,923, forward strand.
CTGGAGGTGGAGGAGGACCGATGAGGAGTCACATCCTCCGTCAGTGTAAACTTCAACCACTGCACTGACTTCACGCCTCTCTCCGAGTTTGGGTCTGTTAAATTCTGAACCGGCTCAACTGGAACACCCGACACTTCTCGCAGGCCGTCTGTTGACCTCTGACCAGCAGGATCAGCTGGTTATGGGAAGCGACCAGGAAGGGTCTTAAAAGGATGAGCCACAGCCTCCCCTACTGGACACATACCAGACCACAATCTGATGAAAAAAAAAATAATAAAAGGGGGGACTGGAGTCTGATCCTGAATCATCTGAATCCGATTAACTAAACCAATTAAAGAGTCCCGATTAAAAGTAAGCAGAGGAGGTGAGATTTGATGGAAAGCGATTTTTTCCTTCTTTTTTTTTAATCTTTAAGAGGAGAGGGTGAAGGGTGAAACAGGGGACACTGAGACGAGATTGCAGTGGTAACTCGGAATTGGGAACACCTGTGGGATTCTGGGATTCGTCATATCATAGACATGCATGAATAATACACTGATGCAGTGTAAATGTGCACGCAGGGTCCTTGTTCTCTCTTCTTTTTTCCTACAAACACACACACACACACACACAACACACTTTCCTCTGACCTTGTTTGGGGTCACACAGAGGGGGATTGAAATGAGTTTCAAATGTTCACATTATTTATTATTGGGTATCATCTCACTGTACAAATCCCTTACAGATGTTAGCCTCTGGTGCATGCCTGTGCGGTGTGTGTGCGCACGGTTAGGAAGTGCTACGTAGAGAGAGGACAGGATACTTTTAAAAGGAGGTTGTTAGTGATTGGTGAGGTATGGAAGTCAGTGCATGTTAAGTGACGGTGCATCTTTGTGTGTGTGTGTGTGCGTCAGTAGGGGGTGAGGCTCTGAGTGACTGGAGAAGAAATGAGGGATGATCTTTATGTGGCAGCTTATTTGTTTTTGAATGCAGGAGGCTCAGAGGCCCCCTAACTAAAGGCATCAAGCCCAGTGCAAGAGGGGCGTCCGTCACTGTACTGTCAGCACACACACACACACACACACACACAGAGCAATGAGAGGAAGAGAGAGCGATGCACACGCTGCTCTGTCTTGTGATCTGCCCCTTGTGAGCTTCATTTGAGAGAAAGTAGCTTCTCTTTTTGTAGAGAGAAAACAGACACGGTGCAAGAGCAGGGCGATCGGTCACACACAGGATGCAGTTTCACAAGGTAAAGAGTCTGATGAGTCTGGGAGAAGTGAGAAATTGCACAGTGACAACGTGATTCAGGATCACAGAAGTTGAAGGAACTCCAGTGTTACAGAAAGAAAGCAAAGTAACAGTAAATGTTTGGCTGTCAAATTTTCTAGGTTTAGATTTTCTTCTGGGTTCAACTTTAAATTAAGACAGTTGTGTCAGGATTTCCCAAATAGTGAGTAGTTTAAAAATTTTGCAAACAAAATTAAGAATAAAGGAAAGAGATGTGAGATAACATTTAGAGCTAAAGGCCACAGGAAACTAAAGTAAAGCACTTTTTATTTTAGGTGGGAATTTGGGAATTTTAGGGTCCTGAATAGAGTTTACACACTCTAACCCTAAACCCATTAAATTCTAATCTAACTACCTTGTCATCAGAAAAAAAAAAAAAAAATCAGACTCTGTGGACATTCAAACTTGCATTCAGATTTTCATGCAAGGAAATTGGAATTTACAGAAAACACAGCAGAGTATTGAGCCAAATAAATAAAATATTTAAAATAAATAAATAAATAAAATAAGTAGGAAATTTTAAAGGCTTATTTTTTGTTGTCTGGTCAAATAAAACATTTCTGAGGGAGCAGAGCTGCACTGGGAGAATTTGCAGCCATGACCTCAGTGTTTCTAAAATCCTGCCTACAGTCCTGACAATGGAACAACCACTGCAATGAAAATCACGTCTCAAATTTTTTAGCTTCCAGACAAACTGAGGCACTAAAAGGAGTGAGAACATTTTCTTAATTCTTTACTCAAAAAGTAATAAACAAATAAATAAATGAATTTCAAAGTTATTGAGATTTTGTACGTACACCTTTTTTGGGGCAAAAATCTAAATGCAAAATTAATAATTACACGTATAACACTACAACATTATTTGTGTTTCAATTATTATTATTAATCGTAATATTAGTATTGTATTAGTATGAGTAGGTATTTGTATAATTAGTTTTACTGGAATTATTACCAGTAAACTAAAATGTGGCTTTTCTCAGATTTGATCTGCGTAATTGGTGAATTTCAGAAAAACCTTGAAAAAACTTTTTGTAGCTTTTGGGATTAGTTGGACGTAAGGAAATAAAAGACAAAGCTCCATAAATAAATAAGATCACATTTGATAATTCTAGGCACACAGTCAGATTTACAAACAGCCGGGGAGATGCCTTGAAGACAGACTGGTTTTCCTGATGAGCTGCAGTTTGTCTGAGGTCTGGTAGAAACCAAGCTCCATGTAAAGGTCAATGGTGAACTCAAAAGGAGAGGAGCAGTGGTGGCGAGGACTGGTTGGTCACCAGGTTCGCCTCGGGACAGAGAGTCAGCTCAGTCGCAGCCTGGATGGGACTGCTGACCTTTGTGGTGTCAGAGCAGGGGTCTGTGCGCCTATATGTGTGTGTGTGTGTGTGTGTGTGTGTGTGTGTGTGTGTGTGTGTGTGTGTGTGTGTGTGTGTGTGTGTGTGTGTGTGTGTGGATGTGGATGTGGATGTGGCCTGGCCTGGGGGAGGATTGAAGGCAGGTCATATATAAATATGCCCACATGTTGAGCAGGGGATACACATCGCCTCTGAGTTGGGATTTTTTTTTTCTTTGTATTTTGTTTTGTGGGTGGTTTGGAGTTGGATATCAGCAAATAAATGAAGAACGCACACACGTATAGAGGGGGAGGAGGGGACTTTGGTACTTTGTAAAACACCTCGGGTTTCTGTTTTTGGCCCACACACTAGAGAGTCCTTGGCAGAAGCTAAATGGATGAAAGTAAATAAAAGTGGCCATTATGTGTGGGCTCCAGTAAATAGCTGCTCTCTTGTCTCTCTGTGCTTCAAAAAGAGGGGCGGAAGATGCGATCACGAGGAAAGCCCGTGTCTTTTCTTCTCCAGCCACTATAGAGGGGGTCTGGCTCTCCTCCACTGCCTCCCCCCTTCCTCCTCTTCTTTACCCCCTTTTTCTCCTCTCTCTCCCCTTTTCAGCTTTTTCTTTCTGCTTCCTGTTTCTCTCTCTCCCCAGTTCACTTCTGTCATCCCTCTCCTCTTCGTCCTTCTCCTCTCGCTGTCTTCCTGCCGCTCCTCTCTGACGTTAAAACCACAGCTTTGCCCGCCCAGTGTTTCTCAAACATGCAGGAAGGGAGAGATCAATGGTGTCCTCGGAGAGGGAATTACACAGCTGAATTTCGATGAGAACAGAAGAAAGGAAGAGGAAGGGAGAACAAGTAGAGGCGGGGAAGGCATGTGAAAAGGGAGAGAGGGAAGAAGGATAGTATATCCTTCAAGGGGGGAAAAAAAGAAATGGGAGGAATGTGGAAAACTATGTAGAAGACTGGATGAGCATGAGTAGGCCGCACAAGACTTGATGCTAAAATCAGGCAAAAAAAGTTACACTTAAAATCCTTGAAAACTAATCTTCATAAGTTTAATTTGAGGTGTTTGTGTGTGTGCGTGTTGATGAACTGAGATAAAAGTGCATAATTGTGAGCACTGGCCCATAATTTGTGCGACCAAGTGAATGCCTGTGTGTTATTTACTGGGACTGAAGAGATATTTCCTGTTTCCATGTTAGGAGGGAATCTGCTGTGTTTGCACACACACACACACACACACAAAATGATATTGTTGGTCTTAATCTGTGTTGGAGATTTCTGCCTCCATCAACGATGCAGTGGAGGTGACTGGAATTTTGTCTGTGGTGCTCACAGCAATGAAAATGTACATTAAAACTTTCAACAGTAGCAAGGACATTTTTGGGAAAGACATACATAATTTTTTTTTAGTTTCATGTATTTTTTTTTTTTCAATTTTTTAAGCACCATGAACAAAATCCAATTTACCTTCAGTGTACTGGTACAGATAAATGAAATAATACCAAAACTACATGGCTAAATATCACTGGAGATTAGTGAGAATGTTTATTGTAATTTGGGCGAACCGACCATCTAAACTCCAAGCATAACCCTTTTCAAATAGTGCATCAGAGCTTAATCACATAAAGTGCAAAAACAAGTAGCTAGTTCTTGGCACATGTAGATGACAAAATTAGGCAAACAAAAGTCCACTTTTGTCGTTAAAATCAACTTTGAAACTTCCACGTTCCCCTTCTCCGCTGACCCTACAGCATTCTGCGCCTCCATGTGGCCAGACTCACACAAAACTCACACAAGACCCACAAAAGACCGTGAGAAAATTTAAATTTCACACACAGAAAACTCCTTTGCACGATTTTGGGAATGGTCAACAGAGCTGAAAGAAATGTGGCAAACTGCTGCCTCCTTCTTTCCATGTCTCATGTAATCTTTTTGTGGTTGGGAAAATTCTTCTCACACTCTGTGCACACAGCACATTAGGTGCAATTCAAGAAACAAACATTTTATAAAGGTTTTTTTTTTTTTTTCAGTCTGGATTGCATCATCCAGGGCTATGTCCTGGGTTTGCCGGGGGTGTTCAGGCTGCTGGCCATTCTGTCTCTGTCTATAATAAATCAGTAAAGCAATAAAAAGAAGGGAAAAAAAGCAGGAATAATCCTAATATTCGTTGAGTAAAGACCTGGCTGTTCATGTGATAAGTGCCACTCCTAAAATCCTAATGATGCTACTGGCACCAGAGAGCCATATAAAGCCGCGTTTCAAATGGAAGGCCTGTTTCTGGCTGAAGAGCCGCAGACAGCCACAGAGAAAGGAGCAGTGGAGGAGCCTGAGGAGAACCTGGGACAACACCATCTCTCCTGTCTCTGAACTCTGCACTAGGCTCAAACGCTGTCAATTACTGCGAGATATACGGGCCGTCCCATTTCCACCACTTCACTGAGTCCCCCTTCAGTCGCAGGCCGCTCGGACCGTAAATTATCGCGCTCCCCCACCCTTCCAAGGTTTGCAGCAGTTTGGAGTCACCAGTGAGACCCTCCTCTGTCTCGGTCCGATTCTGAAGGAATTCCCTCCCCCTGTGTGCCAAACCCCAAGCCTTTGCAAAACGGAGCTGTGGAGCATGCAGCTGCACGCTCATGTGGACACGCTCACTCGCAAACATTGATTTAAACACACACAAATGCACACAAATGTTCGTATATGGTATATAAAATCCCCCGGAGCTATAGATCATTGGGAACAGGTAGAGAGTTTAGTACGCACACACACACTCACACACATGCACAGGCTGTAGATCATTGAGGTGGGCAGGGACGTCAGCACTCCCATACACAGTGAGCCTTATTGCAGAGTTTAATAGAGGAAAGCCAGCATGAATCCCCACAGTCATTCTGTTCCAGTCAAACACACCATTCACAACACACTGGCCCTGTGTGTGTGTGTTCATACACATTCCTACATACTGTACATTATGTGCCTCAGTATAAACTGTATGTATGTGTGTGTGTGTGTACAATATGTATACAATATGCATATATGAGTGTGACTGAGTGTGTTCTCATGTGACATACTGTGTGAGAACTGTATATGTTGTGTGTGTATGAGCTTTATGTGGTTATGCAAGTGAGTGCATTTACTGTATCACTGACATCTGTGTGTGTTAGTGTGTGTGTTTGTGTGAATAGTAGGGTGGGGTGGGGGTGGGGGGCATATTGACCCATCAGTGCTGCTCCGTCACCTCTTCTCTTTATGAGTCTAGCCGTTTAAAAACACACTAGATTTATGGTCAGTTTGGGTACTATCTCACACATGGTGTGTGTGTGTGTGTGTGTGTGTGTGTGTGTGTGTGTGTGTGTGTGTGTAAGTGGGAGAAAGTGTTAAGTCAAGAAATAAGCCCCACCCCCCCACCCCACCCCAAAACCAAACCTAATGTAGAAAATTAGTCTTGTTTGCTGTCAAAAGAGGAATTAAACACTTAAACATTCAAAGTGATGAGAGGGTTATTAGCGCAGTGTGTTACTTCAACCCTATGCTACACTGAGAAAGAGCGGTGAGGAGATATTAAAGAGAGATATAGTAAAGCTGTCACTAGGAATTTTCTGCTGTATTTTTCTGTGCAAAATTCAGCTAATCTATTGCCAATCTTGGAGTGTAACTGCAGGGAGAAACCAATGAAGGAATAAACCAGGTAGAAGAATACATCTGAACCCCTGAGTTATCTCATCCACAGGTCAATTAAACTGTAAAAAAAAATTATGTGACAATGCAGCAAGCTGTGGCCACTTCAACTGGGTCTAATACACTGTCACTCAAAAAAAAAAAGAGGAAATAAAAAAAAAAAACAAAGAACCCATAATTCTGTGTTCGTGCAAGCACTGAACGCAAAACCACTAAAATGTTTCCATGCCACGGTAACATGTTTAGTTTGGGGTGTAAACTACGTGAGTTGTGCTGTTTACATGTGTTGACCCAAAACCAGGTTATCTGTGTAAGAACAGAATCCTGCGTGTAAACACGGTGATTAATGTCGATATTAACACTTGCGCACACATTGCACATGCATGCACACTGAGCTGAGCGCTGCAGATGGCGACTTGGCATCCTCCTCTTTCTGTAACGCAAAAAAAAAAAAAAAAAAAAAAATCCCACGTCATCTTAAAAAATGCTCCGCTTCCAAATTGATTTCACAGTGCGAGAACCCCCCCTGGAGATTAACAAAGCAAATTCCACTTCTACTCTCCAAAAGAAGCGCCCACAGATTTTTTTGCTTAAAACCTCAGATAAGCAGACGTGGAGGATTTTCTTGAGACTATGCATCCTTTATCTGTGATTCTAGGTGCTATGTAATTGTGGATGGAGTATAATGTGTGGTCCATTTGCTTCATTAATGGGGCAGACGCAAGCCGTTCAGCCAAGAAAACGCCTATTGTTCCCTTTACCTTCCCGTTTTTAATGTGTAGCATTAGTCCGGCAGTTGTTAGTGCTAGACCGTAGTGCTTTGCTGATGGTCAAATGACAAAGTCTTAATAGAATATAGTGGGACGGGCAGGACAAAGGTGGGCAATGTTCAGCTGGATGCAGCCAATTTCTGTGTGAGAGGCCTGCCTAAAAACCCTATTCATAGGCCGTCTAATACTGGTGCGTAATTAAATGTGATTACTGGAGCAGAGGGCTTCTCTCTCCCTCTCTGAGGGCCACACACAGGACTGGAGGCAGCGTGCATGCGCTCATTAAGGAGGCGCTAACAGATGTACACAAGCAACGACCACAGGCATACCTAAAAAATCTAAGCCATAGCTCTGTCCCTGACACACACACACACACACAAACATAAACACAAGTTTAAAAAAAAATCATGTATCTCCAAAATGTCAACTTTTCAGACACTAAGAAAAGCAGGATTGGATTTGAAAGGGAATAAGCCCAAGGGTGGTAGATTTTTTTTTTTTTAAATAAATCCAGGAGTGTGTAATCCTTCAGCTGGAGTTTAAACATGAATTGGAGTTTTTTTTCCTGACAGTCTATAGCCTACCCAAGTTGTCTCCAAAATGCACAAAAACAAACATAAACACATACCAAGTCTTGCAGCAGTAAATAAAAATCAGAGTAAACTATGACCTTCAGTCAGTGATAATCATAAGGCAAACAAGCAGAAATATAAACAAAAATCAATTATGGTTTCCATCCACACACACACACACACACATATATATATACACACACACACCTTGTCTGGCCTGCTCTCCGGTCCAGTTTCCTGGGCAGACACAGTCCCCTGGTGCTCATGGGAAATAGTGAGCATGCCAGGCACCACAAAGGCGTCCTTTCAGTCGCCCGCATGCTTGACCTGTGCAGGGTCAGTGCTCTGCTTTGTGCCCCGTAACCCCTGAGTGACCCGGGGTCACGGTGAGGGCCCGAGGTCAAATCCAGATGCCTGCGTCTAATTTCACCCCAACTGGGTTATCCGTCCAAATCTGCCCTAAAATTTGCCCCCCCACCCCCTCCCCAAAAACCCACTACTACCTCCACACATGACTGAGTCCCATAGAATTACATAGGTACTCTGCAGTCTAATTGGACTACTGTGGAGTAGTGCTCACACTCAAGCTCTCTCTTACTTTCTGATTAACACACACACACACACACTGGCCTGACCCCCTGTAACTGCACTAATACCCCATCCCATGGCCTTTGGTCTATCTTGAGGGATTAGGTGCAGAAAGACACACATACAAGCACAGATACATCCACATACACAAACATGCACACACACACACACACACACACACACACTTAGGAGCGCGGCAGGCCTGGCTGAGGGTCTACCTTGAGGGATTAGGTGTAGAGAGACAGGACCCTCCAGCCAATCAACCGGTCTGTCACATTGATTTTGAGGGGTCACTAGAGCACAATGGCCAGGGTTTTCCTGTCTTAACCTCTCTGATCACACACATATGCACACACACACTCATACACATGCACACATGATGACAATAACTTTTATTTATATCACATACGTAAAAGGCAGAGCTGGAAAGGTGCTTTATGGGTGGGTAAAAAGCAAGAATAGCAAACAATGAAAGGTAAAAATAGAAAGCACAAAGAAAAAATAAGCCTGAAAAAGTGTGTAAAAATAGAAATCCTGCAAGGATAAAAACTTTACAAATACATAAGATTCAAATGTTTATTATTCAAGTCTATAAAAGTGTGTGTCAGAGGAGACTCTTAAAAATGATACTGAATGAATCTACAAATTTTCAGACAGGACTCCCCCCCCCCCCCCCCCCCCCCCCACACACACACACTATTACGATTCAAAATTCCCCCCCGCCTGCCTCTCAAAGCTTCATCACATCCCTGCTTCTGCAAATCCTCCGTCCCAAGGGGAAAGCACACCCGGCTGGGGGGAAAGCTCCCAGGTCATCCCCCACTTCCAACCCCTCACAGTCTTCTCTTTCCTGGTCAAACAACACAATAGTCAGAAAGGGCACCGTGCAGACGCTTTGGCTAACGGAAATAAAGCGGGCCACTGCCAGCAGCATTTCAGGTGCTCCAGGCTGACATTATTCTCTGACGTCATCCATGATTACCCTGTTCTGTTTTGGTGTTTTTTGTCCCCCCCCTCCCCTCACACCTTAGCCCTCACGTCCCTCTGTTGCCTGTTTCCCTTTCCGGAGGGGAATCTCTGAGGCATCTGGAAAAACAGGATTCATGCATGTCTGCTGTTATTGTTATCACTACAGAAACCGCCAGTGGTGGAAGAAATGCTCACAGTTTTTACTTAACTAGACAAAGCAATACAACAATGCAAAAATTTCAAATGAAAGCCTTGCATTCAAAATCCATACAAGCAAAAGTACAGTAAACACTGATTGAAAGATGGAATAGCATAAACGCTACAAAACTATGAAATATTAGATAATTTGACCTCTATGAACCTGATTTAAATGAAAAACAAAATAAATTTCTAGAAATTAATATTATTTTTTCATAAAGATCTGAAGTAGATGCTAGCAGGAGTCAAAGCCAAAAAGGCTGGGAATCACAGGTTAAATCTTTAAAATGTTTTAATGCAATTTCTTTTTTAATGTGAAGTCTTCATTTGAAAAGTAACTAGTAACCACAGCTGTTACATAAATGCAGTGGAGTGAGACTGAAGTACATTTACCTTTGAAAATGTAATGGGGCAGAAGTTAAGAAAAAGAGCTTTAATGGGTAATATAAATGCAAATAAAGTGCAAGTACCTCAAAACTGTATTTGCGTAAATGTGCTTCCTGCCACTGCAGCTTAATGTAAGAGACAAAAGAAAGTTCTTCAAAAACTATAAAATCGTGAAAATCCTGGAAGAAAGTGAAAGGAAAGGAAAAGAGAGGCTCAAAGCTCAATTCTTCAACTCCGTCTGTCTAATGGCAGTAAAATTATGTGACCACTAGTGGGCGCCAAAGTATTTGAACAGTATCAAACCCGGCAGACCGTGCCGTCTTCTCTCACCTCCTCGACTATAATCCGTACTTCCTGGATACGCGCTCAGAAAAACAGGCAGGCTGGGTGATATTATAACCTTACACCGAGTTTCCGTAAACCTGTAGTTTATTCGCACACATGAGGACTTAAATATTCCAGCGATAAATGACCGTTTAATACCACGACATTACCGATGATAACGTAAAACAGGGCAGGGAGGCGGAGGGCGCAGAAGTCGCACAGAAAGGTGTGTTAGTAATGAAACTACATACGGTTAAAGTTAGCATGCTAGCTGAAAGCTTCAGTCTTTTATGACCTGTTTGTGCGTTCATTTTTAATATTTTTTGTGTTGGCGTTTGTGTTTGTGTTTGGCTGCTGGGTGTTTAACTGAACAGAGAAAGGTTCAAGTGTGTCAACTGTTAAACTCAGCTCTCTGCGTTGTTCCCCAGAGCGCCACGTCATTGATCAGCGGAGGAGTCAGAAAAACACAGCCGGAATTTAGTCCGAGCCCCCGCTTTGGACCAGAGATTAGTCGGTGACACTGCACCGTTAGCCTACAGTGTGCTGCCTTCTCTGGGCTGTTTTGTTTTGTTTTGTTTGTTTTCGGGAGGGGACCAGTCAAGGAGCGCCTGAAAATGACGGCGTCCAACTCGGGTCTCATCATGAACGTGGTGAACAGCATCGTCGGAGTCAGTGTGCTCACCATGCCCTTCTGCTTCAAACAGGTGGGTCACCTGCGGATGTACATAAAAGTTTCCCCGAGAAACACGGTCATTTATACTGGCTAGATCAATAACGTAAATAAAAGTAGCACCATAAGTCTTGCATTAAACGTTTTACGACAACAGAAGTATTAGCAACAAAAGTATACTCAAAAAAATTTTCTCAGCCTTTTACACTCAAATATCTTAATTTCTAATATAACACATGAATTCCTTTGGGAATTTGTTTCAGTGAGTCTCACACCATCAATCGCCATCAAGCTGTTACACTCACACCTTGTGCTAGTAACAGACATAGGCTATTTCATCAGTAGAATTATCATAGTGATTAGTTTTCTACTGAAAATGACAATGAAAACTAGCTGTATTTAGTATAGCCCTCATCATTTGATGCTCTTCTATGGCTTTTTCTATGCAGTGTTGTCACACAGGTCTCAGTTAATATTTTATCACACTCTCTGGAAGCTAATTGTTCTCTTTATCCTATGGGTGGATCAAAGTTAGGTCACTTTGCTCTGTTGCATGTTGTGTATATCCTGTTCAAGGACAAGTTGTGCATTCTTTTGTTTGATCATCAAGTGTGTGTATAATTTTTCTCAGACATTTCCTTTCAATAGACTCATGTGTTTCCTCCTTGGACCTGGGCTGGAGTTAATCAATTTTAAAGACTAAATGGAGTCAATATACTGTAGTTTAGATACCAGCCATGTTAGCCAGGACATTTTCACATTTTGTATTTCAGTAAGAAGACCAGATTTCAGGACTGGCCTATGAAATGAATGTGTGTATGACATTTGTTAACTCTTTGCTCTCACAGTGTGGGATAGTGCTGGGAACTATTCTGTTGTTCTTCTGTTCCTGGATGACGCACAAGTCTTGCATGTTCCTGGTCCATACGGCCAGCAACACCAAACGGCGGACATATGCCGGATTGGGTGAGTTAAGGTTGCAATAGAAACTTAAAACTTCATTTACAGAAACCACATCACTTCTCACAATAACTAATAAACAAGAATCTCGCAGGTTATAAGTTCAAACTCCTGAAATATAATACACACAGGAAACAGCAAGTCTGTTGGGAATGCCAGACATGGCATGGTTATGCTAGTTTGATTTTAGATATTATCAGAACAGACTATTTTAGGACAGCGCCATCTGTTTGTCTCCATTTTGTTCACACCGATATCACTTCCTTATCTGCAGCCTTCCATGCTTACGGGAAACCAGGAAAAGCACTGGTGGAGACGAGGCAAGTCTCATTATTTATTCACAACACACATTATGTTGTATTTTAAATGTGTTTTAAGTGTGACTTTATTTTCTGCAAGTCATTATTACAGACCCTAGAATATAAGGGGTTAAAGTAAATATAGCCTAGAAACAAGAATTCAAAGGTAAAATAAAACAGATTAATTCCCAAAATCATCGACACTGATAACAGTTGAGATTCCACCTGTCTCTGTGTCTCCTGTCTCTCTGTCCTTGCAGTATGATTGGGTTGATGTTGGGGACCTGTATTGCCTTCTACGTTGTCATTGCTGATTTGGGCTCAAATTTCTTCGCTCAGCTGTTGGGTTTACAGGTTTGAGATCATGACTTTTATACATTTTGCTACATTGATCGATCAAATCATATTTTTCATCTCCATTGTTCTCTTCTGCTTTCTTCGTAGCCAAAATACTTAAAAGCTGTAGCAAATGTTTGAAGCAACAAGCAAACAATAGGTCAAATCTGAAAGGAAGTTCATACGAAACAATGTTGTATTATCATGTGACACCACCCTCTAAAGGTGACGGGCAGTTTTCGCGTGCTGCTGCTGATCGCCGTGTCTCTGTTCATCGTGCTCCCGCTGAGTCTGCAGAGGAACATGATGTCCTCCATCCAGTCCTTCTCCGCTATGGCTCTCATGTTTTACACCCTCTTCATGTTCACGGTGAGGACACCCTCACACAGACAGCTACACTCTACACAATGCATCTGAATAGACTGCAGTGGAAAGCCATTTTTGGCTTTGCTTGCAAAGCTTAACAATCAAAATGCATGAGGCAGAGCTGTTCCTCTGAAAAGATAAAAAGTCACCATCAAGTCAGCTGTGCAGTACAGCACAGGACACAGTTTACAGTATTAGAAAGTGCAGTGATATTCTGACATCTACAGCAATGAAAGATGATATTTATTTAAATAAATCCTGCTACAGTTAAAAGTCTATAAAAATTATATATATACCAAATAAATCTATCAAAGCAGTGGAGGACAGTTTTTCTTGCACCATTTTGGGTATCTACTTTCTTTATTTTGTAAATTGCTTATAGGTATTTTGTTCTTGCATTTTTGTGTTTTTCTTAAGTACAGGAGTTGATTCTGAAGCAAGTACACTTTTTGACATGCTTTTCCCCCCAACAGCATAGTGCATATGAATATTACAGACATGAATAGGTCTCTCGTGTATAACCTGAATGGCTCACCTTCTGTTTTAAACTGAAACTTTGACTGTCTGAATATTCTTTGGGCAAATGCCATTTTGTTGTGCTCTGTGTTGATTCCTTCTTATTTGCTCCATTATACTATAAGTCTTCCTTACTGACACGATATTGTCTTGCTCCTCTTTTTTTTTTTTTTTAAAGAGCAAATACACACTAAATCACATCAGGCAGAAAACAATTGCTGCATTGCTTTTTATAGGCTGAAACAAAGCCCTTTCCTCTGGGAAGGAGACACCACTTGGAAATTGGCCACCAGAGACATTTTAAGCCCTGTAAGTGCAGAGTAAATGGTGGTCAGATGGTCAGTTTCACTAAATCACAAACCATTGCAACAGGTTTATCGTAACAGAATTATCTTTCTGTATTTTCTCATTTGAGAAAAAAAACTTGGTCTACATCAGATATGTCAAATGCATTTTATATACTTAAGACTTTGTCCAGACTTATTTTCCTGGCCCATTCATTTGAGATGCTATTTATATGTCTAATGCACTTATCATATAACTTGTATTTTTTTAATTTTAAGGAATATAGCTCTGTTCTCTTATCCTAAGTCAGTACAACATTGTCATTTTTTCACACCTACCATACAAACCAATCAGATTTAGGTTGGAGAGTGGTCAGAGGATAAAAGCTTAAATCCGGAGACCAGTCCAGCAGCACTTTTCTGCCTAATGTGGTTCAGCTCATTTACTCTTTAAATGTGCACACACACATAGTTTGTGTGTGTGGCTCTGTCATACTGACCTGTAGTGCTGCTTCCACAGACTTCAGACTGCTGTTCACAGTGTTCCTTTGTGATGTGACTCTTAGCTCCGTAGCATGGCGATAACCTGGAGCAGTGGTGTGGTGTGTGTCTGGCTTTAGATCCAGGCCTGGCCCCAAGCCCGGCCCAGTCCAGACCCCTAACCCTCTAACAGTGACGTATCTCCTTCCCTCCCTCCTTTCATCCTACCCTTCGTTTCTCTCTCGCTTTCCCTTCTGCTCATTGCACTTCTTTACTTCTTCCTCTTCTTCCCTCGTGTCCCCTTGTTCCTCCTCACTCCCCTGTACTACCTCCTCTCCTCCTCTACACCCTGTGTTTGCTCCCCTCTGTCCTGCTGTTGTTTCTGCTGCTGGTGCTTTAGATAGTGTTGTCGTCTCTGCGCTACGGCATAATCTCGGGCTCCTGGGTGGAGCGGGTTCACCTGTGGCGCTTCAAGGGCGTCATTCAGTGCCTGCCCATTATCGCCACAACCTTCTGCTGTCACCCGTAAGTAAACCACGGAAACCACCCCCAAAATAACACCACCGTAAGGGCAGTGGGGGGAAGTCCGATGTGTTCCTTGCAACCTTAAGCTCCTTTACCCCACCCCCTCCCCACCCACCCACTTACCTGAACCTTCCGCCCACTCTTCTCATTCGCCCCCATTTTTCACCTTTAATTCGGGTTTGGTCTGAGCCATTTCAGCTCTGTGAGTGTGTCTGTGTGTTTGGTGGCAGTAGTAATGGGGCAGAGGAGTGTAACAAAGTGAAAGTTGTATCTTTGCTGCGCTCCCGCCACCGCTCCATACTCAGGATGAGCAGCCTGGGTCTGGGCGTGGACGGCTGGAGGGTTATGGAGTGTTCTTCTGTCCTTTGGGACTTTATGAGGTAATCAAAGGAGCAAGATGTAGGAAACACATGCTGATCAAAAACCTGTGGGGTAGTTTTTGTTTTGTTTGCCCTTTCATATTCTTGTTTTTTTTAAATCAATTTTGCAATTTCATTGTGATTCATCACTTTCATTACTCGACTTTTTCAGCTACGACAGGTTTTTGTTCAGTATGGGGTTTCCTGTCATGTCTCTTTCCCTCTCTTCATTCTCTCTGGTTTTCTCCCCTCATTCATTACTTTCATTATCTGCCGTCAGCATGGGTGCAGCCCCCCTCGTCTTCCTCGTGCTCTCCCTCCCTCTTGTCTTCATTTGGTTCGGGCTGTAACTCCCGCCCCCCTCCTTCCCCTCAGATGGTGCTGTCCTCGTTCAAACATGGGCTGCTCAGCGGCTGGTGGCTAGGGCAGGTCAATGTGGTGCGCTGGGAGGGTGTGTTTCGCTGTCTCCCCATCTGTGGGATGGCCTTCGCCTGTCAGTCGTAAGTACTCCTCCCACCCCTCCACCTGCACAGGACCATGTCATGAAACTGATGTCAAATAAGACTATAAAGGAATCTTAAGGTGATAGCTCATTGACTCAGGATGACAGTAGTCCTAAAAGTATGTGCTGAAACATGGGCTTTTCCTCTCAGCAACACAGTGAGTTTAATCTGTCATTTCTCCACGTAGAATCTGAGCAAATGTCACAAGTAGTGCATGTGTACTTATATCATTCCTTTAACCCACAGTGGAGGGTTTGGGGTGAGTCTGTCATGTAAACTCACAGATATGAGGTGGTTGGTAAGGGGATGTGTGGTTGCAGAGGGAGGCTGCTTTCTTTGCTAATGTGCTTTTCGCGGTCAGCTCATCTGTTTCTGCTCCACCGTTTGATCTGACCTCTTTAGAATTAACCTGGGACTTCAACTGCCTTTTGTCCATGACACTGCTTTTGTTTTTATCTGATGTGACGAGAATAAAACTCAGTTGGGCAGTTATGGAAAGCAGACACACGTTGGAAAACAGTGCCATTCAGCTGTCAAGTTCATTTTTAAGAATCACACTTAAGTCTCTTAGGTAGAATTTTCTGCAAGAAAAATAATTCTCTAGTTTGTAAACTGATTACATAAAGACAGAACCTTCTGTTCAATTTTTTCAATTAGTTTTTCTGATTTGAAACATTAAAATATATTAAAAAAAAATTTCCCCAGATAGTAAGAGGGTTTTCACGCCAATCTGCATTCCATTAACTTTCCCCACAGTCATGGCAGAGATCACACTGCTACATGTCACTTCTCACAGCTTAATCAGAGCTTCTCTGAGTCACCATATTCATTTATTTCTCCATTTTCACCCATCTGCATGCTCTTTCACCACCTCCTTTGTCCTGTCCTCTATGCTTTAGTGCTTGCTCTGGGATTGCGGGGAGTTGAGCAAGTTGTGGGTAACATGTGAAGGTTTAATGGGATCTGGGTGTGAGAAGTCTTGTCTAAGATTTGAATGCATTGCTGGGGAAGGATGTAGGGAGTGTTACGGTGCGGTCATTAGGGGCCAGATGTTTGGGTGGTGGTGGTATGTGGGTTTGTTTGTGGGAGAGTGAGTGAGGTAAGTGGCAGGAGTGGGTGACTGCAGGCCTGAGAGTGAAACGAGACTTTAATTAATGTAATCGCACAAAGCCAACATAACATTATGGTATGGCGGACGTGTTCATTAGTAAGTGAGGTGTGTGTGTCTTAGAAGAAGAAGAAGAAGAAGAAAGTGTGCGCTTGTGTGTGTTTATGTATGTGTGTTTTGTGTATTGGTTCCCACTAGTGGTGCTGAGTGATATTTGGCAGGGTGATTTCTTGGCCTGTGGTCAGGCCGAGCGAGGCAAGCGCTCCGTCAGGCGGCAGGCAGCTTAAGCCAAACCACTAATCAACACATTGGACTGCCGCCATCTTACAGACACACACTGATGTATTCACAGGCTGATTAAACAGCTCTCAGCACATTGGATTTTTATTACATTCATGAAATGTGTTTACTTTCAGTTAAAACATTACTTAACATCACCATTATGACGGGATGGGAGCTGGCCCTGTTGTTTTTTGGCTGGTGTGTTTGAATTGCGAGGAGCAGTTAGCTCGTAATAGAGGGACATAAGAAAAACATGTGCGGTGAAAATGTCCCTCTGTGATGCTACTGTCAGCATGCTTTCAGCTCCAAGTTAATGATATTATCTGCGCCGCACACTCTAGCTGCCCCCTCCCTCCGACACACACACACACACTTCCACACATTCACTTTAAAGAGCTTCTCCGTCATATTTCCTCCGTTTAAAGGGCAGCGTTAAAGCAAATAAAAACACATTAGCCTCTGAGTCAGGACTATTGGGTGACCATTAGATGCTTTAGCTCCCCACTTACAGTATGCTGTTTTATTTAACCTTGGCTCTGAGATTTACTGGTTTGCGGATTAAACAAGCATCAAGGAATAGCACCACGGGACAGTGCCTGCTCATAAAACCAGAGTGTGTGAAAGAGAGACAGGCACAGAGAGAACGAGACGGCAGGGAAAGTTATGGTTTCTTGCTCTCTGTCTCCCTCTTTCTCATTTCTTCTCTCTGTTTCTTCCTTTCACTTATATATATATAGCAGGGAGAGAGAGAAAGAGAGGAGGCGATCACAAAGAGTCTGCCAGGAAAGTTTATAATGCTGTAAAACCTGCCACTAACACTCGCTGTTATATATAAAGCCTGTAAATTCACTGCTTAATGTGCCGATGGTCCCCTCTGCACCGCCGCACTCTCTTTTAACACAGAAGAGAAAATGACAGAGACACCTGGGTTAACAGACAGACAGACAGTCACAGGTTCAGCCTCAGCCCACCTCAACTACTGTCACCCATTCTGTCACACACACACACACACACACAGGCCCACTTCTTACATATTTCACCCCCACTGCCATGACATTACTTCCATCTACTGCCATTTTAAAAATCGGCTTCAATCGGGAAAAAAAAGGAAACATGTTATTAGTGAGTTCATAGTAACAGTGTATTCACAATATGAAAAAAATCCACATGCTGAAATAGTTGTTGTATTCATGTGTATTTCAGATTGACTTACAGACACACAACTTGTATGTTGATGTATTTTTTACAAGCGTCTAAATTATGTCTGGCTGTATGAGTCTGCATTCACTGCATTCGCTAGCATGTGTGACTTAACAGTCAGTCAAACAGGAAAACAGAACGTACTTAAGCTTTGTAGACAATACTGATTTTAATTTAATGTTACTTATGACTGCCTTACAGTGTTAAAATTTCAAAAAGAAAAAAAAGAAATCACTTGTCTGAGTACGATGCTGACAAGGACATGAGGACAGTGATGCATCACTGAATGGCACAAATGTGCCCCCATATGGCTGCTCGTTAAAGGAAATCTACAGAGCAGTTTCCAGTACCAGATTTTAAGCAAGTAGCTATGTAGACCATGACTGAGCAGATGTTTGAACAGAAAAAAAACACAATTCTGTCCATTCATGTAACATCTATGGGACTACATTCCTCTCCCTCCCTTCTAGACTTTGGAGGGTAAAGTGCTCATAGCCAAAGTTGTATGTCTGATAATTCAGACAACACATGAATGCGCGACGACTGTACCAGTGTGGTGATGTGTAATGCGGCACACAGAGTTTTTTTTTTTTTTTCTGGGCTGCTTGTCTCTCACAGGCAGGTGCTGCCGACCTACGACAGCCTGGACGAGCCGTCCGTCAAACGCATGAGCACCATCTTCACCTCAGCCCTCAACGTAGTCACCATCTTCTACATCACCGTGAGTGGAAATGGCACCTCCATTCACACCAGTCACAACTGTCTCTGTCGGTGCTTGTGGTTCTGTTATGTTACAGAGCATCTGCTTGTCTTGATCTTTTTCAGGCACTTTCAAATCACTGCCTAAAAAGTTTCTGTATGTTGTCAGTTACTATTTTTGGTAACTGACAACATTTAGTTTCACAGGAGACATACCTCCTTGTGAGAAATCCAACAGTTTTTAAATTTGTCTGAGTAATAAAATCGGTCTTTTATTTCTAGTCTTGAAAGTTGACAACACAGCAGATGTCTTATGCTTGTGCACACTGTTTCATTTACAAAACAAAGACGAGCATAACCCCAGTTCTAAAGAAAAAAAAGAACTTATGTTCATTTCTCCCTCTTTTGCTTTCCTCTCAATCTGGCGTTCATTCCCCTCCACTTCTCTCTAAACCAGGTGGGGTTCTTTGGCTACGTCAGCTTCACAGAAAACATCGCGGGCAATGTGCTGATGAACTTCCCCTCCAACCTGGTGACAGAAATGATCCGTGTGGGCTTTATGATGTCTGTGGCTGTCGGATTCCCAATGATGATCTTGCCCTGCCGCCAGGCCATCAACACCATGCTTTTTGAGCAGCAGGTGAGCCCAAATATCACACATACACTTCTTGTATAGGGTGTGCAAATGGACCAGGGCACCAGACAGGGCTTGTTTATGTTGTTGGTTACCTACCTGTGGAAGTTGAGACACTCACGTCCTCTCTTTTGTGTAGTTTAACGGTTACAAAATCAGAAATGTTTTGCTCCATGTAAACAAAACAGAACCCAGTGGAGCTGTGGATGTTAACTGTGACGTCTATAGAAGTTTTATCATATCCAGATGTGAGCGCAGGCACATAAACTCATCTGACTTGTTAAAATCCTGTGACATTTACTATTTCTTATGTAGTTTAGAAGGATTTCTAGCATATACAATGTTCAGGGAAGTTTTTTGGGAGCTGTTTCGTCATTCTTTGATGTTCAGAAACTGCACCATAAGCAGCCATCTTTTTTATCTTCCAGTAAAATAGGAAGTCACGCTAGTTTGTGTTTTTTGGTGGAAATCAAACCGGGAAGGCGGAAAGTACTGGCAATGTAGTGGCTGCGCCACATCAGTGAGTGTAGCAGAGACGCAAAGTAGTACAGGCTGTGTGGCGTGTATCATCAAGAAGTGAAAATCAACTTGTGCCCTGGAAAAAAAAAAAGAAATTCCAATCGAATTGGAAATTTGAGATTGGTTACGCTCACTGCTTGTTTTTCTTTCCCCTTTTTTTGTCTTTTCCTTCATTTCTCTTTCTCACTCCTCCGTTTCCATCCTACAGCAGAAGGATGGGACGTTTGCTGCCGGGGGATACATGCCTCCTCTGCGTTTCAAAATGATCACCCTCTGCATTGTGTTTGGCACCATGCTGGGAGGCATTCTCATTCCCAACGGTATGTCCTGTGTGTACGTGTGTGTGTGTGTGTGTGTGTGTGTGTGTGTGTGTGTGTGTGTGTGTGTGGGAGTGTGTGAACAATTGGGCACGGATTGAATGAATTAAAATTGTATGTGTGCTCATACATGTGCAGCTCGCTGGCTGGAGGTCTTTAAGGTGCATGTGTTCCTTTATGTGGGCGGAGTAGCCGGGGAGCTTTACGACATGTGTGAATGTGACTTTACGAGTCAGTGACTGTCACACTCTAACACAGTCCTTAAATCAGGGCCCTAACTTTTATCTCCTTTTAGACGGGCAGACAGGAAGATAGGGCTATTATTCTCCCAGACTCTCTGTCTCACACACCCACTTAAACACACAGTCACAAAATCCATGTACACAGCAATACTGTCTTCTGTCAGGTTCTTTGAGTCTTTCCGTTCCTCTCACAAACGGCTCCAAAATGGTGGAGATGTAAAGGTTAGCATGGGTTTATGTTTTATTCATCCTTTTATGTGGTGGCTGTTTGTTAAACTTTTGATCGGGTAGACACACACACACCCATGCACACTCACACACACACAGTGGGTTTGGATGGCTCTTTGTGTGTCTAATCAGACTAATAGACTGAGGAGAAGGGAGGTAAGGACCCTGGGGAGAATGGACACTAAATCTGAGGGAGACAATATGGTGTCCGTCCTCTGGATGAACGATGGGTTTCCGGGCCCGACGCCCAGCCAGCCCGGTCTGCAGAGACAGGGGTGGGGCCAGGGCTCGCTGCTGCCAAGATCAGGGTGCCATGGATGGGTAGCCAGCATGGGTCTGGATGGGGGCTGGTTGCGAATGGCAGAGGCAGGTATGAATGGAGCTAGCGATAAGGAGCATAGATTTGGGGAACTGTTTACAGTTCTTTGGCAGAAGAGAAATGGAACAGTGTTCACGGCGGGACACAAACCTCTCAGCTCTGGCCGTGTTGGTGCCATGGTTTGCCCAGTGGCACCCAACCTTATTGATTTGACATACCCCCACATTCCCAGCTGGATAATGCAAGTATTTATCCATAACTTTTAGCTAATTATTTCAACTTTTTATTCAACACTTTCAGCTAACTGTTTCACCAGTTTATCCATTTATTTCTGCTCATTATTTCAACAGTTTGTTTATCACTGGTACATCGACCCTGACAGCAGTAGGATTACCCCCCTGGGTACAAGTACCCCTGGTTCGGAATCACAAGGACCACAAGATAATCCCTGTGTGTTTTTTTTCCCTTTTCTCTCTTTAGTGGAAACCATTCTGGGTCTGACTGGGGCCACCATGGGCAGCCTCATCTGCTTCATATGTCCCGCTCTCATCTACAGGAAAATCCAGAAGAATGGCATCATTGCTCAGGTTACAGAGTCAGAATTTGCACTTTTCGAATGATTTTCTCATTGAAAACACAAGTTTATTCACTTCTCTTCTTTCCCTCTATCCTGTAGCTGGTGCTTTGGGTTGGTCTGGGCATCCTGCTGATCAGCACCTTTACCACTCTCTCAATTTCGGCAAGTAGCCCTGGCACCAGAGTCCAACCCCCTTCTCCTCTAGCGGCTAACAAGAACAAGGTGCTGCTACCGGACCCCCATGAACTGCACGGTAAAGATCATGACATGTGCTAATGGCTGGCAATCACTTATCTACTTGACAGACTGTAGATGAAAGTGGTTTACTAATGAGCCATGGAAACATTTACCTCAATGGGCTGGAGCCAGGGTTGTCTGCAGCATCTGAAATTGGACAGCAGTGCTGCATGTAATTATTTCATGCAAAAGGCACCAGGGGCACAAGAGACATGTTTGTTTTTTGTTTTATTTTCAAAGTTGTGGACTGACTGTGGCGCCCTACAACAGCAGCAAGAAGTGAATACGAGCCAGTAGCAAAGGGCCGGTGAAACTAAAACAAAAGCACAAAGCCATAGCATAAGGAAGGGTCTCTTTCATCCCTGTGAGAAGAAAAGATGGAGACAGACAGAGTGACTGATAGACAGACAGACAGGCAGGGTGAGGAGATAACCTCTTGATAATATCTGAGAGCAGCACTGAGTGCTTGACATTGATGGAGCAGGAGTGATGCCCTTCAAACTCCAGCAATTTCTTTCTACCTCTCTACCTCTGTTAATTTCTCCTGCTACCCCCCCCCCCCCACCCCACAAAATACATTGTCTGCACCCCCTCCTGTCTCCCCCATATCTCCTGTGGCAGCTATAAAATGCCTGCAAGCTCTCGCTGTATAAAGGAAAGGGGCTGATATGGGTTTGGAGAGGATACAGACAGAAACAAATAGAGATGAGACGTAAAGGACAACTGTGAGATTATATTCTCAGTTTTAGGGTGAAACAGGGGGGGGTTTTAGTTTCACTTCCTCCCCTTTACCTCATGCTTCTCCAATTGCGTCTTTTTCAGACGTGTTCACCTACACCAGCAAAGTCTGTCTACCTCCATCTGTGTGATCCTTTCTGATTATCTGAATTTATTGCTTTCTTCCATGTCTTTCATCCATGTGAAACTCATGTAGTGCCACCTGCACACCTGTTTCTCAGTTTCAATTTTAATTCGGCTCCGTTTTTATTCTCTTCACTCCCTCTCGCTTATTTATTAAATTGCACCGATTGAGTGTGTCTTGCCATTGTCAGTGTTTGCTGCCACCTGGTGGATCTGCTCATCAGAAATCAGCAGCACAAAATCAGTTACAGCTGCTGTGCACGGGCCATGCGAGGTACTTCTGGGTGTTAATTTATTTTAATGCCAGCAGTTAATGTGTCCAATAAACACCACTGTACAAGAAAATAAAGAGTACATTTCCGAGCAAGAGATAAATATATCACAGTACAATGCAGTAATTTCACTTTTCTCAGACAGGAGAAAATGCTGGAATAAATGAGATATCACATTTATGGTTTTCTTAATTTAGTTGCAGTAATGTGTCTCATCATTTTCAGACTGTCGGGGTGAGAAAATACAGCAAAGACAAATAAAAAGCCGACAAGGAACGGTACTAAACAAGAGAAAAAAAATATCCCAGTGTGAAAACTCATTTGTATAATTGTATAAATATATTGTAAATCTATAATTAAATGACTTATAGTTGTTTTCCCTCTACGGGGACAGTTTGGCTAAATGATCTTGGGAATACGTTGCAAGTCTGATATTTTCATAGAGGTGAGACTCTGTAACCATAGACTGTGTTTTGTGTGTCTGCCTGCAGACAATCCTCCAAACAAGAAGCCAGTGGAACTAGAAAAGCCTGACCTTCCAGCTGTGGAGGTAGTACAACCTGTGGAGAAGGTCCAGGCTGAGCCCCCCCAGATTAAAGGACCAGTGGAACCACCAAAGAGGAAGGAGGAGGAAGAGGTGCAGTTGGACCGTCCCGATGCTGGTAAGGAAACTGAGCCAAAACTGCAATCTTCTGCAATCTGGATCTTCTATCAGCGGTGTAGAATTGGTGATGTTTTGTCTGTTTGCTCAGGTGTCGCGGTACCAGAGGGAGAGGCCCACCGCCACGAACCACCCATCCCTCATGATGAGGTCAAAGTAGACACAAGAAAGAATGACGAGAAACAACCTGTTGGAGGTGGAGGAGAAGAAAAAAGAGATGAAGAGCATGGTTTAGGGCACGCTGTGAAGGTAGAGGACGATAAAGAACAAAAGGTTGAAGAGAACGCAAAGCCTGCAGAGGTTGTTGTGAAGAGAGAAGAAGTAGATATGGGTGGAGGTGAAGTTCTGTCCAATGAGGTGCTGGAGAACCAGGCGGCAGAAGCAGGCAAAAAGCAGGACGTTCTCCCGCTAAAGGACGTGGAGAAGCTCGATCCTGTGAAGGATCCTCTGGCAGGGAATGCAGTCGTGGGGGCCAATCAGGCTGCGGTGGTACAAGTCGATAAAGTGGGCAAAGCGCCAGATGCTGCAGGGAAACGTGAGTATTTGTCGTTGTCCTTGTAATGGAAGGAAACTGGAGGGAAAGGAAGCTCTAGGAAAATTTGATATTGACTTTGTGATATTTGGTGATTCTTCAGCTCAACTTCCCGAAGGAGAACATCGTCCTGCTGCTGATGAGGCTCCTGCTGCAGACAGCAAAGACACGGGAGATGAAAAGATGGAGGGTAAGAGAAGAAAGACAAGGAGAGAAGACATGAGCTTTGAGTCTTTAGTCGCTTACTCGTCTGTGGAAAAATTAGACGAACCCAAATTTGAAAAAATCACCCTAAAACAAGCTGCACTGCAAGGCAACTTGTGTTGTAATCTAAGATGTAGCTTCATAAAAATATTTTTATCCAGCTGATTTAGTTTTAGTGCACATTTTGTACCAGCAGTCAACAATCATACTGCAAAAATGAATAAATAAATAAGTCATGTAGTGGAGGGTGGGGATACCAATCTCTCCACCAACAGTTGTCCCAATGGACCAGAATGCAGTGCAGCTGCAGCTTTGTGGGGGCAGTGTTTATAGCCTATGAAATACAGTGGTCCTTTGACAGTAAAGCCCAGCACATGACTGTTCTCTGTGTCGCCCCAAGTGTGGAAAAAATGACAACATCACTATTGAGTTGTCTGCTGGCCCTTTTTTTTTGTGTACTCGACAGAAAGCCCTGATGTAGTCCTACTTCAAAGTTAAAAATCCAGGAATTGAAACACAAGAGACAGAGGCAGGTTGTGAGAAAGGGGGCACAAAAGAATAAATTACAACACTGATGACGAATGGGTGGGTGGTTATAGGTGGGTTTTACCTTTCATTAGCTAATTCAGGCAGTATTGTAATAGACTTTAAAGGGTTTTGTTATGGTCTGCTGTGTGCTGTTTATGCCCCTGCCGCTCGTTTCCTCATTTCACTTTGCTTGTTTTATCTTACGTAATCTCATCTGCGTAATCTGTTCTTGCTTATTGTGCCTGTTTTTGAAGGTACTATGGAGCAAAACACAGGGGAGAGGTGTCTTTCTTTTACTTCCTGACCTGGCTTGATACTTTCAGAAGTCTTATTTTTTGGGGGGGGGGGGGGGGCTTTTGGTGACTCTTTTTCTGTTGTTTACTTTTGCCACCTCCCTTTCTCTCTCTCTCTCTCCGTCTCCATCTTTACCACTTTTTTTTCTTTCTTTCTCTCTCTCTGCCGGACTCCTATCACAGTGATAAAAAAGTTGGTTGCAGGTATGAATTCCCTCTTGCTTTTTCTTCTGTTTGCCTCGGCCTGTCATTCAGATGTTCTGTTGTGCAGTCAGTGGACCATTTATCCATTAATAGATATTTTTACATATTCATATAGTGCATTTTTTTTTTTAATCATATAACTAAATAGTTCACCAGTGTAGAATTCACCCACTCACCCTCTAACATAGCTTGTGTGCTTCCCATTTCAGTTGATGTTTAAGGCTACAGTTTAGACATGTGTTTGAAACAGTGGATTACTCTCTACTTCCCATCCTCTCTTACATAGAGGTTGGCCGTACATCAGCCTAACTGAGCTTCTTACACATCTCTAACCAATGCATATATACCTCAGAGGAGTTTGGGACTTGTTGTAATTCTTCATTTCTGTGTCCATGCAGAGGGACAGCTCGACCACGCTGTGCTACTGCAGGTGATTAAGGAGCAACAAGAGCAACAGAAGAGACTTCTAGACCAGCAGGAAAAACTACTGGCTGTCATAGAAGAGCAACACAAGGAAATCCACCAGAAACAGCCTGCTGGTGCGTATGCACTTTATTTGTTCCAGATATTAGTGCTCACAAAGACAGAGAGTGTAAACTAAGTGCTTATATCTTAAAGGTGCTGCTGAAGGCGATGCAGAGAAAGGCATCCAGGAGCACTTGGAGGTGATGGAAGGTGGAGCAGTGAAGCCCAAAGACTCTGGACTGGCCTCAGACCAGAATAAGCCCAAGGAGGCAGCTGGAGCTGAAGCTGGAGCTCCACAGGGTGGAGTAGCTGGGCCTCATGCTGTGGCCCAGAATCAAGCTCAGGCCGGGATTAAGGCTGATGAGGCCGGGAAACCTAAAGTAGTTGCTCCAGCTGCTTACAAAGAGGATCTCCATGTTGCACCTGGAGGAGAATCTCATAAACAGGATGAGCTGGGGGCGAGGGGAGTGCCACTGGGGAAGAAAAAACCCAATGACAATCAGCCTGTGCCTCAGAATGATCAGGTAGCTCAGCTTAAAGATGAAGAAAGAAGTCTAGACAAGGAAAACGATCTTAAAAAACAACAGATAGAGAAAGAGGTTCAGGCAAGACTGGAAAAAGAACAGCTCGAGAGGGAGGCAAAGGAAAGGATGGCCAGGCAGCAGGAGCTAGAGAAGGAAAAAGCAGAGAGAGAAAGGATAGAGCAAGAAGTGCAGGCGAGGTTAGAAAAAGAACGGCTGGAGAGGGAAAGAAAGGAAAAGCTGGCCAGAGAACAGGAGTTAGAGAAGGAGAGGATAGAGAAGGAGGTGCAGGTGAGGTTGGAGAAAGAGCGGCTGGAGAGGGAGAGACAGGAAAAACTGGCCAGAGAACAGGAGTTAGAGAAGGAAAGAGCAGAAAGAGAGAAACTCGCACAGCAGAAAGCTGAAGAAGAGAGAATCCAGCAGGAGATTCAGAAAGCAGACAGTGAAATACATGAGAGGGCGAGGAAAGAAAAGGAGGCAGAGGAGACTCTGGAGAGGCTGGCCCAGCTGGAGCGAGCCATAGAAGCCCAAAAAGCTGCACAGGGGGCCGAGAGAGAAGACGGTGAAGCTTTGAAGAAAGGAGGACGAGACCTCAAAGAGAAAGTTGCTGCTCAGGCGGACCCCAGAGAAGGCGTGAAAGACGGTGCTGTCAGAGGCGAGGCTCACCCCCAGGGCTCCCACGAGAAGGTCAGGGACCAGGGGGAGATGGATCTAAGGCGGAGGCGTAGGGCAGTGGGACCAAAAGAGGCTGGAGGGCCCCCAGAGGACACTGGGGTGTCCAGGGGGGTGCCTGGGCTGGAACCCCTACTGAAGCTGGGGGGCTCAGACCTGCATGCGGCCCTGGAGGAGCAGCTACTGGCCGGGGCGATGGTGCACTCACGGCAGATTAAACAGGCCTCAGAGGATGAGGGAGCGAAATAACACACGTCAGACACACACACACACACACCTAGATTCTCATTTAATGGTCAAACTGCAAGTTCACACACATTGTACACCTACAGGACCTCCTCATACTGTGGACTATGATATTGTTGCCTTACATCTCTTGCCTTCATGGACAAAAGAGGAACATTTTCTCTTTCTTGATACTGTGTGCTCTGGAAATAACCCAAAGTCTTTATTAAAGAGTAAAGCGTATGTAAATGTTAACTTATTTTTGTTTTGTGGCAGAGAATTTTGAGGAATTTATTGTTGAAATGTATATAAATCTATGCAAATACCCTTAAATGGAGTGTTTTAACAGGGCAAATATATTAATGTTTGTATGTCACGTTAAATGTTTTTTTTAATCCACCAGCTTGTGGACTCTGCCTTTCTCTATGATGTGTGTTTGTTCTTTTATTGTGAGTTTTTGTTAGAAGTTCTGGTCAGTGTTTGTGTGTTCATCTGTTACTCTGAGATGTAAATATTGTAAATCTGTTATGTTTCATTGTGATCAATGTTCAGGGTCTCTTTGAACCTACATTTACCACGTATTGGATGTAACGTGAATCCGGGCCCTTTCATAAATATTGTTTCACATTACTTTCAATTGAAAGTCAATGAATTCAACCTCATGCTGGAGCAGTGAGGATTACACTGTAGCCTTACCGTTTGATAAATTGTGGACCATGAAGCAGCTCGATCTGGATCCACGACTCTAGTTGTTAATCATTCCATCTTCAATATCCCTTCCTTGATTTATTAGTGCCTTCCAATCCATATGCTGCAGCAATGATGGTTTATAAGAACGAAATGTGGCAGTTTTTCTCAATTTGTTTTTTTTTCTTCCACATGACCCCTCTTACTGTAAGAGTAATTTTAATATATAAGATTTGTATATTGTGTTCAGGACAGTGGAAGAAAGTCTGGATTATGTTTGTAGTGTTTATTAGTAATTCAGCTTTTATGAAAATTCCTCCATCAGTTAGCACTTCAACACACGTTGGACCTTTGCTTTGTACAAGAGGCTATTTTTCTGACTATTTTTCTATGTGCATTGTATTTCTGTACATTTTGGTGAGATAAAAATAAATAAAATATCCAGTTCAACCATGGCTGTTGGTCTTTGTTCAGACAATAGATCATGTCAGCAATTTTTTATTCACATCTCAGAGTTAGAAGGATCTTGCGTATTCTAGGAAGTGGCTGCACTGCTGAGAATTACATGGCTTTGATTGTTGGCAGCAGTGTGCCGTTTCCATTTCAACAAAATGTCATCATAAAAAACTGTCTGTTGATTCTTCAGCCTGTGATACACATCAATTAACACTTGGAAATCCACGTCTTCTGCCACACGCTGAGTTTTGAGGATTCTCCACTGCATTCGGTCTTCTTACACAACCCAGGGCGGTTTCCATTTATTTGGCTCTTTTCTTGGCCTGTAATAAAAACAAAAATAATGATGTTTAAATGATGACCATCAATCACCTCTAAGTAAGACCATTAGGGGGACTGCTGCTTTGCCACTTACTGCGTTTGTAAAGCAGGTCTTCAGTGCTTCAAATTCCTTGGCACAGAGATCCTTCTTCAACTCCTGTTTGCCTGTTGTGGTGGCTGCCACACACTTCCCATAAGCTGCTGTCTGAATCACACAGAAGTTGACATTAGACAGAGGAAAGTATAGGTCCCCTGTTTTTGTCAGCGGGGTAACTGCATTTCATTGTACAGTCCTGTATCAAACCGAGCATCAGAATGGAGAAGAAAGGTGATTAAAGTGACTTTGAATGTGGCATGGATGTTGGTGCCAGACAGGCTGGTCTGAGTATTTCAGAAACTGCTGATCTACTGCGATTTTCCCACACAACCATCTCTAGGGTTTACAGAGAATGGTCTGAAAAAGAGAAAATATCCAGTGAGCGGCAGTACTCTGGGCAAAAATGCCTTGTTGATGCCAGACGTCAGAGGATAATTGTCAAATTGCATGAGCTGACAGGAAGTGAACAGTAACTCAAATAACCGTTCAATACAACCAAGGTTTGCAGAAGAGCATCTCTGAATGCTCATCATGTCAATATGGACCAATATCTCTGAGGAATGTTTCCAGCACCTTGTTGAATCTCTGCCACGAAGAATTAAGGCAGTTCTGAAGGGGGTCCAACCCGGTACTAGCAAGGTGTACCTAATAAAGTGGCCGGTGACTGTATATACCAATACATGTTGAATAATTTCAAAAATACAAATAGTAAAGTGGTTTACAGCTAAACAAACACTTGGAGCCACCTTGTAAGTTCACAATTGACATGTTTTGGGGCACAAGCATCCAGCTGAACTGAACCATCTCTGCTCACCTCTCCCGCACACTGTGCAAAAAGTTCGGGGAAAAGTCTTATTTTGTCACGGCTGCGACTCCAGACGTTTGACCCAGACATGGTGCTGTTCAGGTGTTCACTGAAGTCCCTTATGTCTTTCAAGTCAAATGAAAAGCAGGATGGGGATGAGCCGATAATTCAGAAAGCGCCGCTGCTTCACAGTTTGTCAAATTTAACTGCAAACATGAAAAATACATATCAACAAACAAACGAGGCATACTTCTGTACCATAGACAGCGCCATATTGTTGACCCTGTCATCAAGGGAACGTACGGGAGAATATTCGCCTATGTGATTCGCTCATATTTCTGTCCATTAAAATGCCCACTCCAGCTTTCCTGAAGCTGATTCGCTGTTTTTCGACCTTGGGCGTCACTAGAACGCCAATAGACTTTAGGATTGATACTTGCTTTTCCGTGATTGGCTAGCTGTCAACTCGAGCCCCGCCTTCCCCTTGTGCCCCTAGGAGGAAGATGAGTAACCCGCAGCCAGGACTGCTAAATCATGGCAACATTCATGGAACGATTAGCTTTTCTTCAGAAAGTGAGTGCTGTTTACGGTCAGTGCTATTTAGGAGGACTATTAACAGCTGAACGCAGTGTGTCGAGTACCACCTAGCGTTAACGTGTGTGTTTGAATCTGATAAGTTGTGCCATCTTTAGCTTGCTGTTAGCCTGCTAGCGAACAACATGAAGAAACAAATTTGGCAATAGCTTGCTGTGTTTCACTGGACATGCCAGGACGTTTCGTTAAAGTTTCAAATATTTTTCAAGCTTTGGCGAAAACTAAACTGGTAACGAGACCCTGCTGTTATGTCGAGGTGGTTTCCATGTTAGAATCTGTTTCACCGTTAAGCAAACAAACTGACAGGTGATTTGTGAGCTATGGGATTGTTATGGGAAGCAAAATGTGGCACTAGGCTTTGAGTTTGTGTGATCTGGACTTTTGCTCGTCATTTGTTCATCATCTCTTCCTCCACTTTTTAAGGTGCCCACTCTGATGAAAGCTACAGCAGATGATGAAACGCCCTGTCCTGGCTACCTTTTCCAAGAGATTGGGAGTATCCTTTGGCAGGTTTGTGGTTCAGCCAGCAGCCCTGTCCCTGCTGACCTGTGTAACCTCTGAAGGTGGTATAAATATGTGGCTCACATGACACATGCAGAAACATCCCCCTTTTTCCTGTAAAAGATTGTAGAGTATTGACCAGATCAGACATACTGACTACACCATGGTAATATCCTTAACCATCACACTAGAAATCTCCCATGAGTCTTCAGGTTGCGGTCAGTGTTTGTTGGAGTACCTTTTGGAGAGGTTGCAAGTTGAGTCCTGTCACGTCAAACTCAAGGTAAAACTAGTGTATTGTTAAGTTTCTTCACTACAACACTTCAAAATAAAGCCACCACCATTATCTGCGAACCTGCATTAATTTCTAAATGTTTTTCCTGGTTCTGGCCTTTCAGGTGCTAAAGATCTTTGTCCATCTCTGCGGCCATGGTTCGAACCATTTCCTCACAGAACTTAGAAGGAACTCCACCTTCATTCAGCAGGCATCAGGTGAGATATTGGTGCTTTTAGCTCCATATAACTCTCAGCACTCTGTGGCTGTTCTGCTACCTGTATATTCACTGTGTTTGCTGCTGGGTATTTTTACT
Source organism: Toxotes jaculatrix (assembly GCF_017976425.1). Taxonomy (NCBI): domain Eukaryota; kingdom Metazoa; phylum Chordata; class Actinopteri; family Toxotidae; genus Toxotes; species Toxotes jaculatrix. Next base: position 8,204,160 of record NC_054414.1, read on the forward strand.
CTCCAAGTTTACAGTGGCCCACCTGATCCCATTCATGGTACAGCATTGTATCAGAAAGTGAGGAACACAGCACAGGTGAGACACAGGTTACATTTCATCATTATCATGTTAATAATATATATAAAAAGGCACTGCAGGATCCTTTATAAAGTATTCACCCCCTTGGATGTTTTCCCCTTTAATTCCTTTTAGTAATGGAATCATGATCAATATAATTTGGCATTTTTGACAAGAATTTACAAAAAAAAAAACTCTTTAATGTCAAAGTGAAAACAGATTTTTACAAAGTAATGTCAGTTAATTAAAAATGTATCATGTAAAATAAGTGACTGGATGAACATTAACCCACTTCAAATCAAATTCAGCAGAGGTCCAGCCAACTGGTGCTAGTAGTCTCACAATTAGTGAAATGGAGATCACCTGGGTGCAGTGAACGGGGGTCAAGTGATTGTAGTATAAAGACACCTGTGTCTGGAAGTCACACTGGCTACTTAGTATTCCTGGCTACAATTACACCATGAAGAAAAAAAGGACACTCCAAGCAACTCTGAGAAAAGTATAAGTTAAGGGATGGATAGAAAAAAAAATCCAAGTCACTGAACATCCCCTGGGGTTCAGTTAGGAAAATGGCACATGTGTAAATCTGCCTAGAGCCAGCTGTCCTCACAAACCGAGTGACTGTGAAAGGAGGAGACTCATGAGGGAGGCCACCAAGACATCTAGGACTACTCTGAAGGAGTTAAAAGCTTGAAGCCTGATTGAGATATGAGACCTATCCACACAGACTCAGAGCTGTGACTGCAGCCAAAGGTGCATCTGCTAAATATTGGCACCAAACAGGGTGAATATTTATGCTAGCATGTGTTTTACATTAAATGTTTTTAATTATTTGACAGAATGTTGTAGAAATCTGTTTTCACTTTGACATTAAAGAGTTATTTTTGTGTAAATTCTTGAAAAAAAAAAAAAAAAAGCCAAATTGTATTGACCATGATTCCACTTTTAAAAGCAACACTCTGTTTGACTTTCTCTGCTTGCAGGAAGTGGCCAGGTTGCTTTTCACAGACACAATTACCACCAAAAGCGGCATCTCTCCGCTCAACCTAACCCCCCCAACAATGGGTAAGCAATAAAAATGATAGCTTATTGATAAAGACCCTATGCAGCACTCATCGTTATTTGCACCTCTTACAGGCACAAGAAGTGAGAACACCTGTGCAGGTGTACCAGGGAATGTAATATTTAAGAGACTGTAGATGTAATGATGAGTTTTTTTGTTTGTTTTTAAACCCACTCCTGTTGTGATATGTAATATTATAAATCATCTGGCCACTAACAGATGGGGCCTCAGTTACCATGTAATGGACGAATATAAGAAGTACATGAGTGCTTATATATGATTGTTAGAACCATCTTTAATCAGTTACATAAATTATTCAGTTTTTGTATTTTGTGAGCTGTGGTATTGTGGTAAAATAGGTGTTTTGTGTCTTTCTGTTCAGGTATGGGCTCAGCAACTTCCCACAGGTCAGGAATGCAGGGCTTTGGATACAGTCCAGGGAAGCAGGGGACAGGTGAGCGATGCACCTACCATAAACACACACACTCACACACACTTCAAACAAATCAAATCAAGCTTATGTACCTGTACCTGTGCCTCCTAGCAGGGAGTGACTCACTATTGGATAAGATCCAGAAAGCTGCAGAGGTAGTAGCCAGTGCTGTCCTTCCACCAACTGAACACCAGGGCATCCGTCTCCATGACAACCACTACAGGGCCGTAGTGGCACCGTCTGCACCCATAGAGGTGGCCGTGCCAGCGTGTGCCTATAACCTGCCTGCTCAGAGACCAAAAGGTCAGACATTGTTGGTGTGATTGAAACATGATAAATATAAGACTTCATTCTTAAATATTTACCATATGTCTCTGTCTAGCTCCCATTGCAGCATCGAGACTTCATGGTTAAATCCATATGTATTCACCATGACATCCCAGCCTATCATGTGTTTTCACCTCAGCAGTGACCCAGTGGTGCCGGGGGCAGGTAGGAGGCGGCTGGGAAGAGACAGACAGCGGGAACAGCTCCTCCCACAACTCTTCTCAGGACATCGCAGCCAGCAGCAGAGTCTCTGCAGGCAGCAAGTCTGCTGGGACCGGAAGCCAGTCAGGGGCCAGTAGAGAGAGCAGTGGGGACCTATCAGAACGGTTAGTGGCCAAGTCAGGCTGTTGAGGCTGAGAATTTAAAAAAAATTTTTTTTTTAAATTAACATCCATTTCACAGCTAAATCATAGTGTAGTGATAGGACGTAGATTTAGTTTTGGGCACCCAAACAGTTTTCATATGTCAGACTCCAATAGCTTTTTCCTTTTTATTACCACTATTATCTTGAACAACTAATATAGTATTTTTTTTTCTGTACACAAATATTCTCAAATTTTCCACATTTGTTATTGTCATTTCTCTGTCATACACTGTCTGATCTCCAGGGTTGAAGCTTTGCAGTTGGGCGACTGTGGCCAGGAGATGGCGCTCATCAGCAGGCTGATTGAAGGCTCCAGAGTTTTCCTGTCCAGAGAGGAGAGCCAGCACTTCATCAAAGAGTCAGTGCATCTAAAATCAGACAGATTCTAGGATTTTTCCATTTATGTACTGTAGTATTTGTCTCATGTCTTTTTAAATTAGTGACATGTCTTTTTTTTCCCCCCAAATGTCAGGTGCTCCACTCTTAACTGTGAGGTTGTGATGGAGTTGCTCTCAAGCAAGCTTCAAGATCCCTCAAACACTGTTAAGATGGTAACATTAAATAGGCTTCTCTCATAACCCAGGTTTTACTCGTAATATTGTGCAGTGCTAATGTACATATCTTATTTTCCTCCAATCCTGCAGCGAGCGCTGTGTGCTGTCGCATGCCTCATGACCTCTGACCTCCTCTCTCTGGAACAAATGTTTGGAGCTACACAAAGAAGGCTTCACCAGCTGAGTGAGGGCCCCCCAGGACCTGTGGCCAACAAAGCCACCAAGGTAAGAGAAACAGAAAACACATGGTGAAGACTGATAGGACACAACTAGGTAATACTAATTTGTTTTTTTTTTTCTTCTTTTCTCCTCCGGACAGATCTTGCGACAGTTTGAGGCTCTGATGGGTGGACCTTTGAACTTTCTCAGGCAGGATACAGCGAACAGTAGCCACCAGGCAACAATGACTCAGCCTCCTTCATCTACATACTCAGACCCTTTACAACCAAGCCACCCTGCTGACAACAAAAACCTCAACCATAATCAGCCTGACAGCTCGCCCATAGGTGTAATCCACCTGCCAGATCACCCACCTTCCCCTTCGAGTACGGCCTTGGCCCAGAAGGACTCTTCAGGTGAGCCTATGAATGATGGCGATGAGGTGAAACTTTCTCCCGTTCAGCCAGAGCCAGTCAGGACTGCTGAGGCTACACTGGCTGTTGAAGACCCAGAGCTTATCAGGAGCAGAAGTTCCCCTCCACCCTCAGAGCCCCAGAGTGAGCTGCCCTGTCTGAGCAGACTGTCTCTGTTCAGTGGGATGGAGCTGGTGATCAAGGGGAGTTCGTTGTGTGAAACATCCCAGTCAAAGACAGACTCGATGGACAATGGCTCAAAGGAGAATGCGGCTGTGCAGAACTCTGACAATCCAGTGCATTTGTCGACTCCCCCCGGCACCAGTAAAACCAGTGAGAACGCTCCTTCAGTTTGCAATTCAGTTGCGTCCGACAGCAGCCAACCAGTATCGGCCTTCTCGTTTCTCAAATTTTGACCAACTTCTTACAGCTGGAACTGTTCCACTTAAACCAATGATGTCATCATATAGGTCCTTTTAGAAAGTATATTTACTTTTATAAACAAAGATCAGACCTGTAAGGTTATATTGTACAGATGGCAGATTCACATTACATTTGGGTTGTCAGTTCGTATCTGTGTGGTGCCTCAGAGGAAGCTGTCTCTTGGGTCAAGAGTCCTAGAGGCTGAGGTTGAATTTCTCAAAAGTATTTCTCAAGCATTGTGGTGTCTTGAATTACAGGTTATAACTGATGGTTGTTTTATCTCAGGATTTCCTTTAGGTAACAACTCTTATGCCTCTGCAGCACGCCCTGAACCTCTGAGGGAGAATCCCTTGATTTGTAATTTGCACTACAGTTGCTTTTCTTATGAACTCATAAAACTACAAAGAAGAGTCGTCTTCCATATTTTTTGGTACTAAGCTATAATGTCAATGTACATGTTATGAGTGTTAGTTTACAAATTATTTATTCTGTCTAGCCTGTATTGAAACAAACATACCCATGAGAATGGTTGTAGAATGCATGTCTATGAGTAAAAGAACTAATGTGGGGAATTAATTACTGAGATAGTCTGTGTCTTTAACCTGTGTGATGAAACATCTACAATCAGCATAAAGCAAAATATCTGCAACTTCATGAACACCAAATAAAAAGCAGACTACCTTCACTATCTCACCTTTGTTATTTCAGTTACATCCTGTACTGTAGTGTTGACTTACAGTGGAATGTTGTATAAACTACATGCCCAGATGGTAATCCAACCTACTGGCACATACAATAGATGCTTCAGTGTTTCGTTTCAGTGATTGCAAGCCACGTTGTTTCACATGCTGAAGAATAAAACATGCTGTATTTTTGTTACAGTGCTAACAATGCCATAAATGAGTCATTATGCTGAATCGAACAGATCCCTATGTGGTCTCAGTGACATGTTTCAGACATCACTTTCAGTAACACTTTATTTCAATGTCAAATGATTTGGAACATTACATAAAATATGAATCACTATCACACCTCATCATTATTACTATTTTGCAACACAGTGTACTGGTCATAATAAACCTTCCATAAATAAGTATGGCCGACAGGCTTATGACACACTCATACACGTCATGTGTTACATATTAAAGAAGTAAACACCTGGTTCTAAATTATTTCACAGCCTTTTCTTGAGGGCTTGTTTTTGTTAGAAGCACTGTGCTGAGCATACCGCTGCCAGAGCCACAAACTCCAATGCCTGCTCTCAGCTCTATAATTAGCCAGGGTCTAATCTGAGGTTGGATTTTGGTGGTGAGGCTCACGAAGAAGCTCTGTTCCACTTCCTTGAACCTACTGACCTGCCACACTTAAATGCTCCAGAGACATTCTGATAGTGAAAGTAACTCCAAAATACTTTTAAATTATTACTTTGGTTAGAAGAAACAGATAATGCTTAAAATAATTTTAACTGGATTGCTTCAATAATTTTCCTTGGGCGTGAGTCTGTTAGCCTCCATTAACCTACTATGTGAATGGGATCACAACAAGTCCCACTTCACAGACACAAAAGTGCGACTGACTTCCCCTGTCAAGAGTAAACAGAATGAGGAGTTATTGAGTAAAGTGCTTAGCTTTATTTAGTCTTGCAAGCACTTTGGATCATCATCACACTTTTCTTGTGATTAGCACCAATGAAAATGTCCACACATCAACGCACGCATGTAAAGAGAACGATACCTCTTTATAAAGTGCACAGGGTGCGTGCACACACACACAAACACACATACACATCAATACTGCACAGAAAACCACAGTGGCTGGGCCATGGAAAGGCGGATGTGCTTATGGTCTTGACAAATGGTACATGGCGAGGTGGGGATGAGCCTCTGTGCCCAAAATCTGTAAACCTCCCCACACATCATCCCCCTTCCCCCTGACCCGAGTGTGCCGCTTGAGGCTTTCAAGGAGGTGCCACCGTGCCAGTACTGTCTGCTCTGATGGGACAGGGACAAAAGGTCAGGAGAGGGATCAGAGGTCACAGTCATGTTGAGCCTGGGCGCCCTCTGGTCTGCAGACTGCTGAAGTGCGCCTCCCTCAGGACTCTGTTGATGTAGTCGTACGAGACACTGCTGCCGTTGCCATGGAAACCATGCTGCAAGGAGCTGGCAGAGTCTTCAGGCTTTGGGCTGAGGGAGTACTGGGTGATGCGGTTGTTCTGGCTGTGTATGCATGGCCTGGTAGTGACCACTATTGCTCTCTCTGGACTACTGATCCCATTACTGCTGTCGCTGCTGGAAGACTGCAAACACAGAACAGAGATGGGTTCTGAACGGGGAGCTTCATGGATGGGTGCAGAAGCTTTAAATAAAACATTCAGAGCTCTTCCTGACAGTGGCGCATTGCATATGGATTGCAGAGACAAGTATTCATATGCATGATGGCAGGTTGTTTGCTTTATCTACAAATGTCAATAGACTCTTTATTATAAGCTTGAAGAAAGATAATACATAACCTTAACACAAAGATTTATCCTCTCCCAGAAGATGGCTTTGATCGCACAGTCAGATGAAATCTGGGTAAATCTACATCCGTGTGATAGTCTAAAGATGAACGACAAGATGAATTCAGTCTCACCTCTGAATCCAAATCTGACACAAGCAGGCTGGGACCCCCTCCTGACCTCTTGGCCTGTGGACTCAGCTGTTGGTCTTCCTCACTGTCACAGCTACGATGTCGCTTCCTGTGCAAAAGAAAAATGGGGGTTTAGTTAAGCACAGAGGATGGTAGAACATAAAAGTGAAAGCGACGGTGTGACAGAAACGATGCAAGGAGGGGGAGAGAGACTAGGCGGAGAGAGAGGCAGACTATCAAAAAGAGAAAACATGAAGAGGAACCAAAAATAGCAGCACACACTCAGGCAGTTACATGATCAGACATGTGGCACTGCAATTATGAGAACAAACTGATTAACATAACTTCATCAGAGTCTATGTGGAGATTCAACGTACAGGATATGAATATATTGATATTGCATTGTTAGACTGGACTGTTTAGGATATTGTTTTATAGTAATATACAATCTGCCTTTCAATGTTGCATTACAATTAAGTGATACACTGATTAAATGTAATTTTGTGTGGAATGATGGACCTATACAAGTAAGCATGTGTGAAAATGATTATTCCCCTTACCTGTTGTCCGTCAGCATTTCTGCAGCCTTGACGGGGGGGTTTCTTTTTTTTTGGCAAAGAGAAAGGTTGACACTCCTTATGGGCCGGGGTCGAGACGCCTTATTTTAAAGCTTTGGCTGTGTTACAGCTCCACGAACATTTCGCAGAAACTCAGTATGGCAAGCTCCCTTTCATCTCATCAGGAAGTCCAGGACGTGAATGTGTGTGTGTGAACTACCTACAGCTTGCTAAAGCACAAACCTCAGATGTGGGTTAGCTCAGCCCTGTCAACTGTTCCGAGTCCAGCCCGCCCTGACTACGCTTCGGCGGTAGTAAAAACTGCTTCTGGACGTCTGAGAGCTAACCAGCTAACTGCTAGGTATTCTCGTTTACGCAGTGAAATCTCGAGGAACTCCAGGCATGACAGCAAAGCAAGCAGGCTAGCCTGCTAGCTGCTACCGTGCGACGTTATATCAGCGACTTGTCAAGCTAACTACTTTAGCTAACTACAAATGAACTACGCTAACCTAAAGTTCTTCCGCTTTCGTATTCCGTCAGCTCTCCCTGAATTGTGGTTAACTGTTGCCTGTGCTTGACAGCTGAAAGAGGCAAGGCACTGAATAATAAAAAAGTTAAGAGTACGTCAAATTTTTAAAGTCGTCCGAAGTAAGTTTACTGGTGCCCCGGAGTCGTTAGGTGTGTCATGGCAGGGAGCTTGTATTTGCTGGTCCTCAGTGATGCCTGAAGTGAAGAGCTCCACCCATCTGTTTACATTCAAACCGGAAGCGGTTTCCGTTGTCACACAACACGGTGACTATGATACTGTCTTATTTTTTATCCTTTCTCCCACATCTCTTTTACGACAAATTTATTTAAAGAGATATTTTGATAGAGCGTCGAGGACAGTCTTTTCCACTGACGAACGGAAGTACAACGTGTCGTACGCTGACTACATGTCAGAACTTTCATAAGTAATTTCATGTAGCTTTAAGCTAAATGTCAAATGCATGTCCAGTGTCTGTCCAGGTAGATTTTTACCATTCATATCTAAAAAACACACTCTCTGTACACGTGTATGATCCTCTGGGTTCATATCTGTATTAATATTTCAGAAGTTATTTTCTAATGCTTTATGTATCAGTTGTAAGTCATTAATTAGACCTACGTTTGGGTAAAATTTCACTTTTTCTTTATAATTTATTGACATTTATAATTGCAGACTTTTGCAGCATTTTCTAGAAGGTAGGTGGTCCAAGGAACAAAAGATAGCAAAGCCATGTTGTAAATTTCACCTTGACTTCTTCTGTGTTAATGAGGTATATCTCCACTGCAGATGAAGGTGATCCAGCACTCTGCAGAGACACTGCAAGCAGCTTTGGTCTCTAATCAGAAAGACTTGGCTAAACTTTACAGTAAGTACACAAAAGAAGAAAGGTGTCTTCTGGAGGAAGGATTCCACCCAGGGCAGCTGGGTTCCCTTTTCCAACCCATCACAGTGCACTCTGACTCGGACTGGATCCCTGCTCACCCTGAGGAGCCTCAAGACTTTAAGAGCTTCTACAGAGACCCTTACAGGAAGACCCCCAATGCTGGCCACAGCACTATTTATATTCAAACCATAGGTGAGTATGTTTGTGTCTAATACAGCTAGCGCCTAGGGTTTTCACATTATTGGCCTCAATAAATGGCCATTAGCACTGAAGATAGAAAAAGGCATGTAAGCAAGAGTATATTTACTGTTTCTCAGTGCCAGTTTTGATATTGTGAGTGATATTGTGAGTTACACAGATGGATGAGGCATGTACAGTATGTTATACAGCAGGGGTGTCCAAACTGTTCCACAAAGGGCCAGTGTGGCTGCAGGTTTTTGTTCCAACCAAGCAGCAGCACACCAGACTTGACTCTTTTAATCAACTGATCTCAGTCTTCAGACAGTTGATTGGTCACACTGTGTGCTCTTCATTGGTTGGAACAAAAACCTGCAGCCACACCGGCCCTTTGTGGAACAGTTTGGACACCCCTGTTATACAGGGTTTTTGTTTGGACTCTATGTGCAGCCGTCACATGGCGGCTTGGTCTTAATTCTATCCTGTGTTGTAGGTTCCTTTGGGGAGGCAGGGGTCCAGACAGACCAGTATGTGGAGTGGCTCAGACAGTACTGCCAGGCCTTCTTCCATGGGCTTTCTGTCAAGCTGCTGCCGGCAGTTAGTGTGGATGAAACAAGGTGCTCTTTCCGAGTTAACAGTAACTCACACAATCTTCAGATCCACACTGGTAAATCAGACAATTTGTTACCTCTTTCTTTTGGGGAATTTCATCCATGTTTCATGTAGAAATGTGAGAGTGTTGAGGGTAAAAATACAGTAAAGCCAAACTGGACTGTCCATGATATTTGTCTTTATGGTTTTCTCTTGAAATTTAGGCAGCCTGCTACAATTTCTGGCCAACAGGAAACCAAAAGATGCTTTTTGTATTGTTGGAATCACAATGATTGACTTGTACCCCAAAGACTCCTGGAACTTCGTCTTTGGACAGGCTTCTCTCAGTATGGGTGAGATTTTACCACAAAACCTCAACAAATGTAACTTTCTCTGTGATTATTAATGATGGTAGAAGCTGCTACACAACATTTAAAGATAATCCGCCACTGCATCTCAGCATAGTGCGAATCTGCCATTTATAAAAACTGATATGAACAGGACAGACACAGAGGGAAGAGAGAATAAGTAAACATGGCTTGATAGTTGAGGGATATTTTGAAGGTGAGTAACACAAACAGTACATTCATGATCATCAGTATGGTCTCAAATAATGTAATGTGGCTGTTCTACCACTAGATGGTGCTAAAGCAAAATACATACAGTCCAGGAGAGATTTTTGGAGCCTGTATCCTCATTATGGTTTCTTTACTATGCATAGGAATGGGTGTTTTCAGCTTTGCCAGGTATGATGACAACTTCTACAGCAGGAATTATGCAGGGAGGCTGAAGAAACGTCTTCAGCTAAAGCAGGGGGACTACTCTGTGTTTGACGGATATTACACTCCCCCCATCTGCAGTACTCTGCTGCTTCGATCCTGCAAGGTCTTCACCAAACATTTGGTATCATGAACCTTTGAGTGATCTTGCTAAAGGTCATCAGACCTTCTACTTTTACCAGTACTGCTGATTAAAACACTTCACTTCTGTGCTTGTTTATTTCTTTCCAGACAATGACACATGAGATTGGCCATATGTTTGGAATAAGACATTGCCAGTGGTTGAACTGTGTCATGCAGGGCTCCAACCATCTAGAGGAGTCTGATCGAAGGCCTCTGGATTTCTGTCCCATCTGCCTGCGGAAGCTACAGGTGTCAGTCAGCTTTAAAATAGCTGAAAGATACAAGGTAAAAAAAAAATAATAATAATAATGAAAACAATGTGATATAATAAAGCCATTATGATTATACCTTATTCTGTAGCTTCTATTTATGTCTTTTATACTGTGCATTTTAACTTACGATTCAGTTTTGCTCAGGTCTCATAATGAAAACAAGCCTTTAAGAATTTGAACAAGTTAAAGAAATTTCTCCGCCCCTTCATTTTGATCCGGGTTTACCAGTTTTACAGATTCTTGTGAATGAAAGTTTATCTGTGTTTATTAGGCCTTACTGCACTGGATGGAGGATGATCAGAGACCAGAGGATGCCTCTGCCTGTCAGTCTGCACTCTGCTTTCCCAAACCCACTGAAGCCTTTCATGCATCCAAACTGTGGCTCCGCAGGTGCCTGGATATACTGGAAAAAAATGACCTATAGCATTTTCCTGTGGATCTGGAGAGAAGAACGGGACGTCAAAATGCACGTAGGTCTAAATGCTTCGTGTAGAACCATACAACATTTTTTTTCTGCTTATGTTGGATACAAAACAGAATCTTGATGTTGTTTTTGACTGTTACGCTCAATTTCAGAACAACCACAGAGCTCACTCCTTATATTTTGGCTGACATTTACTGGCTACCCATAGTAATATACAGTTTGTTAAAAAAAAGTTATGTGATCAGTTTGGACGCACAATTTGGACACGTGCTTCCTGACCAAATAAAAAAATGGGTTCAGTTTAATAGGTTTTCAAAAGGTAAATTAAGGATTAAGGTAAAAGTTTACAAAAAGAAACCATTATGCATAATTTCAAGGTTCTAATCACTCTGCTTCTTTATTGTGATTGAACACATTTTCATTACAAAAATAACTTGAGTCTGACATCTCATGTCTCATAACAGTGCATCATCAGCTTGGTAACACAGTTTGATTAAAAATAAAACTTTTAATCACTTACTCCTGAGCTTTGTACGTTTTCTATAACAGGTGTTACAGAATCTGTGCAATGTATAGTTCTTGCAGCTACATTTGCTTCACAGTTTTTCTGGCTATCGTTATGGTGTTGATCACCAGCAGGTAATTAGTTTATCAGTGTTAAATTGGTGCATCCTCTTTCTGGAATATCTAAGACTAAGGCACCTCTATTAACACACTGCATCACTCCTGGTCCATTCTGAACAGGTCCAAACGCTTACTGACTTAAAGCTAATTTAATAGTCCTTCACTTTCATTTTAACTGTGTTGTTAAAATTAAGTAAAAACACTATTTGGTACATTAGGTGTATAAGGCATGATTGCTACATACACATTATGATCTAAAAGTTCTCAAGATTGTTCTCAGAACCCAGATCTACAGAGGCATATGTTAAACACTTAATATTGGTCTTCATTGTATTTGTGTCCCTTCAGCTCTCTGGCAGCGCTTGTATTTAGATAGCCTTTGACCCCTGTATGGCTTGACCGTTTTATTACCCTTTAGCTTATGTTATCAGCTCAAGCAAATCGTATAACCCCCTGGACATCTTTAGTGCCCTCCCCCTGGTTGTTGTCCAAGCTGATGCCTGCTTCAGAGCATTCGTGAGGACTGTCAGTTTTGTCCAGCTTTTGCTCTCCACTCTGTCCCTCGGAGTCTCCTGTTTTCTCATATATGCTTTCAGGGTGTTCTGAGTTCCTCTTCTTACAGAGTAATCCCTTCTTAGCAGGTTTCACCAAACCAAGGAACACACCACTCAGCCCCATGCCGACTGCACAAGAGTAGAAGGCTGCTCCATAGTTCTGAGTCACATCCACCAGCACACCTGTGGATAGATGAGAAAAAAAAACAATAAAGGGGAATTCCCACAATTTTACAAATCAAGTTCAGTTTACAAGTCATGAAGGATAATACGTAAGAATGGGAAAATAATCCTAACAATGATGTAGTGATATTTGATTTTTTTCACATAAAGCCTGAATGACAAACTCAGGGTTCAGAGTTTGAAACCAAGACAAGAAGTTGCATTATTATTACAACCACAGTATTTCTGGGAAACCTGTAATTAAAAAAAAGAATCTTACCTCCAAGTGGGGGTCCAGCCAGCCCAGCAAAGCTATGTATGAACACGTAGACACCAGCAGCCGAGGACATCCTATCAATGCCCACCACATCATCCTCAGCCAGTAAGGGGATGTGGGTGCATGCCACCGTCCCCAGAAAGAAGCCATACAAAGTGCAGCACACAGCCAGGCCATAAAACTCAGTAACCAGAGTAAATCCCACCAGATCCAAAGTCATTGTAACTACACATGCCAGAAGAACAAGCAGCTTTTTCTTCCTGAACGGCTTACGCGTCAAGATCCACCCGATGGAGAGTCGGCCTAAGATTTCCGCCACAGCCATGGTGGAAAGCATGTAAGTGGCGTGGTCCCGCTCCACGCCTCGACTCACACTCAGCTCAATGATGTAGAGTTGAGGCGCGAAGAAGCCGAGTGTGGCAAACAGCCCAAACAGAGAATAGAATATGAAGCTGTGCTCTCTGAGGATGGAGAAATCTAGCAATTTTGTACTCTTTGCAGGTAGCTTGTCATCACCTGATTTAGTTGCCTCATCCTTCATTCCTTCTTTGTCTGTGTCCTTGTCCTTTTTCTCCTCCTCAGTTTCAAATTTCCGTTCTGACTCTGGCCTTTCTTCTTTGCACATTAAAGACTTCTCCTCCGGGCTGCTGTTATCTGTATCCTTTAAAGACTGGACACCGGAGTCTCCAGTGCTCACAGAGCCTCTGGTTAGCTCATTGTCCAGGCTGTATGAAGTATTTGGTGAATGTGAGATCTTGTTTGTCATAGAGTCTTCTGAGTTTGTGCACTCTGCATTCTGCTGTGCGCTGGGGACCTCCAGTTCCTTTGAGGACAATCTGTCAGTCTCTGCTTTGTGGGACGCTCTGGGTTTGATAACGACAGGCCGAAGCAGAGCACCACAGATGATGATGGTGCCTTGCAAAGCTCCTATCACTGCCATGGTATGTCGCCAGCCAATCTGGAGCCTCAGTGCATAAAAGGCTAAGAGTCAAGAGGAGGTGTTGAGTGAGTGTTCATCAGTAAAACTGCACATAGGGTATTCAGTAAGAAATGTTTGAGAGCTGACTTTTATATAGGCTACTATGGAAATGGGCGTGAAAGGAAACAATGGACATGACCTTTGTGCATAAAGCTAGCATTGTTCTATATTCTGTTTTAGTCTTTTATAGGTAATTGTTAACAAGAGGAAAAATATAGAATATTACCAGTTTTATCCTTTAAGATAGTCTGTACCCTACTCCTCATCCTCCACCTCAAGAATGCACATCAAAGTGCACAGTTAGCCCCTGCACTCACCTCGAGCCAGGGCAAATATGGACAGGGACTCTCCCGTGGAAGCCAAGGCTGTGACCAGAGAGCGTCGACGAGTGAAGTACTGGGAAAGGATGGTCACAGTGGGCAGGAAGGCAAGACAGTAGCCCATACCTGCACAGTGGAAAAGATGCAAGTTTTTAAACTCTAATTCGGCTAAACAAGCTGTAAAAGAAAGAACAATTTAAAAAAATAATAGCATTATGTGATGTTCAAAGAGGGAGACAAAAGAGCAAGAAAGCAATTCAATACCTCCAATTAATCCATAGGTGATGTACATTTGATTGATGGAGCTGGTAAAGCTGGTGGAAATGGTACCCACAGAAATCAGCAATCCTCCAGTCATGACGACAAGTTGGAACCCAAAGCGGTTAGTCATCACAGAAGAGAAAGGAGCTGAGGACAGATGATGAACAAACTGCTGCTTATTGTAGACAATGCTAAAGTAATTCTCACAGATTCACTGTCATTTCATTCTTCAGTCTCTACTTTGTTTTTGTTTTTTTTTTGCAGGGTTGTATCCATTTATCAGTTGTACTCACCATTGAAGGTCATGACAAACACGCAGATGGAGACGATCCAGGAGACTCGACTGTTGGTCTCTCCAAACTCCTCCATCAGATCTTGGAGGAAGATGCCAAAGCTCTTGATGGTGCCATAAGTGAAAACCTCCACCAAGAAGAAGGCCACAGCCACCACCCATCCCCAGCCTCCATCAGGGGCCTCCGAGTACACATTGGGTCCCAAGAAAGGCAGTCCTTTGGCTCCACACAGTGCCATGACTGTAAATGTCAAACTGTAGTGGTCAGCAATTCAAAAAATAATTAAATGTGCATACTTAGACTAGTTGACTAACTAAACTAAAAAAGTCCTGACTCGCTCTTCTCCACTTAAATCCTGGTGCAGATAAAGGTACCTTTAACACCATGAAGCCAGGTGACTTAAAATTGCATTGTCCATGGACCTATTTTGGACTCTTTCCCATGTGCAACAGTGTTTTGGATCAGTTAACTATTATTTCTAAACCTGAATGCACGATCAATTCTGTGGAGAGTTTCCCAGGTGGTTCGATCTACCTAGGTTTGGTCTCATTATCTGCACTGTATTTTGTTTCACCCTATAATTCTCCAGACTTAGAAACTTGTATTATCCGCCCCTCTGGCTTTTGTCAAGTTTTTAACCTTACAAGAATTATGACTAGATTACAAAACATCAAAGCACCTTAATGGGTCACTTGGTACATACAGGATTACAGGATCAAGAAGTTCATAATAGAACTAAAAGCTGCACCAACACAAAGGATTAAGATTCCATATTTTCCATATAACTACAGGAAAAGTCATTTTCTTTGAGGTGATTCTGTTTCTTTTCCCCTTTTTTTCTATTTTCGTGTATCCAGAAATAAAGAAATAATATAACAATAATTTAAAAAAAAAAAAAAAACGTTTAAAAGTAGTTCCCTTTTATCCACGTATTATCAAAGTATTGTTAAATTCCATCATAAGACTTCCTTTGTGAAATGGGAAAACGCAATTAGAAAGCCCTGGTTTGTAGTGTAAGCAGCTGTTGTTAGTTGTAAATCACAGACTGCTCCGTGCTCCCTTCACTGGATGTTTAATTTATACTGGATGTTTATTTTTCAAATACTTAATTGGTTTCAAACTGGATAATCTGAAGTCTTTTTCTTTTTTTTTTTTTTTTATTAAGATGGGTGGGTGGTGGGGAGGGGGTAAAATTGACTCGTAGAGCGTGGTACGTCCTCACGTGGCTGACGCAATGCCCGGGGTCCGACGGAGGCTCATGTGGTCGGCGTACAATGTGACTTTAATAACTGCTCACAAACACCTCGTAAGTACTTTGTGTCGCCTGTTTTAACCATGTATTTAATTCCAAATGTGTTGAATATATATGAACATATTTGAATATATGTTTCTCTAAAACCGTAGTTCAACGCAAGCAAAGATACTCGTTTTATAATGAAATGATTGGTATTTCAGTAGTGTCTCACCTGTGTGTAGCTAGTTTCAGATGGGAATCGTCCTTTCTTCTTATCGCTCGTGTAATCCAGTGAGTGTCGCGCGCTGCGTGAGTGAACGACGAAACTTTACGTACACATACTTCTCACGTGCACATGTCCACAAACATACGTGCACATGCAAGCACACGTTCAGACGTACTCTGTCTGACACAGTCTGGCATTCATGCATACGCCCCTCCTCAACAAGGGGGGGAAGAAGGGTTCAAGAGATCTGGTTACAGCCAGTTCTTTGCCCCCGTCCGCCGCCTGCAGATTCCCCACAACCCCCCTTAACTGTGGGGGTTGTGTGTGGGGGCTCACACAGGCTGGAGTGGATGTGTGTGTGTGTGTGCGTGTGTTGATCTCTTCCTTCAGTAGATTATATTTTAAATGCCTTTAAATTCTGTAAATTGGCTGAGAAGTCACACTGACATGTGTCTCAGATGTCAGTCTGTATTACAAATCAACCAGGTGTCCCTTACTCGTGGTCAAACCTACATTTCTCAGGTTTATATATCTTTTTGTAATTGCTGACTTTTGCATTGTATCCTGTATGCATGGCACAGTGTGCACTCACATTCACAGCAGGTTTGTATGCTGTATTCTAACTATGTTTACCAGGTTTTGACCCAAAATGCCAGAGGCTTTCGCCCAGTTTCTTCTGACTGGGATGCTGCTGTATGGGCTGCTGCTCCACGCAGTGTCCCAACATGGAGCCAGCGTTGATAATTCCAGCCAGAGGCCCAATTTCATCATCATACTGGCAGATGATATAGGCTGGGGTGACTTGGATGTCAACCGGCCTGAAGAGAAGGCAAACAACACACCTTACCTCAACCTGATGGCCGAGCAAGGAATAAAGTAGAGAATTTATTCATTTATCAATCAATCAAAAGAATCATTCAAGGGCCAGATCATGACAGAATGAGTTTGAAAAACAGGACATTTTACATGTGATACCCTCATGTCAACAAGGTCGAGTGTCATTTCTCTGTAAAAATATTGTTTTTTTTTTACAGATTAACAGACTTCCATTCCCCAGCCTCAACCTGCTCCCCATCCCGTGCTGCCATCCTGACAGGACGCTATGGCCTCAGAAATGGGGTTACTCATAACTTTGCAGTGGGCTCTGTGGCAGGACTGCCTGCCTCTGAAGTTACATTGCCCCAGCTACTACAGAAGGCGGGGTATTACACGGCCATGATTGGGAAATGGCACCTGGGCCACAACGGACCATATCAGCCAACTAACAGAGGTAAGTGGGAGCTTGACATTTACTCGTCAAATCTGTCAGGCCCCACCTGAACATTACAGCCTCAGCTTAGGCAGGAATTTCTCAAAAAGGTTTGTGAATTTTGGGCCATCTTTGTTAAAACATTGCACATGGAAAGAAAAAAAAATTCATCTTTTCAAAAGAAAGCATAAAGTTAAAGATTGGTATGAACATTTCTTTTCCTGTGCAGGAATGGAAAAATATATTTTAAAAAAATCAATTCAATGCTGATCTGCTGGTTCTGTTGCCTCTTTGGTGTCCTTTGGTAAACCTACAGTACAAACAAACAACCTTTTGTAAGCATAAAGGTAAGATAAAGTTATCTGAAACCACAGTAAATCAGGCGAGGAACCTGGCCTCTGCAGTGGCAAGCTGAAACAAGATCATTCATAGAAAAATAAAGTGAAAAGAAGAATAGTGTGTGTATGGGTTATATCCACATAGACTACTGATAAAAACAAAAATCAGTACTAGAACAATTTCTGAGATACAAATACAGTGAAATGTACAAGCATTTAATTATCAGTTGAAGGGTTTTAAATATATAAATTTGTACATGGGAGCAAACAGACACATGTACACACTTAATTGCCTATTGCACGACATCTTTCCAGTTCTGGACTATGGCGTCGGTCAGTCTTTCCAGACTTTTCCAGGCGTATCGAGTGTGTGAGAGAGTCCATCGGCCTCACTGCAGGGAACAGACTAAACAGGGTCAACAATCAACTCCCTGCAGCTGTGTCTTGTGAGATGACACACTTGCACCTGACTCTTCACCTTCAGCTGACGTAACACCAACCCTCCCACCAGCACTTAATGGCATGGTCATCATAGCAGGGTCACTGAAGTAGTGACCTGAGTAGAGGCGCTTGTGCAAAGAATGCTGGGATCGTAGTGGGGTCGTTGCGTGTAGCTCATGACGTGCACGTTATGCCTTCTGAGTGAAATTCATTTTCTCAGATGCTGTTTTTTGTTAAAGGCACAGCTCCAGTGTATGATGTTGAGGTCGAGCTCTGTCCTTTCAAACTGAGCCTCAGCTGCACTTACAGAATGCCTGAATGGTTGACAAGCTAGCATTTGGCACATGCAACACACTACCATGGCATATCTACCTTATGACTGACCAGTTAGAGTGAGATATTGTTTTACTGTCACTGACTCCTGTCATTGTCTCCTGGGCAGGTTTTGATTACTACTTAGGTATTCCTTACAGTAATGACATGGGCTGTACCGACCAACCAGGATATAACCTGCCCCAGTGCCTCCCCTGTCACATATCTAGACCTCAAGTGTTCAGGTGTGGCTCTGTTCTCTACATAACACTCTCACACCATAATAGAATCTGTTCTGCTGGCAAATATTGTTCTGTCAGACATTTGAATGCACATTTGTTTCTATGTGTACAAGTTTATATAGCACTTTTCTAGTAATTTCAACCACTCAAAGCACTGATGGGTGCATCAGGGCAACATGGGGCTCATTATCTTGGCCAAGGAGGAGCTGAGGGTTGAACCACCAACCTTCTGATTAGCGGATAACCCACTGTACCTCATGACCCACAGCCACCCCACAAAGCACCACAGAAACTGTAGACATTTGGAAAGTTTGTGTATTTGTATGTATTTGCTAGAAATATAGGTAATGGTGCAAAATACTGTAAATGGATGCAGTTGAATGTAGTTTAGAATTTGACATTCAAATTCTCTAGTATGCCTCCTCCACTTACCTTTAACTGAAAGATATTTGTGTTGCAAATTGTTCCACTTAGGTTTTTTTCACGATAACCGGCTTTCATCTTACCAAACCTACCACCCAATATGTCAACTAAGCATCAACTGCGTACTTTAAATTTCTACATCTCCCTAAGTAATTTCAAACCTTTTAATCACTTGACAGTCTTAATTACACAAACACAAACACGTGCACACAAACACATACTACTTGCTGGGCTACAATGTTCTGTTGTTCTCATGTTCTAGGTTGAATAGGAGTGTACACGAAGGCTGTTATTCCAAAGTGGGCCTTCCTCTGATTGAAAACAGCAGTATTGTGGAGCAGCCGCTTGACCTGTGGACTCTAACAGAACAATACAAATCTACTGCAACCAGGATTATACACAATGCAAGGTACAATCCAGTTGCAAAGATACACAGAGTATAACAAGAAATTCACACTAGGCTGTTTTTCTGTTTTATGAACTTAGCTGTGCAGCATAAGTTACCATGGCAATGTAACCAAGTAAGAAGTGAAGCATCGTCGTATCCTATCTCAGTGTTAAACCTGAGGTTACCTCGCAAAAACTAAATCCTGATTCGTGGTACAGGCCTCTGATCGTGGCAGGAGCAAAACAATTTTATTTTTAATTTTATTCAAGGTCAATATCCCCCACACATGGCCATGTCTCACACTCCATTACCTTGTACACCATAATGATGAAGATATTCTGGTTTCTTACTGTTTCTATGCAGTAGCAGACCTATATTCTCAGTCAGATTACCCACAGTTTGACTGTATTTAGATTCTGCTAGTTTTTGCCAGTGTGCAGCTGTTCTGGGCAAAGTCTCATCATGTGAGAAGAATATTACCTGTGGACATACTCACACTGTGGTTCATTTAGGGGAACATATGGAGGTAAATCAGCAGCAGGTGCTAACATGTGTACCCAGCTGTAGTTGATTGCCTCTCAAATGCATTGGTTTGGGCACAGGCTGAGAAAGGATCAAGTCCAAGTCCCAATGATAACATTGCATGCCCACTAACATGTGTTTTTAATTGTGTTTAAGGTTTTTTGGAAACCTTTGAAGTGTTATGGCACATAGACATAAGCTACTGTATATCAGGCTTTGGCTACACAGGGTGGTGTCAGTCTTTTCATGGGATTTTCATACAAAAATGATAAGGTAATGTCAGCTGGATCCAATAAAGCATGAGAGCTGGGAAAAGGACCTATCTAACCTAACTCTAGATCAGCTTATCTGGATTCTGTGTTCCTGAGTGTGTATTAATAACAGGATAACCTGCCGACACAGTATAATGCAGTCCAGTACAATAGCCAGACAGAACATAGGAGCTTTTTAAATTTGATTGGTAGTAGTACAGTGCAGAAAGTGTGTGTGTGTGTGCGCGCGCGCGTGTGTTGGAGGGGCTAGAGGAGGGCAGCGAGGCCTGCTGTTTGCAGCTGTGTGTGAAAGGCAACACGCCTTCATGCTATAGCACGGGGTCATGTGAACCAGTGCAGCGGTTATTAGTCATGTGTGTGTGTCAAGACCCAACAGTATGCAGGCTTTAATCCAATGAAGTCCATATTCCTACAAAGAAAAATGAACATACACTTTAAAGAAGAGAATCTGCTCCAATGTGAACATTCATACCCTGTGATTTCCACATAGAATTGTTTCCAACACACTTACAAATCCATCCAAAAAATATTCTTGAGTATTTTTCTAAGCTTTACTGTGAGTGGACATGTGATAATCATGAGGTAGAAGCTGCGTTGTAAGACTGCCAGCTTTGAGTGAACTGCAGCTTCATCGGCCTTTGTCATGGCAGACGTGGGAATATGTCATGAAAACAGGGAAAGCACAGCAGTAATTAATAATACTGATACTGGCTGCTGCTTTCCATTAAGGTGTTTATCCCCAGGACAAATGTACAGGACTTTTATGATTAATGTTCTGCTTTATGTCGTTGTGACAAATCCAAATGTCTAAAAGAAAAATGCACTATGGAGATAATGGTGGGCGTATGTTTGGAAACCAGTGTGTGAGTGGGTACTTTCTGAATCAAGACCTTGTCCAGACCTGCTTGTGAGCAAATATTGATTCTAAGGAGCACTTGTCAGTATAAACTATCTGACATCGTGTCACTTTAATTTTAATTATCTTTTCAGGGAGCGAGGACAGCCCTATCTGCTCTACATAGCGTTGGCTCACATGCATGTTCCCCTGGCCCCTCCGCTCCCTGCAGATGCCTTTACCACCGCTCGTCACCATACCGACAGCACAGTGTATAGTGCCAGCCTGCGAGAGATGGACAGCCTGGTGGAGGCAGTCAAGAGGGCTTCTGATGACACAGACAAAAACAATACTCTCATCTGGTTCACCGGCGAGTCCACTGGACAAATGATGTCTTTTCTGTGGCACTACCAGTGTAATTGTTTTCCTAGAAAATCCTTAATCACAACAGTCTTACGTGTGTTCTTTGTGTTTAGGTGACAACGGTCCTTGGGAACAGAAGTGCCAGTATGCAGGCAGTGTAGGACCTTTCATGGGAAAGTGGCAGACCAGCAGAGGTAAAAAAAAAAAAATTGATTATGTATAAAAACTTCCATATATGCTGTGGTTTTTGTGGAGGTTTGTTAGGGTAGCATGGAGGAAGCAGCTTATTCCTGGGTCTTCGCAAAGGGCAAGAGGGATCTTTGTTCCACAGGAGAAAAGATTCTGTTGATGTAGGACGGTTTAGGCTTTTCTACCTTTTCATTATTGTGGCACAGATGTTGTCAAGTGACCTAGAAAGGAAAGTTCAATGCAGAAAGCTGGAATTACAGGTCTTTCTGGATGCTTGGAGCATACAGGCATGATCTGTCATGAGATTTGGTTCGCTAAGAGGTGAAGGAGACATGCATGTGGTATTCTTAGCATTAGAAGTGTTGGAAGCATTAGAGTATTTCAACCTACCAGACATAGTCAAAGGGCTAATGAGGGCATATTTTCAGAGCACCCAGATATGTTTCACTGTTGCTGAGTTTACTACAGTGTGTTAGCAGTTGAAGACATCATGGCAGGATGAACTCTGTCATTGTTAGTTTTTACAGTGACAATAGAGGTTATTATTATAGAGAGACCTTGGGGATGGCAGTGCTTGTTTATCTCCTATAAGACCGTACATAGATGGCATGACAAGCATCACTACCACAGCACCATGTGCCAAAAAGCTCAGAGGTGGTACACCTGGAGAATTACCAAGTGCTGAAGTGTCAAGCAGCAGCCATGGGAGTGAGCTCATGAGGGTGAACAAGTTAACGAGTCAGGCAGCAAGCAACTTTAGTAGTGGCTGGAGATACCGCACATCATGTTGCTGTGAATCCTCATATTCCTAAATTGACCTTTTACTTCTGTGTAAGGTGGAGGCTCAGCTAAGCGGACCACCTGGGAAGGAGGTCACAGGGTGCCAACAGTGGCCTATTGGCCTGGGAGGATCCCTGCAAACACCACCAACTCCGCCTTGCTCAGGTACTCCCATTGTACCAATATGCAGAGATTCAACTAACTACTAACTGGATGTTATGGGCCCACCTTACCTTGCTTACAGAGGCATGCTATTAGTTCATGAAGCAATGAAGATGCTTTTGGAGACAACAAAAAAAGTTTGTCCTAAATAGCAGTAACTTCACAGAGCAAAAACTGAAGAGTACCAAACCAAACCAAAGTAAAACTGAACACATTATGCAAAAGCCCTCTCTTCTCCTCTCCATGTCCTCTTTCAGTGGTATGGACATCTTCCCAACTCTTCTGTCTCTGGCAAGGGTAACACCACCCTCAGACCGACATTATGATGGCATTGATGCCACAAATGTCCTCCTGCATGGTGAACAGACTGGTCATGAGGTACTAACTACTTGTGGTTGTCCTTGTGTTGTCAGTGTGTGTGTGGGGGGGGGGTGGGGGTGCATTAGTGTTGTGTTGCAGACATTAGTTCTTCTCTTCTTTTTTTTCTAGTTTCTTTTCCACCCTAACAGTGGTGCTGCGGGGAAGTTTGGTGACTTGCAGACAGCTCGAACAGGGAAATACAAAGCGTTCTACATCACAGGTACTGGTCACATGCAGGTCATAGGTGTCCACGGTCCTAAGCCAGTCCCACTACATTACAGCCCGACATACAGCAGATGTAATGTTAGCACTGTAATTAGAAGAGACAAAACTAACAGTGATGACGTGTTTATTAACGGATGTGTGGCGCTGCTGGTTATGATGCCTTGCCAGCATGGTGGATGATATGCGGGGGACATTCTGTCAGCATGGTGGTACCAGTCTGCTAGCTTGTCTGTTTTTCTGTGCAGACATGTTCTTTAAGCATGGTTCTACAGGCTGGATGATAGCAGCTGCATTCTGATAGTGAAGCAAGAGTTCATATTACAGCTGATCCCAAAATGAAAGCTTTAAAATGTGAGAGGCTAAAAGGTAATGCACACACACATATCCCTGTTCCCTTGCAGGTGCAGCTGAGTCATGTGGGGGAGCAACAGGAAAGCAGCAGCTTCATGACATGCCATTGATATTTGACCTGGAGCGTGACATGGCTGAGGAAACACCCCTGCAGGTTGGGACACCTGAATACCAGGCGGTAGCAGAGAGGATCGCCCGCAGGAGGGAGGAGCTGTTATGGGACATTGCCACCGACAAGTCCGTGTCCACAGCAGACTACAGCACAGACGAATCGGCAGCGCCCTGCTGCAACCCGAGGCAGGCTGTTTGCCGCTGCCACCCGCTGGGCCGAGGATGGGAACTCGCAAACAGAAACGCTCACACTAAAGGGCAAAAGAGAAGCACGCTGATGTAAGCAAACACATGTGGAGACAAACATCTCCTTTGGATGTGCTCAGCTGTTTGTTTGTAGAATGTGTTTTTGGGAGGTTCAATGTCCAGATGCAGCAGGAGACGAGCAAATAAGCAGCGAGAGCAAAGAGAAGCAGGAGGCCGAACTTTGGCCAGACATTAGTCAAGTGGTAGAGAAGAGGTCAGGGAGAAGTAGTTTTCTATGACATCAATAATTTGAAGAAAATAAGATCTATCAAACCATGAGTGTCACGCTGTTTGTTGAACAAATGCATGGCTTTGTTATTTTGTTGGACATGATGAGATTCAATTCAGGATTTACACACTCACAGCGTAAATTATGCTGTTTTTTAAAATCAAAACCAGACAGCGCAGAGGTTGAATCACTTCTCAGCTTTAATGAGTCTCTGCGGTAAATGTTCAGTTCTGAACAGCTCAATGCAGCGTAGGGGTGTGCTAACAGTGCCACCTTTTGGCAACTCAAATGGTATTACCATGTTACTTATTACGACAGTACTATATATAAATGTTATATATACATTATACACACAGTAAAAATCCTCAATATATATTTACGCATGGTAAGTCTATGCGTTGATGTGTAATACTTAAAACATTTTTGCAAAAGAACATTTAATACATCAAAGTAAAAATGACTATGACTTACATGTTAACATATTCGGCATCATGTAGTAAAATAAAAAGGTCTTCAGGATATCACTGAAATTCACGGACCTGTAACTCTGTCACGTACAGCTCGTTGTCAAGCTTCTCACATTTAGCCGTTGACTGCACCTCCCGCAGAGTCGACTCTTCCAGATATATTATCGGGTTACGTTTGTGACTCTGCAGGTTTTTAGTCTCATCTATTGCGACTATAATTAGTATCGCAGCTGCATCTGCAAGTCATATAATACTTACTGCATGTATCATGATTTTTTTAGTGTATCACACTGACATCTTTTCCTTCTTGAGTGAACTGCTGCTCCTCTCTCTTGCAGTGTGACACATTTAATGCCCATTGATAAGATCCCAGCATCCTGGGGTCTGATTGACAAAAATGCCCTGATGATAGATATTCAGGTGCTAATTTCAAATATTTGTAAGTGACACATACTTAAAAGATTAGACTATTCAGATTATAGCCAACTGGCTTGTAAAAAGCTGTTCTTAGTATCTTTCGTAAGAGCATTTTTGTGAATCTGGTGCCTAGTTACTCATTACAATGGCTGCAGGCCAGGCCCGTGTGTTGTCTCCCCTAATACCTTGTATGTTCATTCTGCTCACTTGTACTCTACTGGGCCAATTACATGTGCATCTGGTTGCTACCATGATAATATTGTGCAACAATAATGTTACTGTGATGTCAGGTCATTATTTAAAAAAGGATTAATTTGGTTTTGTGGCATAATATGGTACGGTGGGACTTTTCAGACAGGCTTTGAATCTGCCTGAGCAAGCTGCTTAAAGTGTTCTGAATGTGTTTTTTTTTTTATAAAGAGTGGGCCTTCCACTCTCTTCTTAGTGTTTTTTTTTTTTTTTATGTTTATATTCCTTACAAAAAGTGAGAGGGATGCAGATTACAGAAACACCAGGAAGTGGCACTCTGTTGCGTTTTGACCCTAGGCCAGCAGGGGTACATGGGGGAGGGTGGGGGTACCACAATGTCTCAACACGTCAGAAATATTTTTGTCCATCCTCCCTGCTTGAAACAAGTGAGTCTGATTGTTACGCAGGGATGGGAGGGTTCACGGGATGGGGGGGTGGTTGGTCAGTTACTCTGGTTGCTGACTGGTGGAAACTCATTCTCATCATCCAGACAGACGGGGCCTTCAGCGAATTCATGCTCGGGGATGACCTCGCCCTTCTGGGCTCCACCATCTTCAGAGTAGCCTGAGAAGAGAAGAGAGGAGGCAGAGAAGGGTTTTGTAACCTCTTTCAAAACCTTAACAAACTCAATTTTATAGGTGCTTTAGATGAAGTTAATGAGTTGATATAGTAATTATAGTGTTTTTGTACCTCTTTGCCTCACCAGAGATGAAGACATCTTTAGACATTACTTTTTACTTCCAGTCCCCTGAATTCATTGTCCTACATTAATTAATTAAACAAATCTACTTTTACTATTCATATCTTGGCCTAGTAAAAGTACATTTTCCTGCATTGATGCATTTAAAAGTTAAAATTAAATCAAAAGACATTAATATTCAGAAAATGCTTTGTAAGATGTGACTTAAAAGCACTTTTGGTTAGGATTTTACTCCTTAGAGCTGCATGTTTACTCCAGGTTTCAGGAGTTGCATAACAGCAGTGGTGATGTTTAAGCCATGGTTAAAACATCATAGTATAAAATCTAGAAAAATGTAGTGTACAGTAGGGTTTAAGGTGTAACTGTTAAGTATCCAGTGCAGGATGCCAGGTTTAAATGTTGGAAAGGTTTATGATTAGGAGTATCCTACCCATGAGGGTGGTGGAGGAGGGTGGGGTTGAAGGGAGTGCCACTGTGGCAGCGTATGATTGGCTGGCTGGTTGGGGAGAGACATCCTCTGGTTTCTCCTCTTCCTTCTGTTCCACTTGCTCCTCACTGGAGTCAAACAGCCTGTGGGAACAGAGTAGACTAAGACTTAACAACATCATAACACCCAACTCACTGTGGTAACACAAGTATAAACTGAAATTTTAAATTCTAAAACTGGAAACTGTAAGTGGGAATCAGTGATTTCCACTGACAAAATGGGCTACCACTGAGAAAAGTGTCCCACTGTCACAAATTAAAACCCAGTGGATTTGTTGGTTGTAGTCAAAATAACAGTCAACTGAATAAGAATAACAGTGTGATACAGCATATTTCCAGTAAGTTACTTGAATTTTAAATACAACTAAAAAAAAATCACCGTACCTTTTTAGTAACATGCAGATATTTATGCATGATGCAGCCTATTAAGACACACACACACACACCTGTGTTTTTGGACTAGGACACACTCGCCTCCATCCTGTGGATCCACATTATAGATATAGAGATACCCGTCTGAGGACGCCACCAGCAGGCGAGGGAGCTTCTGAATCCTGAAAAACAAAACGCACACAAGATGTGAATGAACCAACACATAAATACCCCTCTCTTCTCTCTCTCTCTCTCTCTCTCTGTCTCTTTGTCTTACGTAGCCAGGGCGCAGATGTTCTTCAGGCCAAACATGTTGAGTCGCACAGTTGCAAAGGCTCTGTCCTGATGCATCATGTCGGACACCTGGGTGGGTAAATAGGTGCTGGCCGCTGTGAACATTTTACCCACGTACGCTGACCATGTAGGAGACTCCTCCTCTTGACTGGAAGGAAACAAAAAGGGTCACTGTTAAAAGTGCAAAGGTCTTTTCTGTCCAATTGAATTTTAAATAGTAAAGTTGAATTATATTATAAAACTACTGGATTGCTTTACATCAAAAATACAGCAGAGGGTGCTGGTCATTCAACGAACCTCACAAGGTTCAGAAAAGGACAATGGAGACTTCTAATACAGAGAAGTCACGCAACATTGTAAGTTGCTTTGGAAATGAAGCATACGCAAAACAAATGTAATGTAATGTTAATCTTCAAAAGGAAAACGTTTTACCAGAGATTAAAAAAAAATTCCCTTTGACAGGAAATACCAAGGTTTATTTTGAAATTACCAGAAAAAAACACATCAGCAATACATCAGCACACTGTGGCGGGTTAGTCAATTCATTTATTTTTTCATCTAAAGTAAACAGATCGCTGACTTCATTCATCAAGAGGAAACAGTGTGGGTGTTTACTTGGGACTGTGCTGCTCCAGTTTAAAGATATGGACCGTCTCAGTGTTGCTGGACGCACACAGGAACTGGGCATCTGCACTGAAGGACAATGAACTGATACTAACATATCTGACACACACACACACACACAAGAAACAGAAACAGAGAGCAACAGTTAAGATTAAGTGGTCATGTTTATTTGAAAGCCTTAAATACAAGGATGTACTACTCCAACACATGCAAATAATTTTAGAAATAATTTGCCTTTATGTGAACTACATTTAGGCCCATATTTAGCCTAAATATTGGCTTTTTACTTCCATCTGTGAGTGCTAAAAAGCTGAGTGAACACAGCCTCCTCAGTGTGTCTAATTCTAATGTTTCCACGATTCCACTCCTCATATCACCCTCTTAATCACTGATACTCTGCGCAACCCATCCACAACCATCTACTACTACTGAGCAGCAGGAGTTATGCGTCTTACTCACCTAAACACTAACTGTTGACGAATAGGGGGGTCACCTGAACTGCTGACCTTTCTGTCACAAGAGCTTTTTTTTTCAGCCTTTGGCATGCATCATGAATTATCTTGTTCACTGTCTGTCTCCAGTTTGCTACATAACAGTTGAAATCAAAATGTGAGCGCTAACCTCTTCATCCCTCGCCGGAATTCAAACTGTTTTTGCCCCTCAGGAACGCTGAAGACTCTGATAACAGTACCCTGTGAAGCAGGAAGTGGTTAAAGTTGGGAGGGCGGGGGTGTAATAAAGCAAAAAAATAAAAGGGGGTAAAAGGGAATCAAGTCCTCACCTTCTCTGAAGCGCTGGCCAGTTTGGTGCCAGAGGCATTGAAGGTGAGAGCTGCCAAGGGACTGTCATGGGCCTGAATCAGCGTCACGGTGCTCTAAAGGGGCAAACAAGTGCTTTCTAGTGACATCAACACTGGGCTGCTTTTTTTCCCTATGGGCTTTTCAAAAGACATGACAACAGCTGTAATTTTTCCATTGTTGCTGTGTTAAGAGTTCAATGCAGGCTCACCAGGTTGTTGGCATCATAGATTGTGATTTCTCCAATAGTAGCACTGCCAGGGTACGCCAGGTAGGAGTTACTGTGGTTAATGGAGAGAGCGCAGAGACCTACGAGGGAATGCAGAGGATAATTCAGGCTGCTTCCTGTCTTTTTTTTTTCTTGCGCACTCCTATTGGATCAGTCTTGCCAGCTGCTTTATAAGGGCACTACATACTATATGTATTACCTATGTGGGGACATTATTTATCTAGTATAGTTCTGCTGGACCAATCAAAACTCCAAAATCAAAAGTAAAAAGTGAAACTTGCATATAAAAATGTGTACATCTACTCATAGAGTTTTGCAAAAGCATGGTTTGATTACTTTGGCATTTTGAGCCTTTCTTCATCTTACAAGACTATACTGGTGCTGCACACCCCAGCAAAGAGCTTTAAAGCAACACATTCTTCATCTTTGAAAGGAAAAGTTGAGCTTGTAAGCAATAAAATGCACTTATGCTCATTTCTGTATACTTGGTGGTTTTCCTGTTATAGCCTTTCTTGGTGTGGTATAACCAGTAGCTTCTGTTGGCTAATGTTAGCAAACTATAGATAGATATTGATCTGCAACTGACATTATGATGTTGGTTTGCTGCTTGTTCTACTGCTACTCTATGTTTAGCATTTACCATTATCCTATAAATGTCACTTGTGGCCACATCAGCCTCTATTCAACAGAGGTTAAACGATGTCACTTTAAAGTGAAGTCTATAAAAATTAAATTACACACTATATTATCTAGATGTCTGTACCACAGCTTGAGCATACCTGAGGGGTTGCTGGGTGTGTTGAGCAGGGTCTTGAGTAGTTTCATGTCTTTAATATTGTGGATGTAGATCGACTCCTCCAAGCACACCACCAGCCGCTGAGGTTATAGTGACACAGTAAATGAACGGGACACAGAGATTAGCGTGACAGCACAAACCAGAAGGATTAAAGGTGTGGAGGGGTCTATGTCCTGTTTCTTACCTGTCTGTTGAGCCTGACAGAGAGGATGTTGTTAGAGTAACTGTAGTTACAAATCTCTGTACCCTTCTTGAAGTGGTAGACGTTCATTCGCCGTGGCATGGACAGACTGACCACCACCACCAGACTGCTGGAGAATAGTCGTTCCACTATATACACGTCCGGACACTCAACTAGGAGGAGGGATAAGAGAAAGACCTTTAATACTGCTGGATATTTAGACTCTAGCTACGGAAACTTAAAAAAGCTCATTTCACCGATATATCGTGTATCCACAAAAGCAAGCTCTGTTGTTAAATTCCAATGCAATTTTTAACACTTCAACAGATTTACTGCGAATATACACTGAGCATTTTGCTAACTACAGACCCACTTTCGTTGCATATGACGTGAAACTGTCACAGGGAACATTTTACAGGTCAAACTTCCTCAAAAGGACCTTAAACTTTCTCTTTCATTGCAGCTTCTGAGGATTAGAAAATTACGCGTTCCTCTGTGTGTTTGTGCACCAGAACAAACATGTTGTGGCCTGTCTGATCTGTGACAAGACCAAGGTGAACCTGACCAAACAATACTGTGCAGACTTCTGTCACTCTGCACTCATGTTATCTCAGGGAGGGGATGCTGCTAAGTCACAGTGTAATTACTGTCTCCAGAGTTTTATAAATACACCCATAAACTTGTACCTATATTCTTTATTGTAGATATCAGAGCTGTCATGTAGCACTATATACTTAACATTGCTGAGAAAAGAGACTAAAGAACAATGTCCTTCCTACCTCCCTCATGGATGCAGTCCAGTTTGTCCACAGCAGTGACTGAGAAGAGCCGGTAGCCAGTCTTGGTGCCCACTGACAGAGAACTACAACAAACACAGACCATCTTACCAACCACATCTACTACTCTTAAAGTGAAAATACAGCTTCCTGAAACAGTTCCACGTGTAATCTGATGTGTTATATTTGATGTCACACACACACAATTACATCACAGTTTGTAGTCAACATTTTGGTACACATAAAGTCTATTTCTTCGGTAAAATAATGCCAGAAAGCTTTTTCTTTGTTTATACCAGAGGAGATGACTGAAAGTAACAGCTTGCTATTGAAAAGCAGAAGATCATCCATGCACACACATACAATCACTATAATAGTACTTAACACACAAGGGGGTGACGTCTTTATAAAGGATGATATGTGACACTGGTCTTATGACTGTTAGTTGTCGTTAGAAAGTCATTCCAATAGTGCGGGATGAGCGTGATCATCATACGCTTACTCATTTAAGCTGAGGTGACTTCTTTATAGTACTACTGTTAACTGAAGTGTCACCGGTGCAATAGTAGCATGAGGATATAACTGACAGGAGGAGGTTACCAGGTCAGATCCACACATTACCTCATCTGAGGAGGTGTTTGGTAGCCATATATGACATGATTTCTTTCAATCTGTCTTATCCTGTATAGACCACTCGGCCATTACCCATCTTCCATTAAAACCTCGGAGAAGCCTGTCTTATCTTATCATGGCTGAGGAACATGATGACATAGAGATAAAGGAGGCTGGGTTGAGTGTTTGGCCACCTGCTTAGTTTTACAAGCAGAGCCAGAGGAGATGTTTATGTAAGGAGACACACCTGCAACAGAAGAAGTTGGTGATGGATTTGTCTGTTAATTCACAGTTTACCCTCTAATAATCCCTGTAAATGGGACAATGCACACCTGCAGCTCAGGAATGATTGGTCAGAAAACAAAAAAAGACAGGAACTTATGCTTGTTTAGATGCTTCCTATAAAATTGTTATAACACATTTGCTCCCACTGTTGCATGTTAATTATTAATTGTATGTTAATTGTTGCATGCATGTATCAAGGAGGAGCTAAGCAGGAGACATGCAGACAGTTGAATAGGCCTGTGTTTAATACATTGTATTAAGCTTCAGCAATCTGAAGTTTGGTTACTAAGTGTGTAGTTTAATGTGCAACAGGCCCAGAAGATTAACACAGTGGCCTAGTTCACTTTCAGCTGGTAGGGACTGGTCTGGAAGTTTTAATAAGGCATACACAAGGTTGTAGATTCGTTGTGGACGCACACACAACTGACTACTCGTAAACTCTGTTAACAAGTACCAGAAAATTAAACCATAATGCGACTGTAAATAATTATGCAACAGTCAGGTGCATCAAGGAGATTGAGTTCATGCTGGGCCCGGCCCGCAGGTCGCTTACGTGGTGTCCTGGTTAAACGAGGCACAGATGAAGCCTCGGTGCATTTCGGGCCCGTCCGGTGCCTCCTGGGACTCCATCCGAGCCGTCTAATTCGCTCTCCTCTCGCTGGCCGAGGTCGGAGGCCTTGGGCTCGGGTCGATTCCCCGCTTCCCCTCCTCTGCTCCCCGACTCCAAGCGCCACGCTCACACTCTTCAGGGAGAGGAATGTCCGGGCAGTCTGGCTCAAGTAGCACACATTACACACCGAGTGAACTATACCGAATCTGAACAGCGCAAAAGGTAGACGATTCCACCTCCTTAGCCAGCCGCTTCACTTTAGTGAGTCGACAGTGTTATTATTGTGTTATTAACTTTCAACATTCACACTGCAAAACAAAAACAGCTGATGGGAGGATGCGTCACTCTGCGCTGCATCACGATTGGCTAACGGTAACGTATCGAACAGTATTCTCCACCATTTCTATTGGCCGAGCTGCCTGAATCCTCTGATTGATTTAATATCATAGCTGTCAATCACATAAGAGCCGCCTACTTAGAGGAAAAAGCTGTTGATTGGCCAATTACACTTTCAGTCTTGTCACGAGGAATTGTTTTGGTAATTTCATTGGATAAAAGACGTGCATCAAGCTTTGTTGCTGCCCGTGAAGCGACACATCAACGACCCTGAGAGGGATGCCCAGCAGCAGGACAAAGATCTTTACCAAGTTCTTTCACAAAAATGTCATTAAGATTATTAAAGGTTTTCATTTATTTTATTTGTTGTCTTATTAAACCTTGTTTATCTAGTTAAAAATGTGGAAACTCAAACATTTCCCCCTCCCAAATGTAATATATTAAGCTACATTTTATTGTCATTATATATTTACTCATGTAACGTTCTTATGTACAATTTTGAATTTTTTGCTGCCTTATACTTGTACACTATGGGAAATTCTGTACTTTTTAACCCCACCATTACTCTGCGGATGTATATTTTACATATAAAAAATCTGATCACTTTATCAAATAAAATTATCTGCATCTTGATTAGCTAACATTTAAATCCTGCTTACACATTAATCCATCAGTAATAACGATCCAGTAATAGTTTCTATAATGACATGACACTGTCCATATTTTTTGCCTTAGGAGAACTTTCATCTTTGATTTTTCAAAAACACTTTGCTGATACTACTTGTACTTCTACTTTTTCAGTTGACACTTCTTCATTTTTATCTAAGTAACATTGTGAATACACGACATAGTTGTAGTTGAGTATTTTGATTGTGTTATTACGACCTACTCACTCAGGTAAATATTCTAAATACATACACTTCTTCGCGCATTATATGTCTGGTTTATATAACTTAATTTTTATTATTTTATACTTCACATCAATTATATTTTGGTCACGTTAACACACTATTTAAATGTTCTGCTGACTGCAATGAAAAGAGAGACCTTTGCACTTGTGGTTATTGTTCCTGTGAGAATTTGTTTATCTGGGGAGCCCACTTGTGACTTTTCTGTTCCTGCAAAGTTATCTGTCTCCACACAAAATACGAGAATACCCTTATGTTTGAAATCAAATTAAATTCATGCACACTACAGTGAACCGGGGGGTTTACGCATCTCTAAATAACGACAAAGCAGAGACATTCCTGTAATAAGGCAAATTTACAATCAGATAGCCTTTTTTTTTCAGAACTATTTCCTTGACGTCACGGTTTCCGCGCAGTCTCCTTTAAGGTTGCCAACGGTTACGGGCTCACATGTCAGAACGAGGAGAATTGACGTCAGTGACGGCTGTTGATTGGTTCTCAGCCGTATCCGGTGGGGCAGCGGTCCAGGTCTCGGGGAAAAAAATCGAAGCGAGGAGGATCTGGTAACGGTACGCTTAGAAAAATATCACCCATCCCGAGTCGCTACCGAAGGGCTCGGCAGGCGTTTACAGTTTCTTGTGAGTATTTGCGTTCTTTCAGTTCATGGAGCATATGACCTCCGGATAGGTGAAATTTGTTTCCTCCGTCTCTCGTTTGTTTATGATAGAACTCAAGATGGCGTCATTGGAGGAGAGCTTTGCCTTTGCACGGAGCTAGCCAGCTAGGCATCAAACTAGACACACTCTCTAACATTACGTAGGTCACAGATAGTTAAGCAAACGTGTAAAACGTTTATCATTAATTTATATTTGGTGTTTACTGATTATTTTTAATTTTGGGTAGATAGTATTTCAGCTTTAGTTTGGTTGCTGTAAGTTACTTGGCTGCAGCCGTCAGCCTCCTCATGAAGCCTTCCTGACCTAAACGCTGTTACACACAGGGCATTTGCTTCGTACTGTCTCTTAAGACGATAACATTTACTCGGTTTGTAGAACATTGGATGACTTATATAATCAATCCTCCAGTATACTCCGTTTTCACTTGTTCAGCAAGGTCATTTGTGCATTTGTGCATTGTGTTTGTCTCTAATTTAATTGACAGCTCGTTTCTTAGTAGACAGCATAGGTGATGCTGCAGCACAGTAACTGTATTAAAGAATTAACATGTTAATTGTAACTGCTTTAGATAAGTCAAACTAAATCAGACTTTCTAGTTATATAAGATTGAAGAGCCCTGTTGTTGGATCTTGCCTGTAGTCTTAGCTCTTAATTTATACCACCTGGTCTGAAAACAGTATCATTTACCACTTAGTTATTCCTGTGGTAGGTTTAGATTAAAGCAAGCTTGCCAAGTTTCCACTACAAGAGTAGTTAGTTCCATAAAGCCTGTGCCAGCTTCATCTTTGATAACTAGGCTACTAATCTCCCTTGGGCCTTGTCAGATTAGAAATTATCCAAATCCTATTATACCGATGCACATGGATGATACACTTGCAGGGACAGGATGGATTGGTCTGATTGCTCCACAGGACTTGGTGTTCAGTCATTTACTCATCTAAAATGCACATGTTGGTTACAGCAGAGCTTTAGAGGCCTTTCTTCAGATAATATCAGATGATATCACAGAGGCTGATCAGATGATCTGGGATTTGTCAGGCTGTTTTGCTCTGCAACTGTATTGTGGTCTGAAATGTTGAAACCTCAAGCAAGTGCACTTGCTTCTACGGTTTGGTCTATTTCACAGTGGATTGATTCACTGGCCTTCACTTCACCATTCATCTAAAATTAGGCCTCAGCTATGATACTGTTTCAACCATAGCTTGCTGTCTTTGTGATAGAGAGCTTCATTCAGACTTGTGAAAACTTAAGTTGTTTTGAGTAAATAAACCCAACACAAACGGTGTGCCTGTGCCTGTTTGTTGTCTGTAGTCAGATATGTGGGATCACATCATATGACCAGTTTTTCTCCTGACACGTAGAGGCACTCAGACTCCACAGTGCCAAAACAACACCCCATCTTTCTGAGCCTTCTCACTCTGGTTCTATTTTTCTCACATTCTCACGTTTTCTGTCTGTCCGTTTCTCATCACGACACACAGACACTTTTATTCTGTGTTGCTCTCTTGTAACCCCGTGCATCGGTGTCATGCAGTGATGATCTGAAATCCTTTTTTTCCCATTGCTGTCCACTCTCTCCAGTGCAAAGGTTAGAGGTCACAGAGCAGGGTTGCGGTTGTCGTCATGGCATCTGGAAGTACGAGCAGCGAGGAGGAGCGGAGCCTGAGGGAGTGTGAGCAGTACGTGCAGAAACACAACATTCAACAGCTGCTGAAGGATTGTATTGTCCAGCTGTGCACCTCCAGGCCAGACAGGCCCATGGCCTTCCTCAGGGAGTACTTTGAGAGGTTGGAGAAGGTATGTGTGTTACTGGATTGGTTTTTGGTTGTTTGTTTTTTTTGGGGGGGGGTTGTTTGTTGGTGTGTGGACAGAAAACAAATCATTATACAGTAAAAACTGAGGATTATTTTTATACTGTATTATTTTGTTCTATCATAAACTGTGTTTATTTACACGTAGTCAGACTGTATTTCCTTTTATTTCTCAGGCAAAAAAAAAATCAGTTTGTCATTTCAACTCAGTGGATGTCACAGATGAAGCGATTTCCCAGTTATTTAGCTTGAAGCACTTTGTGTATCTCTGATGTTATCAATTCTTTTGCAAATCAAGTTTTGGATTAAAGCTTCTAAAACTATTTTTAAATCATTATGTCTGAGAACAGCAGTTTGGCTAAGAGTCACACAGCAATAGCTAAAGTATTTTGTTCAAATTGTTATTTTATATGCAAATTAAGCTAATTAGCACTGTACCTGACATACTGACACCACTTTAATGCCAGGTGTTGCTATATTTCTTACATCCTTCAAACTTGATCTTTTTCTTTCCAGTTGTTTATGTATGTTGATTTTTTCACTCTTTAACAGTGAACAAAACATCATGTGACATGATTTCTCTAGGAAGTTTTTTCTATAGATATCAGTAGAAATGTAGTTACTCATGCTTGATTAAGGGACTTACGTCATATCACTTTTCTATCAATTGGTTACAAATGTTTTTCAAGGATCATTTTTCTTCAACCTAGAATTATTTTTAAATTTCTTTTGTGTGTCATATGGTTAATCATCATCTTATTTATCAGATTTTTTTTAAATACTCACCTAACAGTATCCTTCAAATCCTCTTGGAGTGTATTATTAGCTCTCCAAACACAAAGAACTGAGAAACTTTCGCTGCTTTAAAAATACCTTTAATTTAAATGAGCCACAGCAGCTATAAACCCAATTGGCTGACAGTGCTCTGTTGCCTCACTGAACCCTCCTCCACCCACCCCCTTGCAGGAGGAGGCCAAGCAGATTCAGAACCAACAGAAGGCCAGCAGTTCCCGCTCAGACTCACGTGATGAGGAGGTGTCTCCACCTATGAACCCCGTGGTAAAGGGTCGCCGGCGGAGAGGAGCCTTCAGCGCAGAGGTTTACACAGAGGAGGATGCAGCCTCATATGTCAGAAAGGTAGACATGCAAACACCAGCAAGTAGCTGTGAAGTCGACAAGTGTCGCAA
Organism: Toxotes jaculatrix; assembly: GCF_017976425.1. Taxonomy (NCBI): domain Eukaryota; kingdom Metazoa; phylum Chordata; class Actinopteri; family Toxotidae; genus Toxotes; species Toxotes jaculatrix. Next base: position 8,240,698 of record NC_054414.1, read on the forward strand.
CACTTAGATGTACATCAGCAGTGTGATACTATCAGCCTTATGAAACGTTTCTGTACAGTATATTTGGCTGAAACTCTTAAGCAACTTTAAACAGCCCAATATATCACATGTCTCTGTGTTGTCATCTAAGGTCATTCCAAAAGACTACAAGACGATGGCAGCCTTGGCCAAAGCTATTGAAAAGAATGTGCTCTTCTCACACCTGGATGACAATGAGAGGAGGTACCTGTGTTCCTGTGAAACTGTTTTTATTTGTTTGTTTGGCTTTTTTAAAAGTTTCATTAAGGACGTTTGGATATTTATGTAACTGTGTTCAGCGGATCAGCTCACAAATCTCTTTATTTCCAGTGACATATTCGATGCCATGTTTCCAGTCACCTACATCGCTGGGGAAACAGTTATTCTGCAGGGTAGGATTTCATCTTTTCAGTGTTAAACTGAACAAAATGACTCCTGATATAACCATGTCTTTGTGTGAGTGTGACATTAACACTATTACTGTACACATTCAGGTGACGAAGGTGACAATTTCTATGTTATCGACCAAGGGGAGATGGACGTGAGTATCAGATTCTCAACGTGGATAGAAAGAAATGTTTAACTGTCAACAAAAATATTGTGAAGATTTTAGTTTTCCCATTTTTTTTGCCACTTCTGAAATTGAATACCTTGGTTTTTACCTCTCTAATCTGACAGGTCTATGTGAACAATGAATGGGTGACCAGCATTGGAGAAGGAGGCAGCTTTGGAGAGTTGGCCCTGATCTACGGCACCCCAAGGGCGGCCACTGTCAGAGCCAAGACCAACGTCAAGCTGTGGGGCATCGACAGAGACAGCTACAGGAGAATACTTATGGTGAGGAGACCTCTAATTATACCTGTGTGATACAAAGCAAGACCATTGTAATAATGGTCATGTAACTTTCATTTATTCAGTGTCTTGGTGTGGAATTGCTCTCATTGTCAAATTTATAATCCTGCTACAAGTTCTTAACTGTGAGTTTCACTTTCACGCAGTTACACTAATACGAATACCTTTCTCGTTCTTTAGGGAAGCACTTTGAGAAAGAGGAAGATGTACGAGGAATTCCTCAGGAAAGTGTCCATTTTAGGTGGGTTCATTGTTTTGTTTTTTCATTTTTCATTTTCATTGTTTTTTTTTTTTTTTTTTTTTTAAATCAGCCTCATCCCAAAGTTTAAAAATAGAAAGAAGAGAAGCTTATTACTTGCGTTTGGTGCTGAGATTAAAATAACCTGAAAGAGTATACAAAAATATCACACTTAAAAACAAAGACCCGTCACTTTCAAAGAAGACTTTTTTTTTTTTCAGCTTTGCCCGTCACTTCAGCTGAGAACTTTCTTCTGTGTTCTCCCTCCTCAGAGTCTCTTGACAAATGGGAGCGCCTGACAGTCGCCGATGCCTTGGAGCCCGTCCAGTTCGAGGATGGCCAGAAGATTGTTGTGCAGGGAGAGCCTGGAGATGAGTTCTTCATCATCTTAGAGGTACACACTCGATCACTAACTCTGACCATGCACCTATTTTTACCGGCTTAGTTTTGTCGTAATACCAGGATTTTACTTTTGAACTCTGAAGTGTAGTGAAGAGATGACACGATAAGTTAATGGTTTCAGTGCAGTTCATTTGTGCTGTCAGGTGCGTTGATCGTTGCTGGTTGTTTTATTTAATCAGTTCTGTATTTAGCTGTTGGCCCAGTTTCATCAAACACTTCAGAAGGTGTTGGATCCACTTGTGACTTAGTTCTGTTTCATGTTTTCTGCTGAACTATTTCAATCCATGTTTTTTGTACATACACACACACACACACACACACCCTCTGGTGGTGGTGGTGATGGTTTTGACAGTTGGTGACACAAATAAAGCAATTTGAAGATGTGACCTTTGACTCAAGGAAATTATGATACATGATATTTTTGTGGTTTTGTAGACGAATGGATTAATCAGGGCAATAATTGGCAGGTTAGTTGATCATGAGTTGCAGCCCTGATTTGATCAGAGTATAAGTAAAACTAAATATTAAATTTATTCTTTCTTAATGGTTTTAAACTAACAACACTTCAAGTAAAGTGACAGAGCCTACATGTATGGGATAATTCCTCTAAATTACAAAGATTTCTATATTTTGTCTTTTGCTTTAAAAACTGTTCAGTTCAATATTCTTTTTGTGTGTTCATTTGTTTAATTGATTGAAAATTATGTCTTAATATGTCTTTTGAATGTGATGACTCAGTGTCCCTAAAATTACTAACAATACTAAAAACAAAAACTAATTACTAACACTTTATCATAAGGGTAAAAAAAAAAAAACAAGTTTAAGTAAAGTGCAACTAATCAGATTCATGATGATTTAAGAGTCTTGATGGATGTGTCATGAATTCCTCTTGCTGAGTTTATGTGGTTGGTTAATGTTTAATGCTTGATTAATTCACTTGTAATTGTGTTATTATAAAGAATAAGCAATCATTTCCAAACTTATTTAATAATATCATATACATTTCAGTCATTGAGCTCATTTAGAAATGCACCCTTATCGAGATAATGATCCAAGTGGTGCTGGTGCAACCAAACTGATGTGTGTATGTGTGCTGACGTTTGTGTGTTCTTCAGGGTTCTGCAGCTGTGTTGCAGCGTCGCTCAGAGAACGAGGAGTTTGTGGAAGTGGGGAGATTAGGACCATCTGACTACTTTGGTACAAACTGAAACTTTATCAGCAGTTATTAAAATTTCCTTTAATCAACTGGTGTTATCATTTTGTGGTAGTGTTGTGAGTGAAAAAGGAAAAGAACTGGGATTTTGTGAGTAGACTTGTACTTTGTATATGTTTCTTATGATCACAGCAAATTTGTTCTGTAATCTTGTGTGTTGATGGGTTAAAACTGTATAAACTATTGGCCCATCCCAAGTAATTCCTGTAGATTTTGTTAGAGACATTCTGTTAGTGTGTTTCTTGAGATTTTACACTCTGTGTGTGTGTGTGTCTGTCTCTGTGCTCTTCAGGTGAGATCGCTCTGTTGATGAACCGTCCCCGTGCTGCCACCGTGGTCGCCCGCGGCCCCCTGAAGTGCGTCAAGCTCGACCGGCCTCGCTTCGAGCGTGTCCTGGGTCCCTGTTCAGACATTCTCAAACGTAACATCCAACAGTACAACAGCTTCGTCTCGCTGTCTGTCTGAAGGGGGCGTCTCGCCCTACCTCCCCCTCTCCCTCCACCCTTTCCCCTTCCTCCTTTTAGACCCAGGGTCCACCAATGCAATTTGCTTTTTGTCACTTTCTTCTTCTTTCTGTTCACTTTTTTCTTCCCCCTCTTCGTCTTACACACACACACACACACAGATTATTTTGTCGTTACCACCCATCAGGCAGAGGTGACTTTTAGCCATTCACCAGCGCTTGTACCAGCTGCTGTACGCTACCTTGTAGGCACAGTTACATCACATGTTACCTATGTTATATATGTATTTGCTGGTTACGCTTTCTGTTTTTGACTTAAACACAAAACAGGATTGTTAGGAGATCTGAAAAACATTTGGGTCTCAGACTAATGAGACAGGACAATCAAACTTTACATGGCGCTTTTGGTGAATTTGTTACAGATTTATGTTGTAGATTGAAGTGAAGAGGACTTCTTCTTCCCCGTTTAAGACGTTTCCTTTTTGACATCAGTTAGCCTGATTAGATAAACGGCGTCAAGCAGAAACTAGAAGGCAGGAAGAATATGACTGCTTCGACTTTTGTTTTTAGGTTTCAGCTGTGATACGATGCTCCACTTGTTGCTTTTGGTTACCTTTGATTGGTATGATGAGACGATGAAGATTTTTTTGCTTAGTTGGAGAGAGCTTGTGCAACTTAAGGTTTTTATTTAATTGTGCAGCTACCAGGCTAGTGCCAAATGTTGATTATTGTCACAACACAAAGATGCATAGCCGTGGAAATGCAGTGCGTGTTCTGTTCCCTGACTATTTGGAGCTCCATACAGGAAGTAGTTATTACCCTTATTGTCCTCTTAATCGGTAGAAAGACCATACAAGAACTGCCTTGACTACTCTGAGAAAAAAATAAAAATAAAAAAAGAAAGGAAAAAAAAATAAGAGTATTAAGTGTATTTCAGTATTCAATTTTTTTAGTATATACCAAATAACTTGGTCACTCTTCAGCTATGGTTTGTAATCAAAATGTTATCATAGTATAGTTAAAACGATCATAGTTCTATTATTATCATTGACTAAATGATAAACTTATGGTTTGGAGTGATGGTGATCTTAAAAAAAATATGTTTAACTGTCTTTTGTAAACACTTATTTTTCCATAAATTCTATTTTAGGTGTCCAGTGCCACAAAGTAAATAAATGCTTCTTCTTGTCAACTGACAAAACAGTATGTAATTGTATTGTGTAAAATGTCATGGGTTAAAACTTTTTAAAATAGATCAAAAGGGTAATTACAGGTTTAATGAAGTGAAAGTCTTGAAAAAAAAACAAAAACAAAAAAACAAAGGAGATGGTTTATGGATTTTCAGGACATCTGAAGTATTTATGCATCAAAGCATCACAGGTGAGCTGACGAGCAGAGGGAGCGGATATTTATTTAAAACTAGTGTCATTGCTTATTGCCTATTTGAAAAGGTGGCTGTCTTCTCATCAGAGTAGCTTGTGATCTGTTCTCTATGCTTACTTGGCATGATGTTTTAGGCATCCAGTGATCCGGTATGAATGGAAGCGTGAATTTAAAAAAGCCTGCCCCGCGGCTGCGTGCAGAAGCAGGAACTCTGTCAAATATTTGGTTTGTTACTCCCTAGCTTAACTGCTTCATGACTATTTAGATGGCATAAAATGTTGAGTCTGTCTTTTTTTTCTTTTTTTTTTTCTTTTAAAAGATCTCTACCAAATCACATACTGTTGACTTCTGAATTATAGGCTTAACTCTTCATTCCTGCCTCACTGTCTGTTACCAGAAACGACCTTGAACCATTCACGTTTCTGTTTCTGTTTTGTCTCATTCAAGGCGCTTGTATGCGCTTAGAATCGAGACGTGTGTTTGTACGTCCACAAAGATTTGATTTTGGTGCCGATTGCAGGGTAGTCAGGTTAGCGATGAGAGTTTTTGTTAATGGACACGAGTGTACTTTTCTTTACAGTTAAATCGAGCATCTTCATCTGTTCCCCCTAACCCTCAGGTTATCCTTGTGGATGTGGTTACATGTGGATTTGTGTCCATTGGTAACACATCCTGTTTATCCTGATCCACAGGAAGTGACTCCGTTGGGGGGACGAGGGTTTGATTCACCTTCGTCAAAGTATTGTTTTCATGTAAATAGCGGCATCATTGGTTTTATTCCAAAATGTTTTTAGCCACACTGCAATCGTCCCGGTTTGCCTTAGCTTACCTAACCTGGGCTTACAGTAGTAGTCGGTCACTCCTGCTAGCCCGACCTTCAGTGAGTTTGTTAGACCTGCAGCACAAGAGAGCTGCAGGCGATCAGAGGACCATTCTTTTTCTATTCTACCCTGTATTCAGTTTGACCTCCTGTATGTGCAAAGATGTTTATCCTTTTGGTATAGATTGTTCCAGATGGCAGTTTAAGCAATAAAAAAGTAAAAACGATTCAGCTTTCTCTCAAGCTTCATTCCTTTTCTCTTTTAAACCTTGTGTTCCACCTTTGATTGTGTCACTGTTGGGATGATAGTGGTTGAGTTCATTACAAAAATGTTTGTTGACAGAAAAGTACTTTTAATGTAACAGGTTTAGATGATGAGGAATTTGTTAGGGAGACAATTCACCTGCAGCTTCAACCAACAATTATTTTTTATTATCAATTAATATCCTGATCATTAATCTGTCAATTGTTTGTTTTATAAAACATCAGGCAATAGGGAAAAATGTCCTTTCTAGTTTCGTAGAGGCCAAATCCCGGAGATATTTTGTTGTAAATATATAAAACAGAAAAGCAGCAAAGCTTCTCACCCGGAGGGAATTTTTGGGCTCTTCTGCGTGAAAAATGACCAAAAATGACAAAAGATTTCCACTTTTCTGTGGATCAACTAATTTCTAAAGTTCTAACTTCACCAGATGTTGGGCGTGGAGAAAGAAAAATTGATTAGACTGGCTCTGAGGGTGAGACAGTTTGGGATGTGTTCAAAAAAGATGTAATATGAAATCTGTCCACCAGGGGGAAATATAATGCTGCCCTAAGACTGAAAAAGACACGCAATCATTGGTATCCATTCCTTTACAAAACCTTAAATAATCTATTATATCTTAATCTATACCTACATTTTAAATAAACATCTTATTCCTCTCTTGTAAAGTTTTTATTTTATCCAGACTTTGGTTAATGATACGCTTTATCTTTCAGCTTTTCCTTTAAGAGAATATTTATGACTTCAGTCAACTTAGGTCATTTTTCCACGCTGTGATATTTTCAAATAATGAGCAAGAGTTTTAAACGTGATTATTAACAATTGTACTTGGCTCCGGGAAACACCAACCTTGCTGCTTTAAAACTGTTGCTCGTAGTTATTTGGAGTTTGGAAAAGTTCAGTCTGTTCCTTCATTTCCTAATCGCTCATCCTTCATTTTTGACAGGGTTTTAAAATGCTTCTTCCTGTTGCTAGGTTTTAGTGAAGATATACTGTGTAAACTCTGTAGTATGAAGGGGTTTACCTGTGCTCGAGAGCACATTTTATGACACAGATGCTTATCGGCCTCCCTGCCTGCTTTGTCAGCCTGATTTCTGACTTTATTTGGCAGGATTCACCAGCTCTTTAAGATCTCTTAAAAATAGTTGTGGTTATTCCTCTTACTTCACATCACACAGAGATCTGGGAACGTATCAGGATCATCTAATAAGTTAAAAAAAAAAACCCACAAGGGCCAAAGCTCAGACATGTTCACGGAGGAAAACACACTCAGGTTTTTAACAGAGAAAAGTTGGCTCGGTTCAGAATCATTCTAGTTGTGTGATATATCACATTTTTGCTGTTTCTCTGTCTCAGCCTGTTTTAGTTGACAGGGATGTCGTAAAGCTGTTTAAACACTGTGATGAGACAGAGACAGATTACAAGTCTGGAAAATGGGGTGGAGTAAACTAAATGACTGTTTAAAGGGTAGCACTTTTTTCTCACACACACACACACACGCACACACAAACACCAACTTACACTGTTACTTGCAGGTAATAACCTTTCTTCAAAACGTGCACTGTCATTACATAAAATAACTTTATTTTCTAATGGTAACATCACATGAACGACACACAAATCTGTCTTTCATCAGTCACAATATTCACCAGCGTTAGTTTGATAAACAACTGATCCAGTGCATCGCAGCTCTGTTGCATGACCTCTTCTGCTGATCTTGATATGTATGATGGCGAGAGCGCGCCCTGTGGCTTCACGTGGGAATGAAAGAATGAAAGTTAATGCTTTGTTTTCACTCTCCCAGCAAATTTTCTAGCTTCAATTGCTCCTTAAAAGGCCTTAACTTATATGTACGAACCTTCTAACCACCCTGACCTATGTGCACATGGTGTCCATGAAAAGTGAGAGACCTGTCATAAAATGCAGCCTCGGGGGAATTTATGACCATGATGAGAGAAACAAAAGGAAATAAAGGTACGGCTCCCTCGGTGATAGGAATTTGAGGCCTGCAGTGATTCATGTTGTGAACCTCCACAATGAGATTCCACAGCGTCTTCCATTTATGGCTTGTTCCTTAAATCGAAACCATCTGAGCCTGGTTTGCTCACAAGGTGACTGTTCTTCACCATGAAGTCTTCTGTGGTATAAAAAATATGCAGGTATGAAAAGGAGGGACGAGCCTGCCGTCCTCTGTTACCTTGTCTTCTTCATCACTGTGGCAGTCTGAGGGCCCGCTGTGGATTTGATAAAGTCCTTGGTGATCACCTCGTCCTCGCCCAACCTCCGGATGCAGCGCTGGACCACCCGAAGGATCTTCTGTAACCGTCGGTCCAGCGCTAAGAGGTGGGGCTCTGTCAGGATCGGCTGTAAAGGGTCTCCTTCAAGGGACTCCCGCATCACGTCGCTGAGCCTGTACTCTGGTCGGGCCAGGAGCTGGAGCCGCAGCAGTGTGGAGCGTTTGATCCTGAGGAAGGAGAAAAGTGAAATTTGTTTTATTTTCTTGACATGAAAACTTGGAAGTTTTTTTTCGAGTAAATTATCATAAGAGCTTTATGTATGTGGCAGCATTTTAGTCCACATTCAATTTTGGTTGGTTCTGCTGCACCAGACTACATCATACTTACATGCAGCATTGAGATAGTGGAGCCAGGATGGACATCTCATCTTGAGAGTGCTTCCCAAACCTGAGCACAGGATGTTATGCTACATGAAGCACGCAATAAAACATGATTTCTCAATAATTTAATGCTTGACAGTGTTTTCTTCTCACCCTCTGGCATTGTCCAAGTGGAGAAGGAATCCTTCGTCCCCAAACTTGGTAAAAATCTCATAGTGGTGTCTGTCCATGTTTCCTGCAACAGAGGGCCAAAACCTTCACAGAAAGCGGGGGAAAGATGTGTTCTGATAGTGAAAGGTCTACTGCTTATATGAAGAGCAGATAAGGCAGTGGAATATAATACCCATAAGGAAGTCGAAGATGGACATGTCTATGATGTTGAGGAGCCTGTTGCCGGAGTTATATGGATACAGCTGCTTTATGGTGTCACAGTAAAACGGATTCACTTCCCACCTTGAAACCCACACAGATAAAGAAGAGCAGTTAGAAGAGATTTATGGAGAATATTCTTTATATAATATGAAGAAACACATTTGTAACAATGTGAGAAAACAGTGTCCATATTTACTTCATATTTACTTCCATACTAAGTGTCCTAACATTTGGTTTAATGTACCGAATGTATCAAATAATCAGTCAGTAAATCACGGCCAGGTAAATTTTGTTTTTGAGACATTAAAAAGGCAATCCATCATTGAAAAAAAAAATGGATAGCCTCTACACTGCATTTCATACTGTGTGTCACTGACACTGAGGTAGAGTTAATGAGAAGCCCGCTCAGCAGATTTATTGCACAAAACAGGAAGAGGTTGTTGTTCGTCTGGTGCAAATTGACCTCATAGGTTTCCAAAATAGTGGATGGTGTAGCAAAGAATGAAAGGAAAAAAGTCTTTTTTTCTTTGACCAAAGAGACAAACATCCCATTTGATTCTGTATTAACAGGATTTATGGGAAATCTGGTCTTTTATTTTATTTTGAAAATACTAGAACGTATAATCTTGTTGAAGGCCACCAGCTGTCTCAACCGCAGCTGGATTAACTGTCAGTAAAAGATGTGATATTCACTTTGCACCATGCTGCCTGCAACACAAGGCAACAATTTATAAAATGGATATATTGTACTATGAGATAAAATGTAATAATTGGAGTGTACAAAGGTTGGAGGTCTTACTCTTCTCGGCCGGTGAAACTGTACGATCGTATCCAGGGGTTGGGGATGGAGATCCGGGGAGCGATACTGAGGCCAGGCAGGTAGGCAGACAGGGAGCCCTCCAGCAGGTCAGGGCTCCCACACGCAGCATATTCTGTCTTACACACATATAGGCACTTGGCGAAGAAGCACGTGTTGTTTGCTGTTTGGGAAGCAGAGCAAAATACAAAAGCAGTTTACATGCAATTACAAGCTTTTTGATCAGCTCTGCCTTGTCCTATAGCTGGATGCATCTCATCTAACTCCTGGTGCTTTACCTGGCGAGGTGAAGAAGACGGCTCGTAGGTCTTCATTGTGGGTGACTTGGAGGACTTCTCCCGTGACGTTTACCAGCCTGCCAGCCACCGGTGGGACCCTCCGGAAGTCCAGGATCCTAACAAAGACATTGATGAGATTCATAAGAAAACCGTTTTGGAAATCAGTTCCTTCTATTGCAAGTGTAAGGAAAAGTTTACAGTTCACACAGTTCATGCTTACAGTGTAACATGAAGCCTCTGTAGTCTTATCTCTGTCTCCTTACCTCATTTCACAGGAGCCCACAGTTCATATTTACTGATTCTTATCGATAAAATGCAGCCTATTGACAGTCGCTGCCAGCTGTGTTAATTTAGCTGTACACAATCAAAACCTTATACCTCCCCGAGGGCCATATTTCAGTCATGGCTCACAAACAATAATCAAACAACAATCAGTGTGTGTGAGGCTGAATTGCTGTTTCTCAAATATCCGGCATTCCCCAACTACTGATTGCGAGCGATAATGATAAGGGCTCCTAGCAGCCATGTCAGGCACTACAGAGAGAGATTACACCCTGCTACAGATTAAAAACACACCGCCATAAAACAAAAATAGGAGACAGCAGAGGACTGATCTGTCTGTCTTACTTGTGACAGAAACTGTTAATGATTCTCACATTTAAAAGACTAATAGATATTTAAATACTGTATGATAATAACCGTTTGAATGGAATTATAGTGAGTGGGTTACTGACGTGGCACTCCTGTTGTTTTTGGTCTTGAGTGGTGAAGTGCTGACTTATTATTGTGTGTGGCTTCTTAATGATACTGTCTGGGCTCAGATGACTGTATTTCTAAGTGAATCACCTCACCTCAGCTAATGTACTATTACACAAAGATGTACTGTGTGTGTGTGTTTGTATGTGTGTGTGTGTGTGTGTGTGTGTGTGTGTGTGTGTGTGTGTGTGTGTGTGTGTGTGTGTGTGTGTGTATCCTTGTGTGTGTCCACAGACTGTGGTTTATACTGATCAGCTAGTTGGGAAATCCTGGGTTGGGCAAACATGTTGCAATCTTTGTGGAGGTTGGGGTGGTGTTTTTTGTTGGCACCAGAAAAAATATATATGTATTTATTTTTTAAGATTGCATATTGTTTTTGTTTATCAGTGGTATCATATTACAAGAAAACATGTTTAGAATTACAGTCTCATTTCATCATTGCCCCTCTAAGATATAAAACATTTGCATGTTTTTGGTCATTTTAGTGATTTTACAGTCTACAGCCAAGTTCAGCAATTTGAGGCTGTACTTCGCTCATAGCAGTGCTTTGAGGTAAATGCTAACATCAGCCTGCAAACATGCTCACAGTGGCATGCTGATGCTAAGCAGGTATAATGTTTACCATGTCAACCAGCAGGATTCATCTCACGGGAACCATGAATCTGTGCAAAATTTCATTGCAATGCATCTGACACTTGCTGAGATATTTCGCTCTGGACAACCCACCAACAGATCAACATCCATAGAGCCATGCAGCTCGTGTGGCTAAAGCAACTATGATTCAAGAGTTTGCTTGTTTTAAATGTGCATCACAGATTGTCCCTTTAAAATAAAAGACTCAACGAAAAACATTTGCAGCTCTTCAGTATGCATCAGAACCATAACTGGGACCAATAAAATGACAGATGTGCAACCACAACTAAAATTATCCCCAAGCAACACTGCCGCATTAATTCACCAAGAGGACACTAAAAACACACAGAGTGTGACAGAGACAATAGTAAAACAGGAAAAGCAATTAAGTGATAATGAGGCTGCACCTGTCCAGGTGAAAGGCAGCGATCTCTGCATTGTGTCTCTGGAAGTCCACAAAGTAGAAGAAGTCCTCTGGAGTCTCCTCATCCCTCTGCTGCCTGACACACACACACACACACACACACACACACACAAGAAGCCAACACATACACAGTGATCAAGCTGTCAGTTGTAATAGTCTGTGATATGTAATCAACACAACAAATACTGTAATTTTAACAGACACCAGATGATTTAGCCTGACACAGATTAACACAGGACCTGACATGACATAATGCACTGTAATATGCTGTTATGCAATCTAACATAACATTTTCATGGACTCTGTGTTTAAAATAGATTGTAGAACCATATATTCATTGTACTGGTGGGATTTGAAGCTTCAGTGTCATGCTTTACCTGTCGGGCACTGGCATAAACAGCTTATTGATGGTGTTTGATGAAGAACAGAGACTCACCTCATTGGTTTGTACATGGCCTTGGCAAAGTTACGCATTTTCAGAGCCAGTTTCAGGTGATGTCCACTGGGCTTCACCACTGTAATATGAGACAGGGAGGAGCATTAGATGGTGTTGTGTACACATTAGTGGAGATCCAGTAAATTTTTAACATTGTCCACTCCTTTTACGATTTCAAGAAACTGTCTAACATCTGTTTTATTTCTGTGTTTGAATGTTGAAAGTTTGACAAACTTAGCAAAAGTAAACACTGAGCATCAGGTAACTGAGTCATTATTTGGTTTTCAGCTTAGAGCCCCAGAGACCAGTTCAAACTGTGGAATACTTTATAGATCTGCCTGCTCCCTGTGATAGTAATTGGGGGTTGGTCGCACAGCTTGTGCTCTGTTCTCTCGACAACCAGCGTTTTTCTCTCTCTCTCTCTGTCTGGCTGTATAATATGTCACAGCAGCAGGCCAGACTGACCACACACATGCCTCCTCCTGAGCTCTGTGAAACTCCAGGGTATTAATAGTTAACAATCATCCAGAGTTTACAATCTCTGCTTTTTTTCTGGAAATGAATCAAAGGGGGACCAAACTGCCTTTGCGGCCACTGAACACTGTCGCTCTTTGGTTACTGCAATAATGAGAGTCTCGTGAAGGTTAAATTTAAACAGGAGGGACAGATTGTTTTGTTGCGTTTCTTCTTGGCAGCGAATGATGTTTGTGTGGTCGGAGCCACTTCACTGTTCAGGGACGCCGGAGAGTCACAGACAGGACAAAAACACGCAAAATAACTGCACTGAACTAAAGTTCACATCCATATTGATGTGCGAGAGAAAAGTATATATTGTGGCAGTAAAATACAAAATCTAAAAACATTATTTCATTGGAAATACTGATAAAATTGAGCTTGTTTTTCCAATCCAGATAATACTAATAACATATTTCCACATGGAACTGTAAACACACAGACACATTTACACAAGCATTTGTATCAGGTATATAAAAGGTGGCCACATCTCTGCTCCATCCATTTGTGCATCTAGTCATTATAGTTTTTGCTACAGTTAAAAGTCACTTTGTTAGTAACTTTCAATTATCCAGCCATACATTTTGCAGCTTTGGTTTGCATTCTGCTCAGAGGTTCAGTAGGAGATGACAGCGTAGGTGGTAGCTGGTGTGTAGGTTGAAGCCTGAAAACGCTGGCTTCTCTCCGAGCGTGCAGCCATCAAACATTTAATTAAGAGCTCTGCTTTTGAGCACAAATCAACGGCTGTTTTTTTTTTTTTTTGCCCCAGAGCAAATGTCTTATACAGAAAAACAAATCTGAATTTTGGTGCCAAATGGAAAACAAAATCCTCTCTATCACAAAGGCAGCAGAGTGTTTGTGTCTGACAGTACCGCCAAGCACAGCAGGAAAGAGCGAAGCAAAAAAAAAAAAAAGAGAAACAAAGGGGCCAGTCAGAAATCGAACGCTCATGCTGTTACACACTGCACGCAAAATACAGAGCTACACAACATGAGATATGAGATAAAGAACATCAAAACCCAAACTCCCTGAAAGTCAATAACACAATAGGAACATCTTGTGTAACAAGACTTTTATGTTCTGCACATACCTTGGGTACAATCACATGCTCCTTTCAGGGCCTTCTCATCTTGAGTGTAATCTGTAAGACACAAAGTTTGTTAGTTCGTAATTTAACACACAATAATCATATCAAAATTTCAGCATCAGTAATTCATCCCCACTCATTTGAATGAGCTCATATCCAGAATATTAGGACCTCGATCAGCCTGTGCTTTCCAGCATTGTGTCGACTGTATGGCACAAAACAGGGTGAGGGTGCTGCTCTTGTGCAAACAGACCCAAACCTGCAGACTTTTCTTATGCATTTTAGATGGTGAAAAGCTTCAGGAAAAAAATATAGAATATCTATATGAATTGCGTTCTAAGTTTTTACCTTCTGTGTGGCTTTAATCCAAATTACATCAAGCACTCACAATTAATTTTTATAGACGTACAGATGTTGTAAATCCCATCCACCCATCCCTCACCTGCGCTGACGACCGCCATGCTCTCCATGTCCTTGAGCAGCTGTACAATAGCGGGGTCATCGCGGGAGTACAGAGCATAGCGGCTTATTCCCAGGTGGAACTTCAGCCAGCTGGCGTCGGGGTCGAAGGTCACTTCATGTTGGGTCACAGTGATGTTGGAGACAGCCGCTGCCTCGCTGTAGATTTTCATATGCCTGGGGAGAGAGACGTTGAGCAAAGGGTAGCTATAGGAACTGAAAACAAAAGCTAGACTATACAACATACAATATGCTCTTTACATCATTTTTAAAGTGCAAAATGCATGCAGTAGGTTTTTGTCGCAGCAGACCTTGAAAGAATGTTGTAAATGAAAAAGGATATGAGGAACTACATGGCGATACAGATGTTTATTGAATTTATTATACACACTCTGTTATATAACTTGTTTTATTTGACCATTTCCCCCTGTAGGCCAATTTTTCATTCATGTATAGAATTTTATTTGCTACCTTATGGGTTCTGTGTTGTTTTTAAAAGCAGCTGTGACAAAAAAGTCTGCCTTCCTCTCCTCTTTGCTATACTTAAAGTTGGAGCAAGAATAATCTGAGAGCAAAACAAATAAGTCTGTGGCAAGAGGGGCACCACATCACCAGAGCTGACCGCACTGAGTGGGACGGTCATCTCTCAACCAAAACAAACTCCATCACGAGCTGGATAACACACTGCGATAATGGAGCGAAGGGTTATAAATAGGAGTTTGTTCATTGGTCATCCCACGAAGTCTTTGGTCACCTAGTAAGCTGAAGTGACAGATCAAGGAAACCAGGACAATGGACAAGTGCAGACTACAGACCACAGGCTTTAGAGCAGAACAGAAGACTGTTTTAGTGGCAATTTCTTGCAGTGTTTGTCAGGACGGACACACACATGTACGCAGGTTGACCAGGAAATTAACTGTGAAGCTGTTTCCTTTTTCAGGGTGCAAATAAAACCGGTTTCAACAGTTAATTTGAGAAGCCCCTGTCAGAAAAGTTCTCCCTAGGTGTTTGTGTTGCAGTGTTGAGATGTTGTTGCAAGATATTGCAAGTCTCAAACACGCCTTTGGGCTACCCATTGTTTTTGTGCACATTTATACAGCAGCAGAGAGAGGAGATCCATTGCTCATATTTCTTCCTATTTTCCACCGCAAGAGCCCAAAATCTGTGTCTCTCAGAGGGAGCGCACTGTGTCGGGATAGACAGACAGCCTCACAAGCCAAGACAGCTACGTCTCCCACAGATTAAGATAAGCTTTAGCAGTTTTAAATCCTTGTTTACCTTAAAGAGAGCGCTCCAGATGCAAGCTCTCAGTGTGACATGTTTTTGAAGGATTTCTGCCACCAGCCCACTCGACACAAGACTTTTTTTATGACGCACAGAGCTGTCAACACATCCTGATGTCTGCCTGTGGGTATACATCTGTTATCATGAGCAAAGTGTGTTTATGCGTGTCAGGTTTGGCCATCATGTCACTGACCCCTGCCTCTTGACTTGACCACAGTCAAGCCTCAACACGTGCTTTCACTGTGGGGTTTTTTTTTCTTTTCAGCCAAAATGAACATTCTCTTCTTTCACAATAAAGTGAAGTAACTCTGACATAAGTCGAACTCAGAGATCAGGTGTTGCAAAATCAGTGGAACAAAATCAACAATGTCTAAACACGATTCTTTTCTAAATCCTGAATAATTACACCTGAAACTGACCTTTCCCAGCGTGACACCTTCCTCCTGTAGTACTCCATCAACTGTTCCGCCTGCAGCAGCCTTTCCTCCGGTCCCAGCGCTGGAGTCTGGATGTTATACAGAGGGTGAGCAAAAAGTCTCCCCAGCTTTGAACCTCCATCTGTGGGGTCAGTTGTAATAGCAATCAGGGGTGATGCAGAAGTCCAGTTGGAGAGCTGTGGGGAGGCAAGACCCCCCTGTCTTGGGAGGGTGAGGTTGCTGGGACCACATGAGCAGAACTGTCTTGATCCTCGTCCCATGCTCCGCAGCTTTGGCAGGAGAATGAAGTAAAGGTCAGCAGAGAAGATGGCTGTAAGGGTTGCGGCTAAGAAGAGACGGTCTCTCCTCATCATTGAAACAGAGGGAGGAAATAAAAACAGAAGAGAAACCTAAAGAAAGTCCTGACTATGTTCTGCTCCAGAGTGTGCGAGGCATCACTTTGTAGGCTGCCGCCAGTCTCCTACACCGTCAGCCAGGCATAGGCCAGAGGTAAGCAGTCAGAGGTTGGTCCAAGTCTCTCTCTTTCTCTTTTCTATCTGTGTGTTTCAGTCTGTTCCCTCCAGCCTCACTTCTTCTTCTTCTCCTCCTCCTCCTCCTCCCTTGGCAGCAGCCGAAGAAAGAGCCGAGCCGAGAGCAAGCATGTGTTAGCAACAGTCACTGACAGTTTGGCTGCTTCCAGGGACCTGCTGCTCTGAGGACACGAGAGCGAGAGAGTATGTGTGTGTGTGTGTAAAGGGAGGGAGAGAGTAGAGAGGGAGTGTGTGTGTGTGTGTCTGTGTATGTGAGCATTGTGGGTGTGTCTGTGCAGGTATGTACACAAACATCAAATGGCAGGCTAGAAGATTGAGAGTGTGAGCAATGAGGGTGCAGAAAACACACACACACTCTCTCACACACGCTCACACACACACACACACACACACACACACATATACACACACACACTCGGGGGGTTAAAGCAGAAGTCCTTGGAAGCAGGAAGGGGTGGAGACTTCTTCTTATCACAGCAGATCTGAATGAAACCATGTCCAGCTGGCGTATTCACCCTGATGCAATGCGTGTGTGTGTGCAACTGTAGGTCCAAGTCCAGCTTTCATTCACGTGTATGTGTGTGTGTGTGTGTGTGTGTGTGTAAACTGGCTGCCTTCCTCACAGATTTCTGGCAGGAAGAGCGTGTATATGTAGATTTACAGGTGTTTGTGTATAAGTGTGTTAAGTCTATATGAGTGTGCGACTTGCCTTGACATCCCCCCTTTTTTTTTCCAAGAGGGCGTGGAGACAAGATTCCCTTCCCTCTGTCATCTTCTCGTCTCCTCCCTGCTCCTCCTCGTTAAGTGAAGTCCACTTTCACTCCTCCTCCATCTCATCAAATCCTCTCCTCCTCCCATCCTATGCTTCATCTCATCCCTGCTCCCTCTGTTAATTTTCTACCTCTCTCCGTCCTTCTCTTTTCTGTAACACTGCCTTTTTCGCCCCAGTCCTCCAGCCTGCCTCGCTCCAGGCAAAAATTCCCAGCTGCACTTTCCTTCCTGCTGCAGTTCCCACACTTGAATCCCTCACTTTTCTCCCTGTCACGCTGATCTACAGAGAGACACAAGTTCAGAAAGAAAAAAAAAAAACAAGTTCTTGCACAACTTCAAATGAGGAAACACGCAGGGAAAAATAACACCTCCCTTGATTCACAGGCCAGCTTCTCCACCTTTTCTTTACTCTCCCCCTCTCTGATTCCTGTGAAAACATACAGTATAAATTGCAATCGCTGCTTGTTGCCCGTGTTCTGCTCTAAAAGCCCTAAGCAGCTTTATGGTGAAGCAATGAGGATCTCACAGGGCATTTCCCAGCCTGCATCTGCGCTGTTGTTGCTGTGGTATTTTGGAACATCTGTCGTCTGTTTGGGTGTGTGTACGTGTGTGTACGTATGTGTGTGTGGAACTCTGACAAAATTACGCGTCAGTGTCTGGGAGTTGCTCTCCGGGGTGTTTTACCCTTTATGAAGAGAAAACAGGCTGAGAGAAGCCTTTGCTGATGTTGGAAATTAGTGAAAGGAAGGTTTAACCTGCCATTTAGCCAATTTGTAGAAGAGCTTCTGTTTTGCCTTCACACACACAGACACACACACAGGCTAGCTGGGGAACTTCTCCCTAAAAGACCCCAGCTACAAAAACAAGAGAAGTTATTGTTGTTCTTTTAACGCAAAGGCAGGGTTAAAAAAAAAAATCTTTCAGCTTTTAGGCAGAGGCCACATTTTTCACAACAGAATGAGCTTTCCATTTTAAGTTTCTGTCCGTTGCACATGGTCTTTTGAAACTATATTTTCAAAGTGACTTTTAAGGCAAACAATCCCACCCCAAGGGACCTCAAACTGAGAAATGCTTAAGTATGTATGAGTATGTCATTTTGTTTTTTATCCCACTGCACAAAAAAATAAAGATATGTACTTTTGGTTGAAAATGTAATCACTTAAGATCAAGCCATCTGCGTTCATCAGCAGACAGAAGATATTTCTGGCAGCAAAACATCTTTGGAGGAATTCAGTAATCCTGTGTTATCTTACAGATGCCTAAGGGGGCAAAAGTGCAGTCTTGGTGACTTGTGCATCCCAACTGTGTCTGTCTGCGTTTATCCCCGAGAAACAAATGCGAGAAAGGGCTCTGTGTTCGCTTCCTCCCCCGCTAAAAGATCCAGACCGGTGCTTAAAATAACCCGGTTTTTAGGGATGAGCGGGCGAGCACATGCAAAGAGGTTTCAGAATTGAATATGGAAAGAAAACAAACAAAAATAGGGCACCGAGTCTTGCGTCACCAATTTGTGCAATTCAGCAGAGCTCTGATGAAAAGTACAGGACGGCTTGTGTTGAGATAAATGGGTAAGATGGCTCAAATGTCTGTCTGTCTAGATGTCTGTCTGGATGACCTAGAAGTCTCAAATATCAGGAAATTTCACTCTGCTGATAAAAGAACTACAACAATCAGGGTAATGTGAAGCTGCTGTTGCACAAAGGGGAGCATACATAGCAAAAAAAAAAAGATTTTAAGGCAGAGGTTTGACGCATTGGGAAACACCCTTACTCACTTCCTTGAAGAGCTTTAGATGAAATTATAAATACCACTCATGTTTGCCCTCTGAATATAAAACTACAACCAGCATCTAGTTAGAGACAATCTGTTTCTGAAAGGATTAAACACACGGATCAAACATCAGGAAATGTAAGCAGTTTTGAGTGAGTGAAGCAGAACAAGAAAAAAAGTTGATGAGGAAAAATACAGTACATGCAGCACAGAAAACAAAATTTATTCCACTTATTTAACCCTGTGAGACCTGAACTATGAAAGAATGGTCAGAAAATTCTAATTTTTCAAATATGAACTCTTTATTTGTCCCTTTGACAAAATGTAAAAAAAAAAAATTAAAAAAAAAAAATTCTAAGTATATTTTTTGTTTGTATCACACATGTCAAAACATTTAGAAAAGTGAGGAGTGTCTACCAGGAGTCAGTATACGAGCATAAGAGTTCATCTAAAAGGGTTAAATGCAAAGTTTATGCTTGATGGTGATGCAATGAGTCCCAGAAATGTGGGTATCATATATGATACGTACGGGCTCACAGGGTTAAACAGACAGATGCAATTTACAGTGTCAAGATGACTTCTTCAATAAGAGGAAAAGAGGCTGATGCCTGCATTTTCGTCTATATCTGACTGGACAGGTAGGCAGCTCACTTCCATTCCCAGATGCTGCTGGCCGAGCTTCGTGCTGCCGGTCTGATAGCACACCTGGGGAATTATGGGTAAATCCACAGTGGAGACATCTCCTGGGAAATGAATAAGCAAAAAAGAAGCAAGAAATGAAGAACAGACTTTATAGCTCCACGTTCAGAAAATAATTTTCAGAAGTATGTAGCAGGGTTTACGGAGCAGTATCATCAAGGCATTTCTAACATGCTTGCTTTACAAAACATCTAAAGCAGAGAGATGAATCGATGGATGTCTTTTTCACTTCCTTCCTGACCTCTCAGTGGCCGGTCCACATGAATTGGCAGCTACAGGAAAAAGCCTCTTCCCTGTCTAGGCCACAACTGCACAGTGTGGCAGCACAACACACAGTATAAAGGGTCGAAGCCACAGTTGGGAGAAGGAGAAAGAAAGAAGCTCATCAGGTCTCTCATCAGGGAGAAGTCAAGAGAAACATATACAGCAGTTTAGACAGAATACGAAAAGAAGGAGGTGGGAGAGAGATGCAAGCAAGTACTCAAATGAAAGAAATCAGGCTTTTTTCACATTAGGTGAATCTAAAATAGAATGGCAGTAGTCATCTTTTCTCTTCCTTCTTTCAACCCTCTTTCATTATCCTTTCCCCTCAATCATGTTTTTTTGGAGAATTTCAGCCTGACCATGGAGCAGTGCAGCCACAGCACCGGGACGAGGGAAAGTGGAACCACGATGTCAGATTCCTCCAGAATTGATCGAGCGTTTTATAGCCACATGGGCTGACCAGTATTTTTATGGTGGTCACTGCTGGATGTCCACAAACTTAGACTACCACAGACAACAATAAACACTCCCCTATTGGAGGATTTACATAATACACAGAAAATAAATTTGTACTGTCCAGAACTAGGTAGGGCACACCAGCAAAACTAAATGACTTGTAGGTGGAGAGCTGATGAAATTAAGTTTATTGATTATTCAGGGGAAATGAGCAGAACATTTTCAGAGTCAAAGTGAGCTGAACATGAGTCACTTCAAGTCACAAAAAAGTCATAAAGTAAGCAAACTGACCTGCTAATGTCTGTAACACTGTTATGGTCAGCCCCTTGGCGACTGCTGTTGAAGGTTTTGGACTATCTTGGACTTTTGTCAAACTTTTTATGAACTTTCGGGACTCTTGTTTTGGTTCCGTGGTTTCATTCAGCATTTCCTCTTTTATTTTGAAATCTGGCTCTTTGTGTATCTGTTCTCATCCTACTTCCTGTCTTTGTCTGTTTCCTGCCTTTGTTGATTGTCTGGCCCGCCCTAATGTGGATCACCTGTTGCCAGTTACCCAGTGTATTTAAGTCTCGTTTCTCCCGTTTCCTTGTTGGTTTGTCTGTTATCAGCTCTGAGTTTGTTCTTGTGGTCTTGTCTCAGTTTTGAACCTGTGATCCTGCCTCCTGCTTTTGCCTCTTGTGTCTGATCCTCGAGTTCCCTGTGGACTTACCTCCCTTGCATTGTTTGTTTGTTTGAATTCAGAAAGGTTGTGTTTTGTTCAGGAGTTAAACTTATTTGTAAGAGTCAGTGTCAGTTCCTCTTTCAAAAGTTGCTTGAAGTTGTAACATCCTACTTGTGGCAGGTTCAGCTGTAAGTGTGACAGTTCATTTGCACAGTTTTTGCTTTCTTTCTGCACAACCGACTAAATAGTTAAAGGAAGAGTTGGACATTTCAGGAAATCTGGTAAATAGCTTTCATGCCAAGTTATGTGAAAAGATTGATACCGCTCTCATGTCTGTCCACTTTTAAAGAAACAGTTCAACATTTTTGGGGAAAAGCACTTATTTGCACAACACTTTTCACTGTTTGCTTGGCTACCTCACAGTGAGGACAAGACTCCAGGAAACCACTGCTTCTTGCAAATATTCCAGCACATAACCCTCTGTTAAACTACAACTTTTTGTTTATACACTTCATATTTTGTGCACATTAAGCAAGCAGGATATATTAGGTTAATTAGACAGCTTTAGTGGTTCTGGTAGGCAGTTTTTTTTTTTTTTTTTTTTTTAGGACAGAGCCTGGCTAATAGTTCTCTATTTCCAGTCTGTATGCTAGGCTAATCTAATGGTTGTGGTTTTATATTCACCATACACACATGAGTGGTGTCCATCTTCTCACCTAACTCTAAACAAAAAAAGCATTCCCCAAAATGCTTAACCATTTAAGTCTGTTTAGTTCATCTGCACAATTTTTAGGCTTCCTCTAAGCACAACAGAGAAGTGCAATGAAAAAAAGATGGAATGGATGAATTATTTGTTGTTACAGTTGCTGGGCACCAACAAAACAGAAAGATCAGGTATTCATCAAGGCAGCAGGAGGGGAAAAAAATGGATTCGGCAATCAGTACTGAACTCACCTGCAGGACCAGAGTCTGATGAGGGGAACTCAGACAATCAGCGGTGATTACTGTGGTCAATGTCATCAAACAGGCGTCTCCTCTCATGACATGAAGCTACCGTCTGGCAAAAGTCCTCACACAGGTACTGACACACACGGATGATACACAGATGATGGTTGGATGGATGGATGAGCATGCATGGAGGGATGGAAAGAAGACAATTGAGATGAGAATGACAAATGTGCGTGTGTGAATGGTTTCAACTTTCCACAGTGTTTACACTCATCAGCAGCTGGTTGTGTGTTTGCAGGTTACCATGGGCTGCTGAGGTTGCTCGTGGTCATTCTCTGATGGGCTGCTCAGTGAAGCTGAAGTGGATGACAAGACACAACACTGAGTGAGTTAATGTGTGTGTGTCTGCCTGGGTGTGGTTGCAGAGAAAGCACAGTTAATCGCTTATTTTGGCAATTCCTGGGTAACGGGCAGACAGTGAAAGTAAAGTGTAGGAAATGTATTGCAGACGCACACTCACACACGGCCACGCACACACAAACCTTGAGCATTTGTGCACTTTTAAAAATCTGGACTGCGTCTCTGGATCAGAACATTGCCCAAATGTTCCCAAGCTGAGCTCCAGACTTCAGAGAGGGAGAATGTGAAGAATGCTCTGACTCTTCTCTTCATAATGTGGTGAAATTGGACATGATTGAATCAGAGTATCAGATTTAATTAGCATGGAAGGCCATCCTGACCTGTACGTTTAACCCCTCTTTGTGGATATCTCAAGTGGCAGCTACACACACACACTTACGCATGTAGAAGGTTTCTGACAAATGCAATAATTACTGGAAGGGACATTCCCAGTGTAAAGCCAAATGTGACTGCAGCAGGCCTGGGTCAGGGAGAGGCTATCTATGTTTGTGTGTGTATGTCTGTGTGTGTGTGTGTGTGTGTAACACCTCAAAACACCTGTTAGCACTGAAAGGTTACCTGCAGAGCTGTATTCTTCCAGTGAAGTTTGCGCTTGACATTTGACCTTGTTGGGTCCCACTCTGTTGTTTTCAGTCCTCCCCTCCTCATCTGTATCTTCCCTCAGGTTGTTCTGTGTCTCCCTGTGGGTGTCAAAATCTTTGCTGAAGGGAATCCACTTGTGCAAACACAAAGCTGTTTGTTTTAGATAGAGCTTTCCCAGTTTGGCTCACGTCAAGGTCCTGAATCCAGAGAGGACTCCAGACCAGTGTCCTCTGCTGGATGATATGTAGTCCCAGAGTCCGATATCTGTGAGGATGTTTGTTGCCAGATTTGATTTAAACCAGAACTGTAGCTGTTCTCCATCTCTGTGGTATAGTTGGCCTGTACTTGAGTACTCTGTGTTCTCCTTCTCTGTGTATGTGTATGTGTCTGTGAATATGTGTTCATTTTAGGACTTCTTTATTAGGTTAAATTAAAACCAACATTATAATTTCAACACGTACCTGATTTCAACTTCAGGGATGTGCTTATTAAAAGCCCGCAGAGAAATTTCAGAATGCTTAGCTGTTTAAAAAAAAACATCCAAATGGTTCTAAATGCTCCTGATAAAATTAGTCTACAAAGAAGTTACAACTTGGGTGTAATTTTCGTTGTTTTGGCCTTTAAATCCTACCGGTAATAATGAGATGAAACTCACTAAGTTAATGCGAAGATAATGGCTGGGATCTGGGAGTGTGGCAACATCAGACTTGTTGATGTTGACATGCTGCCAGATCTTAATATTACTTTGGTGTGTACAAGTTGATACAAATGTCTTAGACTGTGTCTTGTGTAATTATTTTCAGGTGGAATGGAAAATTTGCAATATTATCCTTTTTTTTTTTTAAAGCCCCTGAGTCCTCATTATTTTTCTACAACATTAAAAAGTCAAGACTAAACAGGCAACAATCAAATTTAAAGTTATGAAAATAACATCCTCAGGTGTTATTTGTACTATGTATATTGGAACTACAGTAAAGACACTGAAATGCTGTCTGGCAGAAGCCACACAGACAGTGACAGACAGAGGATCAGAGCAGTTGATGCAAACAATATAACTGCATTTTAGACCACTAACGTTTTTTCTCTCAATCTCTTCCTAAAACACACACACATGCACTAAATCACCATAACCAATAATTTACATTTCAATACAATCTTCCTTGCGGTACGTCTTCATTTAGCAACCACAAGAAGCCATCAGCAGCGTGTCTTGACAAGAGTTAAACCATAATGTGAAATGATGTAACGATTTTGCTCCTCGGTGAGCTTCGTATATCCAGACGTATATTTATGTATTTAAGCGTGCGCAGCTGACTCTGTCTGTCACTTTGAGTGCCCTTTTTTTTTCCTTGGAAACTAAATTACTTTGAACAGTTCTCTCCTTTACGGTCCATGTTACCTAACATGTGACAGAAATACAGTCAAGCACACAGCAAAGGCCTGCGCCAAGCCCAGAGTTTATGACCTTTAACCAAACTGGAGTTTCTATTAAAGACTCAAACGGCTGTGGAAACAACGAAGGAAGTTTCTTTTGGAAGAACCATGATGTATTGCTCTACACAGCATTTTCTATATTAGATTTGGCACAGTAATTTAGGGCTCGCCGCTGACAACATTACTTGTTTGGACATGTCCTGTATCTCATACTGGCAGTCTTGATATGCCAGGTAGGCCAGATTCTGCATGTTGGCAGAACCGAATGAGCTAATCCCCCCAAAAATATTGCCATGTTTACACACGTCATCCTCAAAATTTGGACTGTATAATCGAATGCGCTTCACAGCAGCATGTGTGCAGTCATATTTAGCATTTATGGCCTCCGTGGCCATGATGCTCCAACTACGGAAGAGTCTGTTAACCCTCAGAGGTTTGTCAGTGCAGAAAAGACATAAAATTTTTGTTCACGGTTTTATTTCTCTTCTGTTGTGATTTTGTTTCATGCCTAATTTATTCATGGATGCACCTGTGATGGTTACTCAGCGTACTGCTGATTCCAAGCTCCCTCTAAATGGTTTTCATTCTTGCTGTTACTTGAGATATCCTCATAAACTCACCTCTGGTACGCAGCTGCGTCAGTGATATTCCACATCACCTCCTGTCCAAAAGATCCCACATGATCTCCGTCCTTTGTCCACAGTCCAGCAGAACCCTCAGCTGAGGCTGTGAGGACGAACAGTCTGTCAGCCACCTCGAGGACTTCCACACTTACTAACCCACTCTTATGTGCCTTCCATCGCTGCAGTAGAGTAGGGCATTCACAAATTGTCTGTATAGAACAGAATAGAATATCGGATCAGTTATCATGTACCATGAGTACATGGGGATAGACAGTACACACTGTATATTTCTTCTTGATTTCACACCTCTCTCACCTCATGTTGGATGTCTAGTGCATACTGAGAGATGTCCCAGACCTGAAGCCAGCCTGTTGTGTCTCCAGAGACCAGGATTGTGTTATTAGGCTGGTCTGAGCTAAGGCTCAGCACACGAGCACCTGGCTCCTGTGGAGCATAAAACCGACCTGGGAGAAGGAGAAGGATCTGAATTGTGAGAATACAGTTTTCCAAACATAAGGAAATCAAGTAAACTCCAGATGAATCTTTGTTTCAGCTCCTGTAGGTTTTTGTAAGCAGTAGAAGGTCCACAGGGAGAACAGTTGGTTCACTCGAGTTGCATGCAAGCAGATCTATTTATACCCAGATTTCTTGCCAATTTCAAGAAGACTGTTTTGACTTAAATGACAAATGTACTTCTGAGACAAATTGCTGTCTCTTATTGCTTCCTGTTATGTCACACGTCTCCCCGTTATGTCACAATCTCAGATTCCTCTCTTCTAGACAAATGCATGGACACATATACAGACCTATGCACACACACACACTCATGCACCCATGAAAGCTCATACACATATGCAGCGGTCACAGTGCATGAATCCCACACCACTAAACACAGATGGGATCTGGAAAGAGACATAGTTGTGGGCTGCCAGGAATGGCAGCCCACAACTATGTCCAAGTCGACAGTTCAGTCTGTCACTGCTCTGGCTGTTTGTAAATGCAACT
Source organism: Toxotes jaculatrix (assembly GCF_017976425.1). Taxonomy (NCBI): domain Eukaryota; kingdom Metazoa; phylum Chordata; class Actinopteri; family Toxotidae; genus Toxotes; species Toxotes jaculatrix. Next base: position 8,266,622 of record NC_054414.1, read on the forward strand.
TATGGGAGGATCATTAAAACTGGCAGCTGCTTGTCAACTGTTTGTACAATTTAGTGCTTCCACATCCCTCAAACTGTTAAGAGAGCTATTTTAAATTTATGTGTTTTAGATTTGCACCCAGTTTTTCAGTCCCATTTGCAACTCTTTCTTCAGTGTCTCACTCACCATAAGCGTGTGTCTGTCCAGTGACACTCCAAAAGGACAGACAGCCAGCCTGCGATGACACCAGGACACCTCTGTTTCTCAGCTTTCTGTTGCCAGCTCGATGCTGCAGGAATAAGAGGCTGTCCACAGGGGGCACCACTCTGGAATCACACAAGTTAAGGAGCAAATACAAAAACAATGGTTGGCTCCCACTAAGGACACAGTTCTCTTGACAAAAAGCTGGTGACCATCAGACTAGAGCTTGAGTTGCCAAGGTTCAGTGCCATCATTGGCGTATGTTCTTTAACTTCAGGAGTGTCATTCATTCTTAATTGCAGCCCCAGAAATAAGTCTTTATTTTGTCATCTTTGACATTTTTGTAGAGTAATTAATAGTAATTAGCTCTGGGGTGCTGCAATGAGATGCATGTCTTTCCCAGTGTTCAGCAAAGTCTCATTAGTGCTGTATGAGAGCCACTGATGACATAAAACAAAAATGAACACACAAATATGTACAAATGAACAAATCACAGAATAATCTCAAAGATCAGTTTGATCTTGACACTGAAACACCACATTTGTTCACTGGTGTTTATGACGATGGATGAAGTAGTGCGACATAATGACTTACTCATAATGAGTTTATGTTGGCACGATAATGTTACACCATTACTTAACCCACCCACATGGCTGTGTCCCCTTACCCCGCCTGTCTCTCTCTCTGCAGGTGGAGCAGTGGTCCCTGTGTCTCCAGCCTCCAGATGACGACCTCTCCATCGTGGCTCGCTGTGGCAATGACCCCCAGAGCAGAGCACTGACACACAGCCAGGATGTCGGATTTATGGACACCGCTGGACTTCCACGACAGGTCTGCTCTCACATACAAGTCCTAGGGAAACATTTGTATGCAGTGTTAAGAGTGAATGTCACCTGTTTAAACAGTTTTGTGCAAAGACAGGAAAGGTTTTCCACAATAACAAAGTACAATGTTGTCTTCAGGCTCTAATGTGTCCATTGACCGTGCTGGTTATAATTGTGAAACTTGCACATTCCTTCCCACTGTGTGACAGTTTACAAATGGTCTAAAATAACATGTAATTGTTTGTGTAGCCTTGTGGAAAGCAGTTATATTTCCTCCTCTGGTTTACTGATTTTGTTTACACCTCTGGGCTACAGTGTTGTGGTCAGCTCTTTAAAGTGGACTATCTGGAAGCTCAGCACGGTAGATGTCACTGAAATACTGGTGCAGATGTCTTGCAAGCCACAGACATCTTTGATGTCACTGGCTAGATGTGTAATTGCAATCGTAATTTACGTATCTTGCTGATATCAAGTCATTCCCCACCAGTTTTTTTGGACTTAAAATGTTTTCTCAAAAGCCTGGCTCTGCTGACGCCTGAAGCTTTACAGTGAGAAATATTATGACTGCGGAAAAACAGCATGAAGAATTTGCTGGAGAAGCATGAATACTGAATGTTACTACTGTTGTCTTTAAGGGATGAATTTAACCGCAGAGCAGATGGTAGTTAAAGGTTGAGAGGTAAAATGTAACACAAGAATTTGAGGTGTGAAAATGTGCACACCCAGACTTGTCAGGTTTATACTGGCACTGGCAATACTCCTTTTATTTCTTATGACCCGTGTACAAATGTGTAGGTGGCTGTGTGTAGGTATTTATGCCCTGTAAAAATAATTTTATATTGTTTCGAAATTTTTTGTGTTTAATCGGATACATTTTGTGCTGCTATTGCTGACAATATTTTCTGAGGCTAATTTGGGACAAAGTGTGACAAAGTCTGTATCAGATTAGTCACCATGGTGACAGTTGTTTGTGTGGGACTCATCATCCTTCATTCAACATCTGGATAAGAAATTGTAGAAGAAAATGCTATGACTGGTTTGGTGACCTTTTTTTTTTTTTGGTTTGTTTTCTGTTTACAGCTTGATAAACTTTTGCTTTTTGGTCATTAATGAATCTTTGTGCAGCACTTCACCTGTCAATCAAAAGCTTATATAATGTATTTAATGTTATGATTCTGTTTTAGTACTTGGTACTCCTTGCTTGTCTGTCCAGTAAGGATCTTTGTTGATACTCACGCTAGTTACAATATTTTTCCAAACAAATGGCTATTGCTGACAGAAACATGACAAATTACTTCCTGTCATTTCCCTTGAATAGATCCACCAGACATTGATGCTTTGAACCAAAAAAAAAAGTAATAATTTCTGGCATTTATGTTCTTCTTTGTATCGTTTCCTATGTCCAAATCACATTGACGTTCTCAATATTTCTTCAGGCTTGATTTGTAGTGTAAGTGATGCTACGGAGCAATGTTTTTCAGACTTTCCACGATACAAAGTTCTGCTGATAGTTTTGAGCTATTCCAGTTGATGGTGATCGTGTGTCAGAATCTGCAGCAATGCACTAAAAATGACTGTTTGCAAGCAACATATACACTATTTAAACAACACAAATCTTCCAAGAAATGGGCTTTGAAAATGCATTCAACGTGTTTATTACATCTCAAGTATATACATAATGTGTTTTGTTGTACAGGTGTGCAGCAGGACCCTGGGACATCATGTCCGTGTGGTCAGCCTTAAAGCAGAACAGGCAGCAAAATGCTGCTTAGTCTGATGTTAATTTGCTCTTTAAAGAAATTTACATTTATTCATCTGAAGCTGCTGCAGATTATCAATTTAAAGCAGCTTTAATTTTACCTTGGCTGCTGCGATGTCGTACTGAGCGATCCGCTGGCTCCATCCCACAGCAAGCAGCTTGTTGTCATGGAGACAGGTCAGCCTGGTGACTTCAGAGTTGCTGATAGGCTCCAGCTTGTGCAGGTTAAGGCCATTCAGCAAGTTCCACACCTGCTTGGAGTGGTCAGCAGAAGGGACAACTCATTAACAAACTCTTTTTTAACTGTCTCATGCATTTGATGGTGACGAGATGCGGTTTCAGACCTTAATGGTGCCGTTGCGAGCCCCAGTTATCAGTCTTCTTTGGGAAGAGTCTAGTGTCATGCAGAGGAGTTCATCTTCTCCATGAGCGTTTAAGATCTGGAGTCGTCTCCTACCTGTTTCTACATCCCACAGAGACACAGATGAGTTGGCATGTCCAGTCACCACCTGTCTCAGGGTGGGGTTGTACAGAGCACAGGAGAGGGCTGGACCACTTTGAATTTCTGGCCCAAATTCCCTTCCTTCATTTGTCAACCATCCACCTGATCCTCTCCTCGTTTCAGCCAGATTGAGCAGCGCCAGGTAATCTTTGCATCCGACCACTAAATGAGGCTGTGTTTCTTCAGGAAGAAGAGGTCTCAGCAACAGGAAAGGGAAGTTGCCGTGTTCTGGGATTCGACCTGGCTGTAGGCATGGGAAGTGCAGGCGGACAGTTTTCAGACAGTGATGTGTGGAAATGTCCCAAACCTTCAGCTCCTGACAAAGGACAAAACAAAAACATTAGTCCATCCACTAGTAAATGCACAGGCTTTGTTGCAGTAATTTATCATGGCACACACCCATTGTCAGGCGAGTCATTAAAGCTTCATCTTTAATGACTCACAGCATCTCTGGCGTAGCTGAAGATCTGCCCAGCAGGTTGGTAGATTGCAACATCCAGTATAGTGGCGTGATGACCCAGCAGTGTAGCTACGGGACGTGTGGTCACAAATCGAGTCCACAGTCTGACTGCTCGGTCACAACCTCCTGTGACCATCAACTGCAGAGAAGCATTGTAGTCGAAGCATTTGGCCCCCTGAAAAGAAGACAAAGAGACCAACATTCATAAGTTAAGAGAGAATCTCGTTCTAGTGTAGACATGTACATGAACTGGTGTTTAATGTCTTTGTTTTTTGGAAAATTATGGCACATATAAAGTTAGCTGGTCTCATTAATTTGCACTGAGGAGTTTTAAAGGGTGGCTTCATTGTTAAAATGTCCAGACAGTTAATTGGAGTATAAAATTACTGTGCTTGTTCAAAAAAAACAACAACATTACCACCCAGTTTAATAATGTTTTGTGCGACACCATTACTTTTTTTTTCCACCACAGTCAGTGACACTGTCACTCCATGCTGAGTGGGAGAAAACTTTATAAATCTGTTTGTTCTTCTAGATAAAACTGGCCAGGGGTAATTCACTGAATGAGTTATGCAATGTAGCATATGCCATACAAGGACACTGAATCCTATCTGAACAGTTTTTTCTAGTCTGATAGTTGATTTTCAAACCTTGACCCACCCAGGCAGGTCAGTGTCACTCAGACCAGAGTACTGTGACCTACACACGTCCATAAATCCTCGATCCACGTCAAACTACAAGTCATTTCAGTGCCCGCTTGATATTTTACATAAAGTCTACAAATACATTTCTAATGCATGAAAATGTACTCACTCGTCGTAATAGTTCCCATAACACATAATAACCTTTAATCCACCATCTGATCAGGCAAACTGACCATGTGGTGAAAATTACCTGATTAATTTTCCAAACGTACGGCTCCCGCTTCAGCGTCACATTCGTGAAGACCACAGAGGTGGTGTCACTTTCTGAAGATGTCATGATGACACTGGTACTGGGCTCAAACATCACTCTGTTGATTGGTTCTTGGTGGATGTTGGGGATGTAATGGTAGGAGACCATGCTTCTGTGTTCACTCAGGTCCTGTTGTCAAGATGGGCAAGAATGAATGTTTGTAAGTGGTGTTTGTAAAACTGGTTGCTGGACTGTCTGCTTCAGTGGTTTCTATTTGGTACCTGCAATGAACATTTATCTGCAGAGACTGAGATCGGTAATTAAACAGAGATAAGAGAAAGTAGGTCGAGCTTACTGGGAAAAAGATCCTGTGTGGGCCGTTCTGTTTCATGGAGGGATTCTTAAAAAGACCTTTAGAAGGCTTCAGGAACCACATCAGGTGGATTCCTCCCTTTTCATCCCCCAGCAGCAGCAGAGGGGAACGCTCTGGACACTTGGGGGGGGCAACCACAAAACTGTAAGTGATGAAGAATTTGCTTTCACAGTGAATTCGTCCAACATCTCAAAGGAATAGTGTTCGTACCTGGACATCATGCCAGTAACAAAGAGCAGTGGGGACACAACGAAACCCTTGGAGGAATGATAAGAAAACAATTGGAAAGTTAGATATTTGGATAGTAACTGCTTTTCATTAGTGATCAGCTCGTACAATTCAGTACATGTTATCAGTCAAGTATACCAAATAGGTGGACATCCTCAAATATACTGGCTGTAGAGACATTGACAAAGTGCAAGTCCCTGCAGTCGGTTGCTATGGCAACCTTGTGGACACTGGCCATATACACTGCATCAGTGGTCCAGCCTCTGAACCTCCTCGTGTTTGCCACTTCCTCTGTCGGGTCTCCAGCCAGCTGAGAAGTAAACATATAAAAAAAAAAGTGTGTGACTGTGCTGTATTTCCATGTTGGTGTAAAAGTAGTACCATGACGTCACTCACCCCAACAGTTTTGAGGATGTGTAGGCTGCTGTTCCAGACAGTGACCTGGCCCCCCTTACTGACACTTATATAGCGGAGTGGAGGAGGATGGGTAACAGCAACCACACGCACTGTTGGTTCCCGCTGCAGATGAGTAAATATAATTAATAAGAAAGGAAGAAATGAAGTAATACTTCCATATATATCAGTATTATTCATTTGTTAAGGCCTATGTGTATTTGACTGACTTTGATGAGCCCAAGAGAGAAAAAAATACAAGCAGAGAGCAATGCGCTTTCCACCACTAGGCCCACTACAGCCCATAGGACTTTCTCAGTGAAGACATTTTGACATGTCACAAAAGGAAAAGCACAGTTGTTAACTATAATAATGGCTGAATTCCACTTAGCTTCTTCACTTACAGGATAAAGGTATTGTGCATAAATTCTCACTGTCACACTGTTGCTACAGATGTACCTGAATAGAACTGAGCCATTTTTTATGTAATTAGCAACAGAAGTGTTCTGATAAGTCAAAATGGTGAAATGAATATGGAAACTTGGTCTGGTTATGTTAATTTAAATTACATGAAATGTAATTTTGGTGCCTTCATCCTACAACATCTTGATGCACAATTTCTTCTCAATGTACCAGAATTAGATGTGTGAGCTCCTACCTTGTTGTGAGAGCAGTGCCTAAACTGTGGCTGGGAGTCCAGGAGAGCAGCTGTGGGGATGGAGGCGCGCTCTCTTTCAGTGTACTCCAGAAGCAGGTAGGAACACAGCTGCTGCCACCTCACCTCACCTGTACAACTTATATCTACCTGGAAATAAATAAGTTTAAAAAGTCAGCGCCCCTACATTATCTTGACCTGGAAGCCATCCTATTATGTTTTGGATGGCACAGTGAGTTTATGCTGATGAGATTTGACCTGTAACGTAGCTTGTGTTGGTCTTATTTCTTATCTGTACTTTCAAACAGACATCTCTTTATTTCTGTTTACCTCACTGAAAAATCTCTCGACCCATGTGTCCTCGACGTCTGGACCAATCACCAACCTCAAAACCTCCCGAAATTCTTCGAACTTCATTCCACGCTCTTCTTTTCCTCCTCTGTTCTTTCCACTCCTTCCACTCGGCCTGTTCTCGTGTATCTGCACTCCAGCTTTTGGAGAGGTAAATGCATTTCTCAGGAGCTGCAGGTGCTCAGGGCTCAGTTTCTCTGCAGGACTGACTGCACCGGCTGGATCACTGCAGAAGGGAGGAATGATCAGATAAAGGAAAACATTCATTTGTGTTGAAATTGGGCAGTTTTCACGTTGCTCATTAATTTAACATCAATTAAGGAGTGCATAGCTGCATTTTCCCCAAAGGTTAAAATAGAAGATATTGACTTCCATTAGAAGCCACTTTTAGGGATATTTATTTATTACACTGACCAATTTAGGAGTCCACTGCACTCATCCTCACTTTCCGCAGTTTTAGGAACTGGTACTGCTGCTAAAATGTTTTGTGAGATGGCATTCCCATTACTTTTTAGAGTTTCTCTTTAGTTGTTTTTGTCTGGATTGGGTGTGCTGGTGTGCTGGCATACAACTGGGTCAAAACATGCAGGACATCAGCATTAAAGAATGAGTAAAGATAATACACCTGGGTGTTTGTGTGAAGGACTGAAGCCAATCAATCAATCAATCGAGACAATTTGGTGTCTTTGCAGCATTTATTTTACTCTTTGTTAGTGACTTTCAACTGTTTATTCATTCCATTTAGTCTATGGTGAAAGGCTCACTGCAGAATGAATGCAGCGCTGCCAAGTGGCAGCACTGGGACAACACACTACTGATCCATACAAAAGTTTAAAATCAGATTATAAAGTCTCACTTCATGAATATTTTTTTGGAACGCACAATAAGTCGTACTAATATAAGTATGTGGGTCTTATGGTGGCGGGTCTTTCTGTGTGTGCTTGGTGATTGTTGAAAAAAGGGTATAAGTGATGTGGGAATAAGGTTTGGGGGATGTGTTTAAAAGATCAAAGTGTTCCTCACCACCAGCAGCTCCTGTGTGGCCCTGTTGCTCAGGGAGACTACAGACTGAAACAATAAGTCACATGTCTCAGCATTGTGAGCTCTTTTCCAGGTCCATCAGCACATGCATGAGCGGTCCTTTACATCATACACATTTCTCACAATCAACTGATGGGACCATAAAATAATTAAGTAATAAAAGTGTAGGAGTTTGCTGAAAAGGGAGTTTAAAAAGCTGTTGTATCTGAAAGAGTTTGCGGTGAAGCTGTGTATGGGGAATGGATAGAGAAATTCTTTTCAGTGTCTGGACGGTTTAAGTGACTGAGACAGACTATGATGCTAAATTACAACTTGAGCTTTGACTTCAAATATAAGACTTGATATAAGTTGCTTTAATAGAGCAGGTAGATTGATGAACGGATAGATGGATAGAGGGTGGAAGAATGAAGATTAAAACCAACATTTCTTTTTGACTTGGCGTTCAGATTTTCTTTTGACAGAACTCTATTTGAGGTTATACAGTGCTTTGAGCGTGAATGCATTCAAATATGGAATTCACCATCAGGTACAAATGGAGAATTGAGGCAGTAATTGTATGATTAATATTATAGCAGCTGTGGATATTGAGGTGCAGCCTACATAGTATATGCTGTGTGCATTGAAAATGTGCTTCTGTATGCAGTAACAGGTTTTACATAGTTAATTAGCAGTGATTGGTTATATTTATCAAGATTAAACACATGATGATAAACAGACAACTCACCAGAACCTGCTGTGTGGCACCTCTGTCTCATAAAGCACCCACGGATTTTTGTTGTTTCTTAAGGTATCCATATCAACAATTGGAGCTTCACTGTCTGAACCCCTCTTTAAATTCTTCAAACACCAGACACTGCTCCATCTTTTTCTGTTGACTTTTAAATCCGCAGTAAATCCAGAGTCAGTGTTTCATGTTTCTTAGGTCCATATCCTGGTGATGAACAGCGATGCAGCAGCGGCATGTTCTCCATGAAAGCGCTGAGGCCAGTCTGAGATCATCACTATGCTCTGAGTCTAAACATGGAGAACCTTTGTTTCCCTCCCTTACTCTGTCTTTTCAAGCAAACCAAATGTACTCAAACAAAGCTTCTTGTCTCCAGACAGGAAAGGAATGTCCACGTCCATGGATCAATAAGCCATCCGTCACAAATGTTTGACCACACCGAAAAAGAAAAGCCAACACATCACTGAAGAGAAGACCATGGAGGGATGGGAGTTTCCAAAATAACTGCAAGTCTGCTGGGGGTAACAGAGCCACAAACCCAACAGACAAGCCCTCAGTGGGTTAATCATTTAAAGAGGCAAAGTTAGTCACGACCCAGGAGAGTTAAGATTGGTAACTTCTGCACAAAGACAGTTCAGCCACTGTATATACAGAAACTGAATCATAAATTAGCTGATGTGCTGTGCAAACATAGCTCAAGTCAAAAGTAGTAAAAGAAACAAGTGATGAGACCATGTTGTGTTCATGTAGCCTCGCAGACATCTATAACTAATGCAGTTTAATTATTGCCAGGCAACGCACAGCAGTTTGCTTACCACTTCAATGAGCACGAGCTATCCAAAGTGGCCTCCTACTATGTTTAATGAAGGTACCCAAGTCCCGGTGGAGTCTGGTCAGCTGAGTATTGTAGCTGATCTAATATTAGACCTACACACACGAGTAGCCTAAGCTGTAACCTGTTCAAATATCTACATAATTCATCTGCTGTGTGATGCAGTGGCCATCAGTGGACTATTTTATGATGCCTGCCATTGCTTTGAGGTCATAAATAGGATTTTAAGGTGACTACAGACATCTCAAATTGGACGCAAAAATATAAAGTCATT